>NC_054548.1:7430771-7803271 GCF_017654505.1 Polyodon spathula
CCAGTTTCAGTTCTCACTTCTAGGTAGTTTCTGATTCCAAAACAGTTTTTGATCAAATAGGTGAAATAGGTTAACTAGATAATGATTTTATACCTGTGATGTATTGCCATTGCTACAAAAAGAAAACAAATATGAACACTTGCCATAATATGGTATAACATAGATAGCAAGGATGGCACTGATTAAACATGAGGTATCTACAAGGTGTGTGAAGGCTACATGGTCATTCCTCACTACCTAAATCCTTAAGGGAAGCTGAATGTGGAAATCTAAATTTACAACAATAATCCCCAGCTCAAATCTGGGTTCTAATACAAAATGGTGGCACCTGAAAGAGACAGGGCCTCAGATATCGCCTTTTTTAGAACCTATAAGAGAAAGGCAATGAATTAGAGGTAATAGTACACAATTATTCCATCAGATATAAAGCCTGAAGCTTAGATAGTTGTTATTACAGGTCGCCGACATACACCTTAGGTTATGTTTGTTGCTTTTTTGGTTATTTTAGGTGATTGTAGCTGACAAAATTCCATACTCTTACATGTTGTGCACCTGCATTTGTTTCATATGTCTCAAATATGCAGTTGTGAAAGAAACACATTGTATAGTAAACAAGTATTTTAATTTTAAAACAAGATAACTGGTTCTACATCAGATCAAAGAAATTTGTTTGCAAACCATGCTTTCAGATAGCGTTGCACTCACTTGGTCATTTCAACAGCTCCTTTCCTTTCCATTAACTAACCAGCTGCTTCTCCTATAGATTGATAT
Organism: Polyodon spathula; assembly: GCF_017654505.1. Taxonomy (NCBI): domain Eukaryota; kingdom Metazoa; phylum Chordata; class Actinopteri; order Acipenseriformes; family Polyodontidae; genus Polyodon; species Polyodon spathula. The sequence continues at coordinate 7,431,543 of NC_054548.1, forward strand.
GCTTTCTGCCAGGATTTGACCCATAATACACTTCTCCTGTGAAATGACCTAGGACGTGTAACCAGGTAAGATTTATGGAATTATTTTGTGAGGTACAATCACAATGCTGCAATTGAGTTAAAGTATACAAAAAAAAGAACAAAAACAAAAGAAAACAAGACTAATAATTATGATTATGGACACCACTGTATATCATGTCAGCGTATGCAAGACAGAAACACTGGTTTACTCACAGTCAGTAGGACAGTCACACTGCACTACTGTGCACAAATGAATGGTTTTGTTGGTGAAATTTGTTTTTAAAACAGGCAGTTTATTTTTAAATGACAAAGATCCATGGAATCATGAGGTGCTGCTGCAAATTAAAACAAAATTATTAGTCCTACAAATTCTAGAAAGGTGCAGTAATGTTTTTTTAATCACAAATTAAGCACAGAAGATTGATAATTGCTGTTTTACAAAACAGAAGTGTTATTCAACAGTATACCTTTCAAGGGTGCTTGTCACAAAGCCCTGATCAGCACATTTGATATATGGATTTAAATCAATTTTCCTTATGGCAAATCTATATGCTACTCCACTTCTTTATATTCTGCTATTTGCTGAGTGGCTGTTACTGAGGGGCAAAAGTCACACTGTTGCAGTCGGAGCAGCCGAGTAATCTTTTGCTCCTCATAACAGTAGTGAGAGATATTAAATCACTGTTGACGTACCCGAAGCTCAGCAACTTCATCCATATTTTATCTGCTGTAAATTTAATACCACAGCACTTTCTAGGGTGATGTGTTTATTACCTGCCCGAGAAAAAAGCAGTACAGAAATTCAGTTTGTTCAGGAAATAAAATGAAAACAGCCTGGCAAGTTTATGCAGTAAGCACAATAGCCATTTATTACTTTTTTGTATGCGAACTATACCTAAGTACCATGTACGGTGCCTATAGCCAATAAATGCACACAGTTTTCCAGAAACAATAGAAACCCCCGTAACTATATTACTTCTGAATTCCACAAAAATATATGGCAAGGGGCACTTACTGTAACCATTTGGGTCACATTTTGCAGATAGAAAATACAAATGTTTATGTATAAAGCAAACAATGTGATTGTGTGCTAAATCACTCACAGCTGTCTATATTACTCACATACTCTTTCTTCCCTTTTGTCAGCTGCTTAAGCTAGCTGAGCACAAGGAACCAACGCTTTGTGTTGGTTGCTCAGTGGGGGGAAGATTGTTTTATGAGCAGAAGGTCCCTCATTTAAATTAAGCAACAGAACCCTGAGTAGGGGGCACTGCCGTCTGGTATCTGACAACTTTAGGACAGTAAGAACCTGACCCTTAAGTGAAGGTGCTTACTGAACAGAAATGGGCAACTATTAGGCAGGAATGCCCAATATTCAGGGCCATTTATAAACTGTTAAACTATACTAACTGAAAAACAGAAGCCTAATAAAAGTGAGGGATAGAGAAAGGGTAAAAAAAGAAATTGGTCTTGGCTGCCTGTCTTTTCATATTTCTCTTTGCAGCATCCAATAAACATATTCCTTACACTGGCTGTGAACAGCAAATACTTCTAAACAAATTGGGATGTTATTTTGTTATTTTATAAAATGACTTGCACAAACAGTTGACTGAAAATTATTTTAAACCACCCAAATATCTGAACCACGTGGCAATCTTATTACCCACAACACATTAACATACTGTAGCACTTATCGGTCATTGTGAGAATAGCACATAATATATGTATCTATTATTAGACTGCCATTTGAGTTACAATTTACTATGTATGTCGAGTATGTTTGAGACTTGGTAGTTTCCTGCACCGTAAAAAAAGGACAAAGAGTGGTAAGTAAAGCTACTAATAACCTATTCATGTGATCATCGCAATTAGAGAACGGGATTGTGAATGGCAATCATGTTGTTTAAAAGCGCATTATTTAGGCAGTATGGATAGCTTATAGAATAATATCGGTAATGCTACATACCAGTCTTTGTATGATTTTTTAAATTTTTTTTTACTGGAGCAGGTCTCAAAAAACATCTTCATACATATATATGATAAATGAGCTCAAATGGCAGTCTAATGATAGATACACATATACATGGCTTATCTATTGACTGTTTATTAACATGTAAACTTCAGCAATATGGTTAATTGCATATTCAAAAAATACTTATTTATGAAACTCAAAAGAATGCATTACTGAACATAATGTTGCCTTAATTTAAAAGGCATGAAATGTCACCGGTGTATGTTATCAGATGTTTGTGTGCACTTTTATCAGCTCTGCCTCAAAGGCAAAGTTGATTGGCATGGAAGAACTGTACTGTCAGAGATGCCACCCTTTACCAAGGTCCTCATGTTCTTAGTGCTGAAGTTCTGCCTGCAATGCAATGTCCTGTGAAAATTGATTCCATACTGTACGCCAAACATTAAGGGTCTTTAAAAACAAATATGGAAACTAACCTGTCTACTTATCCACAAGCTGTAACCTTCTAATATCATGATATTACACAGCATTATTCAAACATGCACACTTGGTTTCAATTGCCATAGTTTTTATTATTATTATTATTATTATTATTATTATTATTATTATTATTATTATTATTATTATTATTCAATGGTATAAAACCAGAGTTTCATATAATTAATATACAGTGGGGGCCAAAGGTATTAACACCATTTTTTCTTCTTATTGCAAAATTCTCCAATTCACCTTTATACTATTACCACTCAACAAAAGTGGACATTTCTGTTCAATATATAAAAATATATATTTTCCATTAGACTTCTACTAAAAATAAAAGTTTCAGTTTGCAGCCAGTTAGTTGAACTACACATTTTCCTTCATTTGTTGCCATTCATATTTTACATCATAATTTCAAATTCAAAGCATAATTAAAAGGTGTTGAGAAGAATGTTCCTATATTGTACATATACTGTGTCAATAAAAACTTACTCTTTCTCTTTGTCAGTTCATTGTACCCTCCCCCTCAACAGGGACAAGGCTTTGGTCACAGCTCTGTGGCTAAGGAAATTAGCTGTCTTTCAATCCCTACACTTTAAGGACTGATAGACTATGGACTAAAAGCTATTGTGCTCTTGCTAATATCCAGCCCTGAGTAGTTTAATAATAACACGGTGCAGGCCAGGAGGTGAACTTATCACATTTTTCAGATGGAAGGGATTTCTAAGATCGGAAGTCCTTAGATATTTTTTTATTACCGGTATTTGATTACAATACCCACTGCTTTATTATGTTGTACTTCTATAGCTATTTATGATGTATCTACCCTTGAAAGTTTTGTTTAGATTTAAGAAGTTATACGTTTTTTGTTGACTCCTATTTTAACACACAGTGGTGCTCAACTCAGCATTTAAAATGGTCATGTGACAGACAGGAGAGATGGAATCTGACCTCCCGACCAGAAAGGACGCTGTGTAAGGTTGGTGGTATGCTTAGCTATAGACAGCTTGACTGGATGGTAGTTGGGAACCGGAAGTTTGCTATTTTGGAGAGAGTGCGTATCTGCCAGATTACTAAACAAGTCCATGGTGATCAGCTGTGGGGCCTGCAGTGATTGAATAGACCGGGGCGCCAGTCTGATCACAGGGAGGCATTGCAAATGGGACGCAGCTACGTGAGTACACCCCCTTACGTTGACTGTACTAATGCATGGGAGCACTGTGTTTGTTTTGTCTGTCTTGCAGATGAGTGGAAGTTAGAGAGCCGCAGCCACGGAGATAGCACAAACTGCTGAGCACTGCTATCACTGCACAACACTTAACAGCACTACCCTGCACCACCGTTCCTGGAGCACTTGTTTCTGGGCATAAAGGTGGACATTGGGATAAATAACTGAATATGTATAGAAAACTGTGTTATTATTTTTGGACTGAAACTTGCCATATTGACTTCCCCTATACCATTGCTGGTATAGGGGTGGATTGTTATTATTTTGTTATTAATTAAATAGATGTTTTTACAATTCAACTGTTTGGATATTTCATTCTTACCCACACCACTCACCTCCTGACAAGCCATATGCTTTGTCAGAAAAATATCCTCAGAAAAATGTCCCTGGTTATTGTCCAATGGGGTACTGGAATCTATTCCTTTTTATTGTACCACAGTATAGAAAAACAAAAATGAATGGAGTTCAAACAGGGGTAACGTTACCATGGTTATGTTTAATTATGGTATTGAACTGTATACGTCATGGTAACATTTCTTGTGAATGGGTAATGGTATTCATTAAAATATTCCTGAGCCTGTTGATGTTTGAAGATGGAACTGTAACTATTCTTTATGACAGTTGACAAAATTGCTTAAGGAAGCCAAATTAGAGTTATCCTACTATTACTGGGACTACTTCTCTTCCACGGTGACTGAGTGCTGAATGACCTGGACTGACCACTGCTTAGAGTGAAGACAAATCTTCAGGAAATCATTGGAATACTTTTTCCCAGTGGATTACCAGACCTTTAATTGCCAATCAAGACCTTCAGTTTAAATGTTACCTTACTTTACTGAAGCAACAAGCGTTAGGAAAACCACACATGTTAGATGAGACTAAAGCACTTTCAGGGTGGATTGAGTGGAATTTAGCAGTGTCAAAATCAGGAACATGATCTAAGCAGCTCAGTATGATCCTAATGTAATCCTTATGCCTATAATGGGGCATACATTGTGTGTGTGTGTGTGTGTGTGTGTGTGTGTGTGTATATATATATATATATATATATATATATATATATATATATATATATATATATATATATTCAATTATTTTAGCGGTGCAATCAGCAACCTAATATATAAATCTTTTATCACCACAAATCGCCACGTTAATCGATGGATAAAACTGCATTAGAACAATAGTTTTAGTTTAAAAATCAATTACAAGTCAAATATTGTTTAAAGATCGATCCAAAACCAAAAAAATGCTGCTGTACATAATAGTTAAATGCCAGGTTATTGGTACATTTACGACGACATGTATCATAAAATTAAACTTTAATCATAATTTAACACAATATTGCAATTATGTAATAATAATAATAATAATAATAAATAATAATAATAATAATAATAATCTATATTTTTTTAAACAGGTCATTTTTGGATCTGAAATCTGATTGTTAATTACTGGTAACATTTTATATCAATAACATTTACCATCTACACGAAATCCAACAAACTGTCCTCCCTTTCCTTTACGCCCAAAATTATGATGCCACTGAAACCCTCCTAATGCACAGCAGCCTATATTATTCTCTCTCTCTCTCTCTCTCTCTCTCTCTCTCTCTCTCTCTCTCTCTCTCTCTCTCTCTCTCTCTCTCTCATTTACACTGTTTATACAGTGCTCCAGATACATTTTTGGGTCATTATGCAATTTACTCTCCAATTTAGACACTATGTGAGGAAAATTGATTTGGGGGGAATAAAATGAAACATTACTAAAGTCATGAGTAATGCAATAAATATTGTACATATATCAATGCTAACTTATTTATGGGGTATGCAATGCATTAACTATAGCCTTACAGTCTAACTGCAATGTGATTTCAACTACTGTACAAAAACTTGGCCTTACAATAAAAACAAAAACAGTTATTCTGAAATATTTGCTTTACAGATCACAAACAATACAGCTGTGAAGCAAATAAACACAGAAACAGAGTATTTTTTTAACTTGCAAACCTGTAGATGGAATATACTTAAGAAAAGGCCTGCATTGCATACCATATATTTCTAATATTAAAAAAAATAAAAAGCTTGTGCTGATACTGCACTAATGCAAATAAAAAAAAATGATAGCATTCTTATTGATCACATTGCTATAGCAATATAAACCATCCCGACTCTCTCCAAACACTGAATATAGTATTTATTATACTGATTTATCTTCCAATAATTCAGCTGATAGATAGGTGCATTTATATGATCCATTCTCTAGCAACTGCATGCAGGCTATTTACAATTGACCATTGAGACACCAAGAACCAACAGTACATAAAGCTTGATACCATGCAAACTCAAGCTGTGCAGCAAAATTGCTATGCATATTCCTTACACATCAAATTTAAATATGCCTGGAGGTTACTATGGTTATGAGACAAGGGGCCTTTAGTTTCCCACTATGAGCCGAGGTCTGCAGTCCATATTTGTTTCATGAGTCAGTCAAAAAAGTAATGTTTTTGAAGACCATAGTGCAGGGTTAGTAACGTATTTTGGCATAGAACTGTCCATCTGACTTTCTCATCGCAGCATATAATTCTCAGAGGATTCTGCCTTTTGTGAATTTGTATTTATTTACATCGTGATGACGTCATTTGAGGGAGTTTGTATAAAGACTATTGACCGTAAGCAGTGTCACGGGGGCAATAGTTGGATCTATTTTTGGTTATGTGATCAGGTTTTAACCAATCACATGCAGGAATTTCTAAGGACTGATACATTATATATACAATATATATACAGTATATATATATATATATATATATATATATATATATATATATATATATATATATATATATATAGAAGCTTGGTGGTGGATATTCCTCCACAACATGGAAACCACCACACAAACTGGCTCAATTGGCAGTCTTCGATTGAGAGAGACACAGGACTGAATGGCAGGGGTGTTCAAGTCAGGATTGAGATGCGTTCGTAGTTGTTTGAGATGCGTTCGCAGTGGGTTGAGATGTGTTCGCAGTGGGGAAAGCTCTAAATGTAGCCAGTACCATGGTCTTTCACCTCTCATGAGAGCTAAAATCTCAGGAGCTAAAATAAAATAATTATAATACAATAAATGTAAAATTATATTTGTGTAAAAGCCCTTTCAAAACAGCTGAACTAACCTGCTGTGCCTTTTTATTGGAAAACAAACTTATACCCATAAAGTAATTTCCTGGGGAAGGTCTGGCAGTTAAAAATTCATCTTTTTCTTTTTCATGTTTTCCATTACATTTTGTGTTTCTGTTTTTACTGCACCTGCATACTGAATCAGTAAGGGATTTGTTTAATAATAGAAATATGCCCCTTAGGTTAACAAACAGTAGGTGTGGGGTTCTGCTTATTCAAAATGCATGATTTACTGTTCTACACAACAAAGGTGATATTAAAATAAATAAATACATATTGTACAATGCAATAGCTGGAGATCCCAGTTTTTCCGTAGCTGAACTTGGTCAGAATTGACTCTGTTGACACTGCCATAGGCCTTAAGTTAATTCTCAACTTCCTGACTGCTTATTTATTACAATAATGTACTCATAAAGTCTAATGTCTAATATAGTAAAAAATGATTCTCTCAAAATTCACACACAATACAAACATGCATATGTTTGTTAGGCAGCCCCAATCACCACTGCCTAAAAAGTATTTTAACTTAAACCCATTCAAAAGGTAAGAACCCTAACAGTATTCCTTTCATGGTTTTGCTTAATACATAGTTAATACATGGGAAAATCACTTAACCCATAACCCATTGTCTATAGAGACAAGTTAGTAACAGCCGTTAGATAGCAAGAGAATTAGGACCACACCTAACAACTTTATAGTGCTCTTTAACAACACAAGAGAATGCCAAACACAAGAATTATTTCAGCTCTAAAATACCGTGAAGGGCCCTAAAACTGAATGAAGTCTATTAACTATTTTTTCATGTGACCCAATCTGAAGACACAAATGACTCAAATCTGTTTACTCCTTTGATTTGAATTACACAATCAATTACCACCCCCCACTGTGGCCCAAATGAGCTAGGCCCAAAGACAAGGGATTAGTTAAATGTTATTGTTGGTAGGCCATTATCTAACAATCGGGGCGGTTAATGCAAGAACATTGCATTCATTAATTCCTCCACAGGAATCTCGGAGGGGTTAGTCAAAACCTGGCCAACTTTCCCTTTCTACCTTTGTGTCCACTGTAGGGAAGTAGGATGGCAATACATTTCTTTTTTTTTTTTTGTAAGGACCGATTGCATCAGCTTTGTGCAGGGGACCATTTCTGTGCTCACAGTAAATTATTTCAAAGGAACATGCTTTCGGCTATGCAGTACAATATAGAATTTTAAGTTTAATGGACCACACATTAGCAAACAGATTGTTTCCTGGGGCCATATTTTAGGGAGTTAGCATATGGAAAACTCTTTGTAAATAAGTGGTGTTAGTGGTTTAATATCTTTCTTTGCAACCAAAAAAATGTGGTTTGGATCAAGAGGCACAGCTTATACAATTACATATGTATAGTGTTTACCAGTGTTTGCCAGCACTGATGGGGCTGAGTAGTGAGAGCAGGCTGTATATACTTCTGCTGATCTATAGTCAAGCTGGTAGAGCATTTGCTTTAACATCACAAGTGAAATTCTACTAGAAAAGACATACTCTTTTCTATTGCTGTTGAAATCTCTTTTTTTGTAGAGATTATATTTAAATGTGTTGCAAGAAAACTGTAATTGGAAATGTGGAAATACAGTATAGGCCCTTTTCACTGTTCACTGTGATCTACACTTTGAATAAAGTTTTTGTTTCATTTTTGTAGGCAGAAAACGCCTACGGCATTAGTAAATTGAAGCAGCTTAAATGAAACAAATAGTACAGATTTTTCTATTAAATGCATGTACAGAAAATACATTTGAACAGTCTGCATACGACATTGTACAAGAGCTTTACATTTGAGAAAATAAAAGTGTTTAATAAATCAAATGTCTTAAAACCTAATTCTCTTAACCCTTACTTATAATGGGAGTGGAACCCTCCTCCTGAGGATTTTGAATTTTGGAGGCACTAAACATCTCGCCAGGTGAGATTCGGACTGGAACAAAAAGAAAAAAAAAAAAAGATTTCAACCTGAAACACATCACGTTAACCATAGCTGCTTATTTTCACAAATCACAAATCCTAAACCAAATCCTAAAGTCACAAATCCTAAACCAGCTATGGTGGTAACAGTGGTATTTTGAGCAAACACATTATAAGTATTTTATTTTATGAAAGAAAAGGAAATGGGGGAGCATTGTGGGGTTTACTTCATGGAGAGACAAACAAAATATCCCACATTCATGACTATTAGTTTTGTTTGGAGTAATTTAATTTGTATATATGGTAGCACAGGATAATGCATCTAGAACAGAAATAGAAGGAACACTAAACGTTTCCATTGCCTGTAAAAAAATAAATCATTCACAAAAGCTCTACTGCAGAGTTTCTCGCTGCCACAACAAGGATGATTTTATGTAGACCTTCAGTAACTCCCCCAGCAGACCCTCTCTTTATTAACTCTACAATGGTGTTTGTAATGGTAACTCCTATGTAGCTTTGCTTCAGACCATTTCATTACAGTTGTTGCTGCCTGGGTGGCTTGCATTCTTAATCTTCATGCTTCTCTTGGCCAGCATAGTAAAGTATGGTCATGTCACGAAGGCGGCTGTAGTGGGTGATGTCAGACCAGAACCAGGAACCAACAAATAAACAACAGAGAGGTGGAGTTTGGTGAAGCTGAGCGCTTGGATGCGCTCAGCATTTAATAAATGAAGAAGCAGAAAATAAAAGGTTGTAAAGACAAACAAAACACAGGACACGGCACTTTAGCCAAAATAAATATACAAACAAAACGTACTAACACTAAACAGATAAACAAACGATTGGACGAACAGACAAACACTGTGAGTTAAATTAAGATTTACTTTATGTTTTTACTATCTCCTCTCCCCACCTGTTCTCCGCTCACCAAACACACAACCCCAAGTAAGTAAAAACATGCTGCTTTTATGCAGCTGTACCGAGACTCAATTGCTAATCAGTCATTCAATTGGAGTCTCGGTACAACTGCACGTGAATTAATAAAAGTGCAATTCCCCATGCTCACATATTATTACATTTTACCTGCACGTGAAGTGCTGTGCAATCCTAGTGCCTAAATACAAATATACGTCTTAAACACTCATGTTACACAGCCCCATTTATATCCCGTGTACCAATGACTATACACCAACATTAACACACCACACGTAACATACAACACAAATAAATAGCCCAGGGGCAGGGCACTTTGCCACAGGCCACCAGTAGGTGTTGCACTCTGTGGCCACTACATTATTTGGCTTGAGAATCGCTGCTCTAGAGTAACAAATGATATAAGGTTAAATTAGATAGATAATATGCTGTATAGATAATACAGAATATTACAAAAGACTTTCAAAATCTCTTATTTGTTGGGGTTACCAGCAGAAGCACTCTAAGCTATAGGAGAATGTATTCAAATGTATTAAGGAATATGAAAGTATAAAATAAACATGTGTGGTAACAAGATAGTCTTACATTTAAGCTTAGTAAAATTGCATTACCTCCTTCAAGTGAGTAAGTTAGTATATACATGTATATTGAAAAAAATCTAATATTCACACAATGCAAAAATCAAGCACTAAAATTCAATACTGCAGCACAGGCCTTCAACCATTACTAACAGTGAGCTAATTTATAAAACCATTAGTGACACTTTTCCTGCAGATAAAAAAAGTCAAAATTATCTGGCAGCAATTAATCTTAATGGCTGTGCAGTAAACAGCAATGGACTAATTCCAGCTCTGTCAGCTCCATCAAACAAACCCACATCAGGCAGCCTTTCATTGATCCATTAAGCATATTCAGAGCAGCAACAAACCCAACGCTGACGGCATGTGCTCTAAACATTACTACAGTGATCTTCTGAAGATATCATTATCTCTTAAATAGTACTTCCCCCATGTATCATCATTATGCTGTACATTAGAAATACTTTGATTAAACTTCCCCATCCCATAACACACAGCTGCAGACAATTTATGCAGCTATTCGGCAAACCAAAAAAAAAAAAAAGAGACATTTGTGGAACATATTGTAGTGTATGCAACATTATGGCCCTCTTGTAAAGACAAGTGCTTACAAAACAAGATAATTTCAAAAGAATCCTACAGGTTGTTAAACAAAATAACTGTCTCCCGTGCAAGATCCGATTCAGTGAGCCACACGTCTGACAATCAAAAATAGAAATGTTACAGACGATGAACTGTCGACAGCTACAGAGCAAGGAAAAAGAAGCACCGCCACTCAATGATTTGAAATCACTAGCTGGAGCTTCTCAGAGAAGTCTACAGTAACACGAACAGCAACGTCTTTTACAGATTACTGCAGATGATGAGCATCATGTGCTACTTTTCCTGTTAGTGGACAGGAAAGGAGTCAGCAAAGTGATGGCTGGTCACAACAATCTGATACCGGTACATTCTTTCAAAAAAACATAAAGCAGTGTCTTGAGTGAAAGCACAGCCTGGCTGTTCCTTCCTACATGCTTCTGAGATACTTCCAGCAAACAAGAAATGATTGAAAGGTAATGGACTTTTCACACTGTAATATTTATCATAGCACAGACTGGTGTAAAACAAAAATTTAAAAGAGTTGTATTAAAATTGGAAACTGCGGGCTTCTATTAAAATATGCAAATGGCTGGTAGCTTGTATTGTATTAGTGAGGCCACAGAACTGGAAGGCATTGGGGTCTATTTTAATAATCTGATCAGTGGTGTGTCTATGTACTGCCAACTTGTTTTTCACGTACATTTTACCCATTTTTATTCCAAATTCATGATGTCCAATTACGCTTCCTTAACACAGTAATTCCTCAACAGCTCAGGAGAATGGAAAGTGAATGAATGCCTTCCAATAGCCATCACCAGGAGCTACTGACCTCTGGAGCACATGGGCCAGCCCTGCAGGTTTGTAAGATGTATGGTTTAATTGACTATGTTTATTAATTACGTCTTACTCAATATTTATTCTCCTAAACATAACATTTATTAATAAAAGTCTAATCATGATTCTAATGACTTATGATTGACATACACTTTATAAAACAGAAATTAGACAGAATATTTAACAGGGTTTAGACAGAGTTCATTGGTTACAAATAATACAGATTAACATATACTTGAATTCTGATGAATCAAAGTAGTTAACTATGTTTTAAACAATGGTTAGATAAGTATATTCACCTCTCCATTGGGAGCCATGTTGACTGGAGTCCGCAGGTTGTGCCCAGCAGCACTGGAGGTTATGAGGACTCTCATTGTAGCTTGGGATGTACCATATTTATACAGAAAACTATCACAAGATTTCACCTACAAGAGTTTCAACATTTTTACAGCACTTCCTACTTCAAGGTGTATTAGGGTGTTTTCTCTTCCCGCAATAGTTCAACGATTTGTATTGCTCTTTAGAGTCTGTTTTACTATTTGCTGCTTCTTTAATCAAGATAGTTGCACCTTTGAGCTAAGTTAAGGTATTTTATTAATTCTCTACACATGCCAGATCTAATGCAATGCCCCCTCTGGAACCCAGACCAACAACTTTGCACAGCCAGGATGCTACCCTGCACTCTCCAAACTATATGACTCACCATTACTCGCCACTCTGTTATGCCTTTTTACTAGGTGAGCCACTCAGGGACCACAGTAACATCACTATATTTATTTAGCAACAAAAATAAATAAATAAATAAATAAATAAATAAATAAAACACAACTAATTTATATCATGGCTTAAAACGACAATTTAAAGCCAGACGCAGACTAATGTATAACGACTAGGCTATTCCCCAGAACAACTGAAAACAGCATACTTTCTCTTTTGGGTATGGTTTTTTTTTTTTTTGGTCATTTTAGTTTTTATTTTTCACCCTTAATACGGCATTAGAAAAAGTTCATACATACATAACAGAAGCACATGATGCTAAAAATACAAATACTATATTGTGGCATTGTGGCAAGCTGGCCTGAGCGGTGACGTCAGACCCGAAAGAAACACACACAGCACTGCGAGTTTTAATATAAACACTGAACAAACAAAACAGCGCAATGGCCAAACAAACAGACACTAACGAACAGTGGACGAAACAAACAAGTATTGTGCTGGTCCTTCAGCACGCGTAGCAGTTGTTTATATCTTTCAATTGTAATTATTTTCTCCTCCCTCTCTCCCATAACTCCTCTCTGTACACCCAACCCAGTGTGTGTGAAAGCTGACTCTCTACATACATCTGTGCAGGGATACAATTACTAATTAATCCTTCACTTGAATCCCAGCACATGAACTAATTTGTGCACTCCCTGTGCTTACATACTATTACATACTTTATCTGCAAGTGAAGTGATTGTGCAATCCCTGTGCCTAAATACAACTATATATATTAAATCACTCGTGCTACATAGCTCCATTATATCCCGTGCACCAATACACATACACCAACATTAACACACCACATGCAACATAAAACACAAAATATGACAGGGAGAGCACTCCGCCACAGGCATACTCATAGAAAGCTTACAATATAGGCCATACAGGTGTACGCCTGTCATTTGTACTGCAGAAAAAAAAAAAACAGCTTTTCTGCTCTTTAAACCAAACCAGCTAACTGCTGATTGAAAATCCTCCAATTGTATCATTAAATATGATGTCATTACATTTTAGAGGAAACACTACAATTTTGAGAACTCCCTTGCAATTTAAACCAGAAAAAAAGGACATGGAAGTGATACAAATGAAGATATCATGTCATAGGGTCAAAGTGCAAAAAGGACATGGACAGCACTAACAGAGTCCAGGATAGCATGCGTTGTTCTTTTTTTTTTTGTCATAAATGTCTATTTCTATATTGATCATTTTGATAGGAATTAAGTATTGTGGCAGGACTGAGGCCCTCACATGGGTATATGTGTGTTTTGGATTTGGTTTGTCTTTCTTTTGTTTGACTGTAAATAATTTATGAATAAAAAGAGCCAGATGCTCCCTCTGTTGTGTTTGATTACAGGGGCTGGCAGCCGGGATTCTTAACCAGCAGGTGAATTCCTAACCTCCGAGTAAAACAATAAGAGATCTCCATGTGTGAAACCGGGATCGTTATAAACAAAGAACTACACGGCAACACTTTGTGTATCCTGGGGTTTTGGAGATACTTTATTTTTCTAGATGCTTTTTCCCCCACTGTGTTTTATTTGACCTTTTTGTAGTTATTTTTGTTTACCACGTGGTTTACCCTGAAGCAACCCCATACTAGGGTGACCATTGCTAGCACCCTAGTGGCGGCCATGCACAAGTGCAACCCAAGTTGCATAAACTTTTGTAAAATAAAAGTAAATTAATCATACAATGAGAATTTCATTGTAACCAGTTTGAGACCTCTTCACTGGCTTCTTCCTCAATCCTACAGGGTGCTATTTTGAAGCAATGGCAGATTGTTCTTATTTTTTATTGCAACATTTAGAAATAAACTACCGGGTACTCAGAACAGTAACATGCCTGTTTCTTCCTGCTTACAACCATATGAATACATTTTAACTATGATACACACACACACACACTGAATATTGTGTGCAATTTTTAATGCTAACACTGCATAAAATGTCATAAGTTATCTTTATTACAGTGGTTGTGAGCTAAAACATTTTATTCAAAAAACATCCTGCTTTTGGTCATGAAACGTGTCTTGCCTTTATTGTGCAATATGTGACTTGCCTCCTCCATCTTGCATAGATTGGTTCTCTATCCCTTGAGATTAAAAGTCACCACTGCCACATTGTAACTGGGAGCTGATTAAATACATTTTTACTAGTGTCGTAAATTGACATCGATTATCGATCATTAGAGTAAAAAACATTCCCCCACAGTAAGTTCAAAGGAACAATAAGTCCTATTTTTATAGTGCAAAACTCATTCAAACCAATCCCATCCCATTGTTTTAAAACACATTTGATAAACACAATGGCATTTAAATATAGCACTCTCCAATTTTCCTATCCCTGCCATCACTAACCATTGCCTTGTTTTGCATAAAATGTGATAAATTTCCAGTGCAAACATCAGCCTGTGGCAAAGTGGTAAGTAATCTGCAGGTGAAGAACAGGTGCAGTAATCAGATTGAAATAAAACAGATGACAAAGTATGGGTGAAATGGTTTGTTTATTAATTTGTAATCCAGAAGCTCTGATGACCAGACATAAAAGAATAATGATCTGGCAATACACAGCAATGTTGCACATTAGTTATAAAGGGTTGCAGTCCCGCAAACAACACGCTATAAAACACCCACAATGTACAACCAGTCACCAGTCCAGTAGTGCTCGTGGTGCAAATACAATTAATCGTGATACACAGTGCAGTGTTGTCAGGTCTTGTGCTGGCCCTTGGCGACAGCTTCGGATCACATTAGCTGTCTACAACAATCAAAAAGTTAGACACGACAAAACAAACAAAACACTAATGATACAATACAATACGTGCCCTTCCTGGTTTCGTAACACAACCATCAACAAAGGACGAACAGACAAAACAAACAAGACGTAGCAATTGCTTTTCTTTTCATTGCTTTTATTTGCTCGTTCTCACTTCCTTTCTTTCTCCCTGAACACCCAAACCCGAGTGAGTGCTTTGTGCCTCTAAATATACAGCTATGCCGAGATTCAATTACTAATTAATTATTCACTTGATTCTCGACACGTGAACTAACTTGTGCAATCCTGTGCTCACATACTACTTTATCTGCATGTGAAGTGATTGTGCAATCCCTGTGCCTAAACAGAACAATATATCTTAAATCACTCATGTTACACAGACCCATTTATATCCTGTGCACCAATACATATACACCAACATTAACACACCACACACAACATACACATGGGCGGGGCCCACTGCCACACAACCCCACTGTCCATAGGAGAAAAAAAAAACAAGGTTTGAAAACTACATTAACATATGGCCTATTTACATCGAAATAATTAAATATCTCATTTGTTTTTAATTTGCTGTTGGTTACAATTTATGAATTACATGGCCCAGCTTCTCCTAGCGAAAGCAGCAGTCCCTTCTAGTGTGCCGTGGCTACAGAGATGCATTTCACATTTTGCTGTTATATTTTAATATATTACTTTGCATAACCACTTAGATTTGACACTTAACAG
Source organism: Polyodon spathula (assembly GCF_017654505.1). Classification (NCBI taxonomy): domain Eukaryota; kingdom Metazoa; phylum Chordata; class Actinopteri; order Acipenseriformes; family Polyodontidae; genus Polyodon; species Polyodon spathula. The sequence goes on from NC_054548.1 coordinate 7,447,551, forward strand.
CAACCAATAATCACTCTGGAGCTCACCTCACTGTTTGGTAGATAAAGGAATCTGAGGCAGGTTTAGTATCCTAGGAGATCTCAACTGATATTGTTAAGTGAGTGAATATTTTGGGAGTGTCCAAAATTAATTAAAAAAAAAATGCCTACCCCATGCCTTGGGTCGACAAGCTTCCAGATAGACTGGGAATGGCAAAGTTCATCTTGACTTTGGATTGATGAAGGGATAATGCCACAGTGGTCAACCCTCTAGTGAACCTCACTAAAAAGAGAGCACCAAATTCAATTATATGGACAGGAGAATATCAGGGGGCGTTTGATACCATTAAGCAAAGGCTTTGCCAGGCCCCCACCTTTATCACATCAAACTTTGATAAGGAATTCATTCTCCACACCGACACTTCAGATGTTGGTTTGGGGGCGGTCTTGTCCCAGCAGGTAAACGGAGTAGAACACTCTATCCTCAATATAAGTAAAAAGATGCTCCCCTGGGAGCATAACTACTCCATCAGAGAAGGAATGTCTGGCCATTAAATGGGCCACCCAGACCTTACACTACTACCTATTGGGACATTCATTCAATCTCTTCACCGACCATACCCCACACAAGTGGTTAAGCACAATGAAGGATAGCAATGCCCCGATAACTCTGGCACTGCAACCCTTCATGTATTTCATGAAACACTGTGCAGGGAAAGATCACCAAAATGCAGATTACTTTTCCTAGGAGGGGGTGTAATGGGGAAAGTGGATTCAGCCGAGTGTTCCTTTGGCTCCACTCTGAGCGGTAGGATATGCAACAGAGACAGAATAAATCTTACTCAACAATCTCATTCATTCCAGGGTCAATCGGAAGCCGGCCATCCAGGAAGGGGGCAGAGCTACAATACCAGAAGTCAGTGCCTGAATATGGTAGGCATGCATCAGTCATGGATTGGAGTAGATGTGATTGTATTATTATTATTATAGTTTTGACTGGCTGTACACATCGTTGTTGTCGTGTTATTAAAATCAACAATAAAGCTTTGTTTTGACCATTGAACTGTTGTTGGACTGTTGTTTATAACCACTGCCTCACCTCTACACCTGTTCACTACCAATCACACGTTCACAGGCTTTCAATCACTAAGTATAACATCAAAACACCATCTATGTACCAAAAAATAGATATAATATATATTACTTCCTTGTGTGGATGCAACACGTTATAGTTTCCTCTCCCTGTTTTAAATACATTTCAGTCACTGCATATCTATACAAATTACATACCAAACTTTTGAAATTAATTTTATTTTGTCCAGCAAGGACATAAAACTATTAATTAATGATGCAGTCTACTGAACAAAATACAATATTCATTCACCAAATTAAACATTTAGTGCTGTGGATGAAAAGCAAAATAGGGTTAACGTGGACTCAAGTATATTCAAAGGGTTATCATAAACTGTTTTAAAGGAAAATTATAGATCAGGCATTAATATAAATCAAAATTGGTTATATTGATGTACAATCCGTCGGTAATTGACAACTAATGTATCAATGGCCAAGCAGCTGCAATCAATGTTAGCAGAGGAACAGCAAACCACTGGAGTAATTAGAAAGGTATACTGTAGTTGGTGTAATGGTAGAAGGTTGTTTGTATTATTATCTAACACATCATTGTTATTTAATGTGGCTCAATTATCTTTGTGATCTTCATCAATTCTACTTACGTAATTACAGAGTTCACTTGCACTTGGAGCTGACTAGTTAGGAATCTGTTGGGTTTCATGAAACGCAAGCCTTGGTCTTTATAACTGCTTCAGATAGCTTTCACTTTTAACATACTTTTAAATTGATGCCATATTTTGTATGCTGTGGACTGGTAAAATGGAATCTCTTCTGCCAGAAAACAACTTCAAAAACAACTGGAGCACAATCGAGGACATCTTACCAATAACATAAAAGTAGGTCAAGAAGAAATGAAAACAGGATTCAGTGTCTGAGAATGATTTGCCTGTGGGCTTGAAGTACAGACTGCCAATGACAAAAGTCACTTTGATCTGATTCCTGTAAAACGACTGTGGCAAAGTGGCTTGCAGTGCGCAGGTGTAGTTGGTGCAGTGCTCAAGAATAACACACACAAGACAGTGAAAGTTCAGTAAAACAGCTCCTTTATTTGGCTGGGTTGCGTGTCAACAACACTTAAATAATAAGCACGGGCACTATATAGCAAAGTGTATCATTCCGTGCAAAATAAGGGTTCAGTCCCAAAACAATAAGACACTAATAATTAACCCTTTGCGGTCCACTTATTCAGCGCACGTCAGGTGCGCCAGGTCCAGTTTATTTTCTCATGCGCTGTTTATTTTACACACACTGTTTAAAAGTAGTTTTATTCATAGTAAAACAGGTTTAAACGGCAATGCATATGAACAGGACACTCAGTACTGCATCTCCAGCCCTGTCCCACACCTTGTTCGCTGTATTTATCACATATCTCTTCGTAGTAATGCATACCTATAAATCATCTCCCGATCACTTGTTTTATTACCAAACTCCTCAATAATGTTATCCAAGTCATTATTTTATTACTATAACATCTCAAAAAGCTTGGCAAATGTCTATGATTTCCCAGCGACAGCGAGTGGGAGAAGTACAGGCGTGGAAAAGTACAGAGCAGTTTAGAAGCAGTAAGGAGAAATTGCATTTTTAATTGCTTTAATCAGAAAACACAGGACATTGGTTAAACACAGCAGCAGCTCAAAGTCAAACAGCCGCGTAAGTTTTTCTGATAACAAACAAGCTGAAACTCGGAGCAGCTGATTCAAATTCAGCGCCGTTCTGAGACACTGGCGAGGGGAGGAGCCAACAGCACAGCAGAACAACGCAGTTAAACGAGGCAGTCTTTCCAGCGACAGCGAGTGGGAGAAGTACAGGCATGGAAAAGTACAGAGCAGTTTAGAAGCAGTTTGACGGCTGCAGAAGAAACTAAACTTCAAAAAAAAAAAAAAAACCCTCAACATGGTCTTCAAGCCAGTAATCTGTGACACCTGCTTGATGTGGGAAATCCGAGAAAACCCAGCGGAGCTAAACCAAGTGTGCATAAAGTGCTGCGTGATCCAGGACTTGCATAAACTAGTAAGTATGCTAGAAAAGGAGCTGGAAGAAGTGAGACAGCAACAGGATCTTGAGGAACTGGTACACCCACAATTCATGGAAGTCTGCATCACCCCTAACAGACTGAAAGCCACCATGGAGTAGAAGGTCAGAACAGCTGGGTTTAGGTAGGCAGAAGCAGGGAAAAAAAGAAACTTCGTCAAACACAACCACCAGAAATCAAAACAACCAACAAATTTGAGTCACTTTAGAATTTTGATGAGCAGAACCAACAACAAGAGAATGAAAGGAACAACATCCAGGACCCTATTAACAGTGGTGACCAGACGTCAAAAAGAAGGGAGGTCATGATTGTTGGGGACTCCATATTGAGAAACACAGCAAGTTCAATTTGCAGTTTGGCCCGCCTTACAACAACAGTGTGCTGCCTTCCAGGAGCCTCGGTCAAGCACATCACGGAGAACGTGGACAGGCTCCTAGAACGAATAGGAGACGACCTGGTAGTAGTTGTCCACATCGGTACAAACAACATTGGAAGAGACAGACCAAAATCCCTGCAAAACAAATTCAGAGAGCTAGGAAGGAAATTAAAAGAGAAAACCAAAACTGTGGTATTTTCTGGTATACTACCCGCACCTTGCAAAGGACCATATGGACAGCTGGAAATAATTAATCAAAACGCATGGCTGAAGACGTGGTGCACACGGGAAGGCTTCACCGATCTTGATCATTGGACCACATAATACAACGAGGACTATCTGTATAGACGGGACGGACTGCACTTAAATAACAAGGGAACCAGTCTACTTGGAGAAAAGATCCTCGAGCAGGTTCAGAAGCATTTAAACTAGAAAGGAAGGGGTGGAAAATCAACAAAAAAACAGAAGGGAGACCGCATCAAAACAAGAACAACAACTCAGGTAAGACAACCATTAAATGTATTTATCTAAATGCTAGAAGTATCAGAAACAAAATTCTAGAACTTGAAGCTACTGCACGAACAAGTAACTATGATGTGATAGGTGTTACAGAAACTTGGTTGTCTGTGAGTGATGGGGACGAATATAATATTTGTGGGTATACACTGTATAGGAAAGACAGGCAGGACAGAAGAGGAGGAGGGGTAGTGCTATACATAAGAAACAGTCTTGAAGCCCAGGTGTTAAACTTGGACAAAGAAAATAAAGCCGAATCAATATAGGTCAGAATAACGGACAAAAATTCAAAGGGCATAATAATAGAAGCATGCTATAGACCGCCAGATTCAGACGGTGAGCAAAATAATCTGTTATACAATGACATTAGAAATGTATGTAGCAAAGGAGAAACCATACTAATGGGGGATTTCAACTTCCCCCATATAAAATGGGAAAACCCGGTGGGTAGCACGAAGGATGAAATTGAAATGGTGGAAATGACAAATGACTGTTTCCTAACACAATTTGTCAAGGCACTGACTAGAGGGGAGGCATGCCTTGATTTAGTCTTTTCAAATAACGAAGATAGAATAACTAAAACAGAGGTCAGAGAACCACTGGCAAACTCAGACCACAACATGGTCTCATTTGAAGTGTTTTTTAAAACCCCAAAAGTAATGACTAAAGCTAAGGTTTACAATTTTAGAAAAGCAAACTATGAAGGTATGAAACAGAGACTAACAGAAGTAGATTGGAGTAAAATAGAGAAAACACCCACAGAAGAAGGATGGTTATTCTTCAGAAATGTAGTACTAGAGGCGCAAAACAATTACATCCCTAAAGTAGACAAATCTAAATGTAAAACTAAATTGCCAAAATGGTTTAATAGATCAATTAAAAAAAATATTCAGCGAAAAAAGGCACTTTACAGAGCATTAAAAAAGGACCAAAAAGAAAGTACACAGAAAGAGTACACAGAACTGCAAATGCAAGTCAAAAAGGAAGTTAGAAAGGCCAAGAGAGAAATAGAAATAAACATTGCTAAGGGAGCTAAAACCAATTGCAAAATGTTTTTCCAATATTACAACAGCAAGCGAACATTCAAAGAGGAGATTAAATGTTTAAGAGATACAAATGGCAAAATCGTAGAGGAAGAAAAAAAAATAGCAAATATATTAAATGATTACTTTTCACAAGTTTTTACAAAGGAAGATACTGACAACATGCCCCACATGTCATCCAGTTCCTATCCAGTTTTAAATAACTTTAGCATAACTGAGGCAGAAGTGTTAAAGGGACTAGGAGCTCTTAAAATAAACAAATCCCCTGGGCCGGATGAGATCCTCCCAGTAGTACTCAAAGAAATGAAAGAAGTAAATTACAAACTGCTAACCAAGATCATGCAGCAGTCTCTTGACACAGGGGTTGTACCGACAGACTGGAAAATTGCAAACGTAATACCGATCCACAAAAAGGGAAACAAAACTGAACCAGGTAACTACAGACCAGTAAGCCTGACTTCTATTATATGCAAACTTATGGAAACTATAATAAGATCCAAAATGGAAAATTACCTATATGGTAACAGGGTCCTGGGAGACAGTCAACATGGTTTTAGGAAAGGGAGATCGTGTCTAACTAACTTGCTTGATTTTTTTGAGGATGCAACATCGATAATGGATAACTGCAAAGTATGACATGGTTTATTTAGATTTCCAGAAAGCTTTTGAGAAAGTCCTGCACAAAAGATTAATTCTCAAACTGAACGCAGTTGGGATTCATGGAAACGCATGTACATGGATTAGGGAGTGGTTAACATGTAGAAAACAGAAAGTACTGATTAGAGGAAAAACCTCAGAATGGAGTGTGGTAACCAGCAGTGTACCACAGGGATCAATATTAGGTCCTCTGCTATTCCTAATCTACATTAATGATTTAGATTCTGGTATAGTAAGCAAACTTGTTAAATTTGCAGACGACACAAAAGTAGGAGGAGTGGCAAACACTGTTGCAGCAGCAAAGGTCATTCAAAATGATCTAGACAAGATTCAGAACTGGGCAGACACATGGCAAATGACATTTAATAGAGCAAAGTGTAAGGTACTGCACGCAGGAAATAAAAATGTACATTATAAATATCATATGGGAGATACTGAAATTGGAGAAGGAATCTATGAAAAAGACCTAGGAGTTTTTGTTGACTCAGAAATGTCTTCATCTAGACAATGTGGGGAAGCTATAAAAAAGGCTAACAAGTTGCTCGGATACATTGTGAAAAGTGTTGAATTTAAATCAAGGGAAGTAATGTTAAAACTGTACAATGCACTAGTAAGACCTCATCTTGAATATTGTGTTCAGTTCTGGTCACCTCGCTATAAAAAAGATATTGCTGCTCTAGAAAGAGTGCAAAGAAGAGTGACCAGAATTATTCCGGGCTTAAAAGGCATGTCATATGCAGACAGGCTAAAAGAATTGAATCTGTTCAGTCTTGAAAGAAGACTACGCGGTGACCTAATTCAAGCATTCAAAATTCTTTGAAAGTGTCGACCCAAGGGACTTTTTCAGCCTGAAAAAAGAAACAAGGACCAGGGGGTCACAAATGGAGATTAGACAAAGGGGAATTCAGAACAGAAAATAGGAGGCACTTTTTTACACAGAGAATTGTGAGGGTCTGGAATCAACTCCCCAGTAATGTTGTTGAAGCTGACACCCTGGGATCCTTAAGAAGCTGCTTAATGAGATTCTGGGATCAATAAGCTACTAACAACCAAACGAGCAAGATGGGCTGAATGGCCTCCTCTCGTTTGTAAACTTTATGTTCTTATGATATTCTTTGAGCACTAGAAGCGGAAGCAGCTATCTTGTTTGTTTATGTCCACGTTGTGTCTGTGGTGAAAGGACTGTGCATATTCCTCAGATCTGACTCCTTTTTTGTTCAGTTTCTCTCTGCTTTTATCGGCCTTTGAAAGCTTCTCTCAGCTTTTATCAGCCTTTGAAAGCTTTTCTCAGCTTTTTCCTGAGAAAAAATGACTAGAGACCTTTGCTTGACATCTTTTTGATGATGTCGGACAGGTTCCGACATCGGGTCGGAAAGGAGAAATTGTAATGTCAGACCTGGTCCAACATAGGACCGCAAAGGGTTAACTCACAACACAGACAGTCACTTCTCCCAATAGTGAGTGCTCTTGTGCAGGTGTGGTGAAAAACAAACAGTTCGTGAAACAGTAGTGTAGTGTAATCTGGGTTTAGTGCTGGCTTGTAGCGACAGCTCTCGCCTAGTGTTTAGCCATCTGACAAAGACAAATGACAAACAGTTAGCACATCAAACATGGAGGGGGGGGTAAGGTTGCCCATTGGGGTCAGCGGTCTAGGAGGTCTTGGTCCAGGCCTGGGTGGTGGTGTTGCTGAGAGAGGAGGCAGTGCTCGGCTGCTCCATTGCATGGGAGCGGTGAGTAGGCCGGTCTTGGCGGAAACCAGTGCCGTCCAGGTTGTCGGGATTGTGGCGCCATATCCATGCCTGGGTTTTGGCGCCGATCACATGGCAGAACTGTTGGGTGACGATAGCCTCTTCCATCTGTTTGCCCGACTTCTGGGCGGGGCTTAGCCAGTGCACCATGTGATCACACAATCGCTGTGCGACAATCCTGGGGGGTGTATCCGGGGATCTTTGGTACTCCCTGAACCGTACCCTGGCTATTTCCCCCGTGATGTTCAGGTGGCGAAGAATGGCTTGCTTAACAAGGTCATATTGGGCGGCAACGGTGGCAGTTAACTTTGCTTTTCCACAGATAATATGACTTTTACAATAGGCATCTTTAATTTTACAATACATGCTTTATCATACTCATTAGTAATGTTATAGTGCTTACTTGTACTTGAACATTTTCACTAAACTTTTACTATGCTTTACTTTATTATCCTGCTTTGACTTTATGACATCGATACAGCATTTATGACATGGCGAAACCTGAGCCATGCGTCATGTGCGCAGCTCGGTGTCCAAACCGCAGTACCTGCCGTGGTCGCCCTGACTTAGTCTAGCGTTTTTTTTTTTTATGCATGTAACTTTTTTAAAATTTATTTATTTATTTTTTAATTTATTTGCCGTTAACAATGTCTGATAAGAGCAATTGACTCAAAACGAAGCCTAAGCTGTGAACTCTGTCACATGATGATGGGCTTAACTTCAGGCGATTGTATTTCCTGCTAGGAGTAATGCATACACACACTGAATATGTCACTGGAAAGCCCCTAGTCTGTACTTTTAAACAAGCCAGGTAGGTGTCTGAGTAATATACACGTAATCACTGGGCTGAGTGTAAAGATTGAAATAAATATTTGCCTCAATACAATATATTGGGTCATTTTTGTAAAACTGTATTATCTGGCTGAAGAGTCAGGAACGTAACCCCAATTTATAACATTGTTCCTATGTGAAAATGTGCTTCCATTTACGACACTTCGACTTACAATGCGACTTCCAGGAACCAATTGTGTCGTAAGTGCGAGGACTGCCTGTAATAAGTTACTTTAATGAGTTACAATTTTATTCAAGTAACTTGAAACTGTAATGGAATTCCTTCTCAGGGTCAAAAATAACTTTCCCCAATCCATATTTTTACATACACATTGAGAAAGACTTAGTTGAAATGTCTGTCATTGAATTGTATGAGTTTCTGTTAGTATACTGTAACGGCATAAACCTCTTGTGTACTTTTTGAATCTACCAGTCATTAGTCAATATGCAAAGCTTGCCAAATTTCAACAGATTTCAAAATTTGTCTGACGCATCCTGTGCAGTATCCAGAACTGCAAATTACATTTTTTTTGTTTATTATATAACAAAAATGTTTTATTTCAATGTAGGGTCAAGTACCGGCAGTAGATAAACGTACAAGCTAATTCACATTGCTGGTCAGTTTTGAAGTCTGCAATCATGAAAATTATTATCACTGAGTATAACTGGACCAAATGACAGTGACTGGGAGATGGAATCTGTGTCAGTCAGCAGTAATTTACATAATAATGGGTTCCCAGTTTTCATCAGCACCTTTTGTTCAGCACCCTACAATATTCTGCGCAATAGTAAACTGTCAAAATGTCATTCCTCTCCAATCAGCCACCTAACGTAGACTGTAAACAAGGACATTGGAAGATGGTCTCTAATTAAGGCTATAGTGGTGCAGAAGGATGCGGGCACATTCATACATGACAACATAAGGTGGTTTGATAAAGTGTTTACTTAAGACCACAATTGCTGAGTTACTTAAAATATTTTAATGAAAAGAAAAAAAGACCCCCAAGCAATTAGGTCATATGCAACATCTTTCAATAAATAATAAACTGGAATTGCAATATGTACATAAAAACATATACATATGACAACCAAGGGTACTGTTGGAGTATATCTATAGTGTGAGTCTTGCAGCCTCCAAACCCAGTCTTGGGTTTGACCCGCAACCAAAGGTCCAGGTTTTACACACACCCACACTAAACACACAACACAAACAGACAGTGATATTACGTGCTAGTGGTGCATTTAGTGATGTCCAGGTTGATGCTGGCTTGTGGCTTGCACTGCAGCTCTGGATTGGGTTTAGTGATGTCCAGGTTGATGCTGGCTTGTGGCTTGCACTGCAGCTCTGGATTGGGTTTAGTGATGTCCAGGTTGATGCTGGCTTGTGGCTTGCACTGCAGCTCTGGATTGGGTTACAACAGTTACAGCCGACACCAACAAACAAAAAAAACAATCGTGGTTTTTAGTACAACATGGTAGTCCTGTAAGGTCAAATCCAGCCATTTCCAAAGGAACAGATTACTTAGCTGTGCCCCTATTTTATACCCTATTTTCATGACCTCTTGGTTAACAAGCACATCTGCTTCTCCAATCCTCGGATGCCATGCCATTTCCCGTCCGGATCATTGAGTTCGGGTACCTTAGCTCAGTCCCTTTTCTAGCCGGCCGACTTTCACCTACCCATGGGAATAAAGTATCATGCCTTTTAGTCCAGGGTACTCTGTTCCCTTTACCTAGCGCCCTCTCAGGTCGGGAGGGAGATCTAGCACCAAGCGTCATTCGATCTCTGTCACATTTATACACACGCACACACACAAACAAATCGTGTTCCTTTCGAATTGTATTAATTTACTACTTATGGCTGAGAAAAGATGGATTTTTGTTTTCTAATTGCAAGAAAAACACAGTCCAGTAGAACAAATCCAGTCTATATATGGCATCTAATTAAGTTATTTTCCCTACAAGAATATTACCGCTAGCACCAAATAAGTTTTCAATTGCTTTAGATCTCTATCTGTTACAAAGAAGGTGTGGGGTGTGCTGAGATGAACTTTAGAACTGCATATGAGGGTGTACCTGTAAACTAAATTGAAATTTTAAATCTCAAAACACATTTGAATCTCTTATTTCCAGCCTGTACATTTACCCACCCCCCCAGAAACCTACAATATGGTTGCCCATAGTAACCCATGATATCTATCTATCTATCTATCTATCTATCTATCTATCTATCTATCTATCTATCTATCTATCTATATATATATATATATATATATATATATATATATATATATATATATATATAAACTAAGGTGCATGACCACATACAGTTTTTGGAATAGAAGCAACTGTTAAAAAGGCAAGTAGTTAACAGCTGCCACTATGACCTTTAACTGCATCCACGGCAATTAGGCTAAAGATGGAGTTCTGTTTTATTATTCTCACACGCACAACGCTAAGCCGGTGAATCCCTCTGCAATTTAATGGCTGAAATCAGAAGGCGGATCTGTGTTCATTGGACCAGTGCCCATATCCTCTTGGTTAATGAGTGTAATCAACATTTTCATGCCAGGGTGCTGGTGCATAACAAAATAATATGGCATATAGGAATATTTACCCAAAACACAGAGATGGTAAAGGCATTTAAACTGTTACAATGTCCCTATATTGTGATAACATTTTTATTAGATTTTCCTAATAAGGAATTTACCATAACTTGACCAAGCAAATTAACATGAACTATGATTATCTAAATCCACACAGTAATTCATTAACCCTTCAATATTTGCAACTGTTTTATGAGTAAACCAGGTACAGTATAGCATACTGGCCTTTGTGTCTGTGTACATGAACACAAATTGTAAGCTTAAGTCCTACCCTCAAAAAAGGCGATCAGGAGTAGTTCCAACTCCAAGACAATAATGACCACCACCACGGCGACCAGAAGTGAAAGATAAATGTATTAATCCACAGAAACACCTAACCACTCTCAACCCCACTTCACTGAAAAATAATGTGTGTTTTTCAATGTTGCTGAAATTCGGAGCTTCAGTATTTTCCAATTACCACGTAATTATGAGACAAGATAACTTGATAACTAGGACCCATTACTCATACTTGGAAACCAATACTCATATGAATACTCATACTCAGATTTTACTCAGATTACATCATTGGAAGTGGGCGGGACTAATACCGGAAGGTGTTACATTGCATCTCTGGGTCTGATTGTCAGAAATGGACCAGCCAGTGGTTTAATGTTTATTTAACAAGGATTTTGATCCTTTCAAAGTCCTAGTGTGTCATTTTAATTATTAAGCAAGATTTTTTATTTTTTATTATCAAATTATATGAGATGTCTGAAATGGAGCTGCTGTAATAGAGACCACTTTGACTAGATAAACAATCTGCAAAATATATGTGATTATTTCAATTTATTACAGTACATGGTAAAGTATGATGAGATCAGTCAGAGAAATCAACAAAGCAAGGCATACTACTTATCCTTTGAGTATACAAAAAAAAAAAAAAAAAAAAGCTCTTTAAACAATGCACAAAACCCGTGGAACACATCTTTGCCATAAAAATGCTTTTCAACAAAACGGACAATAGCTATTGTGTGCAAAACAAATTAAAAGCAAAGTTATTAGTTATTTTATAGACACATAGCTTAGTAGCTGAAAATTAGCTTCTGTTTATTTTTTACGCTTTGCACAGACAAAGACTGATAAGTAGTTCTATAACCAATACAATAACACCTTTAAAAAGTATATGCTGTTGTTTTTTTTCTTTGACAAATGAAAACAAAATCAATTTCATGGGCATGTGCATACTGACATCCTGTATACCCTTTAAAAAAGCATAAAATTCCCAAATAAACCTGATATCAACTCAAATAAAGTGTTTTTGGAACGCACATCCTTAGGAAATCCTTTTTTCAAAACAGATCGAAGTAGGAATTCACTGACAAGCTGGCAGCAGCTGTCCTTTGAAACTATACAAGGCTGTCCAAAATTATCATGAAAAACAACATGAGCTCATAGTGGTTGAGTCTGTTGTCAATCAATCAATCAATCTTTAATTTATATAGCACCTTTCATAGTGAACCACTGTCACAAAGCGTTTTACAAAATGCAGTAACAACAAGAAAATCCATAATACTTTAAATACAGAGAAATGTGTAATACATGACATACAGTAAAACAAACAAACAAAAAACAATGCCTAACATAATACAGTGAAAAATGCGTAATACATGATATAGTAGCATAATACATGAAATAGTAGCAACAACACAGCAGCTAATGGCAGATATCAGGCTGCATGGAAAGTAAATGAGAACAAGTGGGTCTTGAGAGTTGATTTAAATCGAGCGACAGTGGGAGCAACACTACCAAAGCTGGGAGAGAGTCCCAAATTGCTGGAGCCATGAAGCTAAACGAGTGTTCTCCAAGTGCGATGTTAGTTAAGTGTGTAGACATCATTTAAATGTGTGCTACAATTAAACTAATGATGCAAAAGTATCATAAGAAAATAAAACATTAGCTGAGGTCCCGAACAAGAGTGAACCTGGAAGAAGCTGTGAACCAGGCGAAGCTGCAGAACAAGTAAAAGGGATGCAATGGACATGGGCAGCCTCACTCAAAAACAACCTGATTATAATTTAAGGAAGATTGTGCTTACTACCTGGTTCCAAGTTTATATATTATATATTACATTTATTTTAAATGGCATTGAAATACCATTTGATTTACATACTGTAGACGTTTGGTTAATAATTTCAAATAGATTAATACTAAACACATTTTTAAATGATAAATACAATCTTAAATTATATTGGTGGGGGAGTGGGCTACAACACAAGCACACCTGATTGAAGTGGCACCCAAATAACACACTTTGTAAACTGTGAAAAGGTGAAGAATGAATCATTCATGACTATTACAATGCCATATTTGTTGAATTTTGGCAGTGGAGATCACATAATCATTTAAGGTTAAAAACATAATTCACAAATCTGGACAGTAAGTCTAAATAAATCACAAAACAGTTTCTGCACTGCTATGTAACATTTTAAAGAATAACACTCATAATAAAAAAGGATGCTTGACTACAGTAAACAAATATTTTCCTTAATGCTTTCATCAACAAATCTTCACTTCAACAAGTGTAGAATAATGCAAATGCACTAAACTGCTTTGAAAAAGGGTTACTTTTTCTCACTACCAGAATGTTTTATTTATTTTAGAAAAAAACAAAATGGAGCCGTTCACCGATATCACCATGGCAAAAATTGTAACGTGATCATGTTTACCACTGTAAAATAACTTCACTTCTGATTCCAATAGAATATTTACTCATATGGTTCTCCTTTCCTCTGTTTGTCTATGTATGAAAGATGAAAGGCCTCCTCTTGACTCACTAGGATAGATTGAAGTTTCATACTTATGTTGCCCAGTAATGCTCTGCCGGACGATACATGGACTACTGCCACCAGTGCTGAACAAGCCTCTGAGTTGAAAATACTCAGACCCAGGTTTGTGACAGCTCCAATTGCCACTGAATAAATACTGTTCACATAACCATCAGCTCCACGGTGATCGTTAGCCAGACCGCCATTTCCTGAGGCCCAGATAAAAATATTTTCCTTACCACCACGGCCCTAAAGGAAAAAGAAAAAGGAACTGAACTTTTAAAAAAAGACACTTTATTTCATACAGTAAGCTATGTGTTGCTGCCAAGCTTGGAAGGTGTTTTTGATTAAGAAACTTTCAATTACCATGCATTTGATGCAGCAATATCTGGGCATGCAGAGCAGTCTTGTGACAAATTGTACATTTACTGTGCAGGTAAAGTTATAAGCATATAATAACTGTATTTAGAATGCTTGAGTGTGTTAATACCATTATGGGTATACCATTTTAATTATGTAATACGATTACATTTGTTTCTGATTTTTAATTAAATTCATATTGAAAAAACCTCTAACGTTATAGTGAGAAATCAATAAACTGTAACAAAAAACCCCTCTCCTCACTAAAAAGAGAAACTAAAACTGAGTGCAATTTGAAGTAAATAAATAAAAATAGCTGTTCTAGTGCATATACAAACTCATACAATGTGTGAGGTGTTCTGTAAATACACATAATACACAATTATTTTATTCTTCGATTGTTCTCCTCTGAGAAAGGGTTTAGAGTAACCATACATGAGCACTTGCCTTGTTTTTTGCTTGAACACCAATGTTAAGTTCTCTCAATTTCATAGTCTGTGTAAGGTAGGCTTGTTTTTAATGAGTTTTAACCTGGGAAGGAAAACTGTGAAACCCTGGGGTACTGCTAAAGCCGAGAGAGGTGGAGCTATGAAATGCCATGCAGCCTATAACATTACAGACCCTGGTATCTCTTTACAAAAAGCTGCCGAGTCAAGTCCTAACTAAATAGTCTCAAGAGACACCCCGGTTTCTTGCGCGGTCGACGGTGCACCTTCTTTCAAAGCTCTGGTGCTGTTTTTTTGGGTCATCCAATTTCTTGCCATTATCTTCCAGGCTCCAGCAGCAGCTATAGATACCAATATAGTTATTATTGTAGGTGAGGGCAGCTGCTTCCATAGACTCTGCCTTATGGCTGTCAAGGAGGCGAATGCCAGAATCAATTTTAATGCCCGCTTATCAAAAAGCACAAGTTCCCAATTCATGTTATTTTCAGCATTCTCCTAAATACAAACCATTAGTAAACCAAACCTGTGCAATGTATGTTGGGTGTCAGTATAGTACCAGTGGTATGGTATTTTGTACAAAAAAGAAAAGCTTAATCATAGTAATATAGCACAGCTATGAATGTTTCTGAAAATTCACTTTCTGTGAGCTTGACAGTCAGGGAAAACGTTAGGAAGGTCCGTGTTTTAAGGAAAGGTAGCAATTTCGAAGGGAGTGTGAATAGTGGTTGTAAAAGGTGATAATTTCCACCTCATCTTAACTTGGCTTTAACCAGGTTACACAAGCTGTGTCTTTCCTAGATTATGCAATCAGGACTGCATTCTATACAAAAAAAAAAGTCTGTGTACAAGATAGCACTTCCAATATTCATACCAGGAACGGAATTGAAACCTTTTCTACAAATAGAGACACTGTTTCTTTCAGCAGCAGCTTGCTGTACAGCCTTTAGTTGCTCTTTTTACTTCTTCTGAGGGAGAAGCTGCATCAACAGGAATTAATCCAAACTTTCATGGAGAGGCCTGCACTGTTTACACACTTAAACTGTGGGATGTTTCTTAGCTTGTTATTTTCTAGAAGCTGATTTACCAATCTGCATCATTTTAATGCTTACTGTGAAAAAAACATAAAGTATATTAGTATATTGCAGATATATAATTTACTGAAAACACTCTACGGTGTTCCTTTGTTATTTCATGAATTTAGTTACTTCACACTAGGCAGTAAATTGTATTGACAGTAAATGTGTTATTTATTTAGTAATTATTTCTTAGCAGGCGCCCTTACCCAGGGCATAGTAGTGGGAGCAGGAGCGGTGGGGGAAGGGTACAGACCTGTCTGTGCTGTGCTCAACTGTGGAAGGTCTCTTCCCTTATTCATGGCTTTCAAATATTTAGATAGCAAAATAATGAGAGAGCACTGCACTGTACAAATCCAGAATGTAGAGAATTAAAAGGTACATCAAAATGTAATTTGTGATATTCCAGTTCTGCATAAATGTAAGCATTTATTCATTTACTTGTATTGCCAACTATTACTGAAAACACGCAGTATAAAAAGGGGTGTATATGATAAAGGAAGCGTCTATGTGCAGATGCCAGTGGGTTTCCTTTCTTTGTGGTTTTTACCTAACTATCCCCATGTCCCTTAGCGGTCCTGGTTCACAGCTGCATTGCACAAGCTCATTTTAAAATTATTCACATTATAAAATTATTCACATCGCTGGTGGCAAGCTTAGACCTCAAGACATTTTTTTAGAACCAGTCTGATGTTAGCTCCCGTTTAGTCAGGCATTCAGCCTTCCCTAAGGTTACTTGGTGCTGTGCATATTTGTCCAGACTGCGTTCGGAGCCACATACTGCAATGGAAATGCTATGTTAAAGAGTAAGTAGCAGGGTTCCAAAAAATATAGCGTTATCTATCCACACATAAACTGTTTAAATAACGTACCTCTAAAAGACTGGCCATTTTGAAAAGAGCTTTGAAACAGAGTTTAAAGTTATAAGTGCAAAACAGGTATGTTATTTAAATAGTTGTAGCAACATATGGGGATGTATACGGCTATATTCCTTGGAACCCCACTAGTTATATTTTAACATCCAGCCTGTCTCCACAATCATGATGTAGTACTGCAGACTTAACCATTGCTTGCACACTTTAATTGAAGGACTAATTTCTATTGGTGGGCAGTATATAGAAACTATCATTTGTGAGAAAAGATAAACATCTCTGCTTCATAAATTGCATATCGAGTAAGGACCAAATCCACACACACTGTTTATTGTATTTATAATGTATTACTTATCTCCAATCCTAGCACTGTGCGTCACGTCAACCCCCTTAGAAATGATTGGATTATGGATGATGCATCGTATAGTCCAAATCCTGGATTTAATTTAGCACTATATATAATAATAATAATAATAATAATAATAATAATAATAATAATAATAATAATAATAATAATGTAGCATTTAACCTTTTATTGTCTCATAAAGTAGTGCTACAAGTTTTTAAAGGGTTATATATATATATACTGTTTTCAATCATATGAATCCAACTGCCCCCCATTCTACTTAAATAGTTTTTTTCTTTAGGTCTGTATCTTTGTGATCTACACCTTAAAGCAAGGCAAGGGGAATAGTAAATAAAAAATAAATAGCCATTTACTGTGTAATCATATAGCCATTTATTGTGTGCCAACGTAAACAACAGTGTTGGGGTCTGTCCTGGCTCTGCCCTGCAGGTACACACCGGCAGGCAGACAGGAGGCAGGAGGCAGGCAACTTGAACAAACTGAAAAATGGAAAGGAAGACAGCACAGGATGTGGATGAGATGCCGAGCGCCGAGGAGCATAAACGGCCTGATTGTGATCCTTAAGTCACACCATCAGCCATGCAAAACAGGACATACCTTTCTGGATTGCTGGTTCTGCAGAGTGAAACAAAGCAGCCCCATTCTCTGCAGGAGGTCAAATCAAAATGAATTTTTATTTAGTCTGCAGTGCTCCTCAGATTGGGTTTCATAAAGACTATTTGGGGAAAGATTGGATGGATGTGTTGGCCAGAGAAATGTTTTGCAGATGAAAATGGGAAAGCTATGAAATCAATGTCTGGGAAGTATTACAGACAGGCTCTATGAAGCTGTTAGCTAATGTTAGACTGATACAAATCAAAGCATCAGGTACAGATTTTATTTTACCTTCATTGTTATAATAATAATAATAATAATAATAATAATAATAATATAAATATCATTACAGACTTGGTAAGTGTGCACAATTTATAATTAGCTATAAAAATGTACTGCATGACATCTTGCAGAAGAATTAGGAGTCGGTTCTAGGTCTTCTAGGAACCAGGTTACCCGATTCCTGGAAAGGGTTAATTACATCGCTTTTGCCCCCAATGCACTATGAACTAATGTACGCATGTTTGTGGCTGTAGGTTGAAATAATCAGGTTTGAAGGTCATTGTACGTCATGGCCGGAGCAGGGGAGAAGGGATGGGAATGCAAGCCAGCTGACCGCATGCATTTCTGTGTGTTCTGCTTTCACATTTTTTAAATGGTTAGTTTGATAAATAAACTTTGTTCAAACAGCTGACCCTGCTTTAGTACAAAGCTCACTCTACATATTGTTTGACATAATGGTAACGTTGCTCTCAAATTACAGTTTGTGGTTGGATTTTTTTCATAAAAATAACGCTGTAGTATTTTATTCATTCTTATTTCAATCGAACTATACAAGTTGTACCAAGTTTGTACAGTACTGTATACTGTAATTGAGTTGTTCATTGCAGTTCTTTCAACCATTTTCATAAGGACATTTAACAAAAAATAAACGTGTAAATACTGAAATACTATAAACGTGTGAGTTCTGTTCCTTATATGCACATTAACGCCATGGCTCATGTGCACCTGTGGTTAGCTCGACACCTTGGAGGAGTCAACACAAAATAGCAAAATGGCAAGGTTGACTGTGTATTTAGAAAACAATGGGAGCTTGATTGACAATAGATGTCCTCAAGTTGTTTGACATTCCTAGAAAATGGATAATATTTTTGGTTTCCAATGCTGCTGTGTGATGACTTGTTCATTAAAATTATTGCATTTATTTAAAGAGGGGACTATTACTTAACGAGGGATACCAGCATATACAAAGTAAAGAGTTATAAACAGGCAACAAATGTCTTACACCTAAGCACAAACTAGCTGGACGGGTTGAACACATTTATATAATACAAATTAGAAATGAAAATCATATGTATAAAAGAGGCCTGATTACCAACATTTATGAATACTAAAAGAAGCTTCAGTGACAAATCTTTTCACTTAAAGTCTTTTTCAATGTCTTCAGAACTAAATGCTGAAGTAAAATGACCTTTAATGAATTAATGAATGACATGTGTGATTTTATTTTAATAATCCCTGTCTGTCCTTGCATAAGGACTCTCAAATAATGTTTATAAAATGTTAGTGGAGTCCCAGTAGGTTTCCTATTTAACAAGCCATGTATGACAAATATCAATGTAATGTTCTAGGTTCTTAATCTTTAATTAGAATGTGAATATCTGCTGGAGAACGCAGTTAACTTTGACACATTAAATCTTCTGGTTAAACTGTCGAGCATGGATGAAACATTGTAATCATCTAGTCTCTCTCTCTCTCTCTCTCTCTCTCTCTCTCTCTCTCTGCCTCTCTCCATTCACCCAGACAGCCAATAGAAGATGATAGCATCTTGCAATACCTGCTCTGTACTAATTAATTGCTGTGGTATTTAGGACCATTCAAGTAGACAAATATGACAGACAGGGACAATTAGAAACCTTGTTCAAGCTGCATTAACTTTACTAGCTAATACAACATGCCAGCTCAAATTTGCTTGTAAAAGCTGCAGAGGGATTGTTATGCATTAGCAATGCCGTTGAATGAAAGAAAAGGAAAATTGTCTTTATTGTACTTTAAAAATTGCAACAACAACAAAAAAAAAATCAATTATCTGCTATGTCACTTTCTTAAATATGCATTTTCAAAGTTAATTAATATTGTAAAGCAGGCCATGTTAAGCTTGCACTGTAGAGTATGTGATCAAACTTTGAATGTCGCCATACAACAGGGAAACAATGAAGGTCATAAAGCAATGCTGTTATTTTTGATTGAATCTTACACACATCTTACTGCATGTCCATATGGATTATGTTTAATTGCTACCAGAACCTGAATAATAAATAAACAAATAAACAGGTTATAAATCTCAAATTTCACAACTGTGAGAACTCAAGCAGAGCCACAGTGTTACTTTCATAGCAATTGAAAGCAAGTGGCTGGTGATTTCACAGCCCTGTAAAAGTCTGTCATGTGATCATTTATAAGCAGAGAGCTTGGTCCGTCCAAAGCATTTTAGAATGTGTAAGTTATGCAGTGTCCATGGATATGTAACAAAACTGGACTTGTACTACAACTTTCTAAAAGTGGCTTGCAAAACACCCAACAGTGGAAAAATATACAATAACATGAGACCGACAACCACCAAAATGACTTATTTCAATGTTCTGCAACTGTGGGGCCAGAATATTTATATATTTCTGTTTAATGTCCTAAATATGTAAAGCTAAATTATGATTCAAAAGCATTTTTTGAATGTTTGCAACTAACATCCCTACTCAAAAGACAACTGTTTTTACCACGATGCACATTTATGTGTGTGTGTGTGTGTGTGTGTGTGTGTGTGTGTGTGTGTGTGTGTGTGTGTGTGTGTGTATACGTATATACAGTGCTCCCTCGCTATAACGCGGGTCTTGGGACACGCACAATATGAGCGTTATAACCGAAGAGCATTATAAATGGGGGAGATGGTGGGGGGCGCTGAGGGACACATAACAACACGCATCTGACTAAAATACAAAATAAAATAACCCCCTCTCTATAATGCACATATATAGCGAATCAAAAACGTAACTCTGTTAATTAACCATGCATAAAGCACCATGTAATCAACGGTATATCTTTTACAAAAAAAAAAAAAAAGGTAACATTCCCACTCGTGGATCATTGTAATTGGCAGTTTCTAAACTATAAATAGCCTGGCTAAATGGCAGTCGAGAGTTCAGTTCTAAGGGAAAGACAAGCAAACCAAGTGCGAGAAGGAGAGCGGGTCGGGAGAGGGGAAGAGGGAATGGGCTCACCCCAAGTTCGGGTTCTGGAGTGGGACTGAAGAGAAGCTGAAGCATCTCGTCTCCCGGAGACAGCTGCAGCTCCTCTCAGCAAAACCACTTATTTATTTATTTATTTATTTAGTTATAAAACGAATGCTGATTAAGATGTCTGTGTTATAAGTGCCAGCGCAGCTTTTCTTCAGTTTAGATACTCTATTCAATGGGAGAGACAGAAATGGAACTTAGACTGAGAAGTTGTTTACAACACTGGTACTGTATTTACTGCAGAAATATCACATGAATCACTAGTATAGGGAATTGGGGGACATGCTGTAGGAGCGTTATATCCGAGGCATGTAATAATCGACAGCCTTATAGTGAGGGAGCACTGTATATGCACAAAAGAAATGCAACACTCAGGTCTAATGGATTTATTCAAATATTTTAAACATAGATATAAAAAATTACAGACAATGTGAACAAAAACACAGATAAAAAAATCATAGTAAGTTTTCAGTATGAAACTTGACACGCTGTCAAAATGAAAACATTACAAAGTTAGTATCGGGTATGACCTCCCTTAGCATTAACACAATCCTGGCAGCATTGACGCATAGACCTGATCAGCCTCTGGATAGACTGCTGTGGAATGTTCCGCCACTCTTCCTGTGCAGCTGCAGCCAGCTTGCGATGGTTGGCTGGTCATGGTTGTCTCCTGTGGATGGCACTGGTGATTTGGTCCCACAGATGTTCTACTGGACTCAGGTCTGGAGAAAAAGCTAGCCATGGCCATGGACATTGTTTTCTTGAAGTCGTGCAATTGTAATCCTTGGACTGTGTGGTCTTGCATTTTCCTGCTGGAAAATCGACACTTCCGGATTGGCTTGTAGGAACGGAAAGACTGTTGCTTCAGGACTTAGTCAATGTATCACTGAGCAGTAAGGTTGCCCTCAATCTGCACCAAAGGCGTTCTAGTGTTAATCATCACACTTCCACCACCCCACTGATTGGCTTGAACAATGCAACAGTTAGCATAACGGTCCTGTTCCGTTGTGGTGACCCTCTGCCTTGTAGGACGTGGCCTGTCCCTCACAGAGCCCGGTATCCTGGTAAACTAACAAAATAGTTCACAAAGATTACAATGTACACTTATTTCAGGAAATTAGCCTGCAGTGGTGGTGTTTAGAATTCCAGTCGCATAGTCAAGCCTACCTAGTTTTCTCTTCCATCTGGAAGAATACAAATATTTTCCAATTGTCATAGTTGCAGGTCACCCAGAACCAGAGACGACACTGGCATTGACTTCTCCCCCTATTGTATATGTAATAAGCAGCATGACCTTTACAGAGGAAGGAGGAACCATTTAACTCATACAAAATGGAAAGAAATACAAACAGCAGTGCCTATAGTTTTTAAAGTTTGTAGCTTAATGTCATGATCAATTATAACTAAAATGCTGTCTGTTTTCTACAGTCTACCATTTAAACTTATGGACAAACAGCAACAGCCCTTCTAGGCAAGGTTTTACAGCTTGTTTGTTTACATTCTGAAAGGTAGTTTTAGCTGTAGACACACATGCTTCCTCCTGCCTGAAACCCTGCCAGCTCATATGTCACCCTGTGATGCAAAGAGCAGAGCTCTTTGTACAAATTGAAGCAGTAGAAGGTTATAAATGACATGCTCAAGCTGTTACAGCCCAAGAAACAACAGACGTTCAAGTAAGAGGTTGCCTTTTTTTTAAATAACATTTTGGGAAATACATATATTTTCAGCACTTGCTTTTAAAGATACCATAACACTTATGTACTGTAAAATATATTATATGAACATAAATAAATAAATACATAAACAAATGTATGGGGCGTCTTTCCAACAGTTTTCCTGAAAGAATATCTACAAAGAATATTCACAAAGAGATCTAAATTTAACTTTTTTTTTCTTTTTGTCCCCCTCAAGATCAACAAACTCAGACATCAATTGTAGATTCGTGCCGGCTTAGCATGGCACAAATCTACATCCCCACCCCAGAATCTGTTGTTACCAAATGAGAAAAGCAGCTCAGTGCACAGGAACAATCCTCCCTCTCAGCTGAGCTGCGATGATGTCAGCTTTCTGATTACAAACTGATTATTTATGCTTCAACAGCTGCCAAGAGCAGCAAATAAGTGGCTAAAAGAGTGTCTAGACCAGGCATTGAAGCCTCCATTGTTTGGTGATTGTTACCTGCTTGACAGCAATGGCTACAGCTGCCTGGTGTGAAAGGGAGCTGGGATGGGGAGGCCTTGATTGACAGAAAGGCCTGCGGGGTCAGGCGCAGCCATCCCCTGATGGCCCCTGTGCCTTTTATACTCCCTACTCTATAGGGAAAGCCCTTGCCCCGCCTAAGGGCTGAAGGTTGAAAGGAAATGTTAGGGTGTAATGAAAAATCCTTGGGTCGGTTTGGCAATCATGAGCCATCACGATTAGGAACAAACAACAGCCAATATCTGTAAACAACAAAAAAAAAAAAATGTCCAAGTGTACATCATCCCTGGCAATATTACATCTCAATCTATTTTGGCACTTGTTTTTTTTATTAATCACAAAATAATGGTCAATTTGAAACAACCTTCAAATAATGGCCTTTTCCTAGGAGCAGACATGGTGTCAAAGCATTCCTAGGCCTGTCTATGAACATTCTTATATTGTACCTTTAATCAAAGGTTTCCCTCAATAAATTATACAATTTTAAACCTATATTACATTTTGTGAAAATGTACTTAACTTTGCAAAAGAGAACATAGGGCCAGATATTCAAAAGAGATGCGGCTGCAGAGATTTTTCTACATAAATTTTGTCTTCAGTAAAATTTTAAATGTGAGTTGCAAAAAAAAAAAAAAACACACAAAAAAAAAAAAAAAAAACCTTGCTCATTGTTTTTTCCTCTGGAGGAGGAGTTGTGAATAATTATCCAAGTCTACCCACAAGTGCAAAATTCAAACAATATGTTTTTTGCAAATCACAATGTTTTTGACATCAATTAACTAATTTGCAACAAGCTAAAATACAATTTAAATACTATTTACTTCTATCAAGAGTGAGCTTAGAGCTCACTAATCTTTGTTTAAATTAACTTTAGTTGTTCAGAAACTGTTGCTAAATACACAAACATGTATTGCATTTTCATTATTAAATATGTATCACAAAGTAAACACACTGTAAACACTGTCTCAACACATTCCCTCTTAGATGTCTGCAGCTCCAACTGCACCAAGACAATGTTGATGTTCCATGTTGTGGCACTGACAGTTTAGCTGTGTCCACAGCACTCCCAACCTTTATGGGAAGTGTTTGTTACACATTTCTCTGTTACAGTGACTGGCTCTGGGGCAGGTCCTCTACCTGTGGACTTTTGAATCGGAAAAGTTTTTCTTTAACTCAAATTTCAAATCACAATATATATATATATATATATATATATATATATATATATATCTATCTCCTACAGAACAGTTGAAACAGCATTGATGTTATCTAGGGAGGGAGTGAAAGACCGACAAAGACAAAACTGCCCGGACAGGGCACTAAAACAATGGGAAACATCTAGAAAACTACACAATTACTCAGCGTCTATATATTAAAAGCATTATTATTATATGATTTCATACTTCTTTAATTGTGGAGTATAATTAGACATTTCTCATTGATTTAGTGCCCCATCCGGACAGGTTTATATTGACCTGGAAAACATTTTAACGTATAAAAAAAAAATACAAAGCTCATATAATAACAATTATTTTTAATATGTAGACCATAGTGATGGAGCAATCACATGGTATAGTTTTTAATATTTTTCACAAATCTTATTTTTGTCAGCTATTATTATAATCTCTATTCAGTAAAGTTGCCTTTTCTATGTTTTTGAACACTTTGAGCCATTGTCTCACATCACATGCAAATACACCTGCCACCCATTGGGTGCAGTCTAAGTTGCGATTCATTTGTTTAGATTCATTTAAGTGTATTCAATTTTGCAGCCTTTCAATATTAGCAAATTCCCTGCAACTGCATATTTTCACAATGCAAGCAGTGTTGCATTAAAGTTGCATACATTTGTTAAATCTTTGAATATGTGGCTGTAACAGGGGAGATCTGTGCTGAGGGGGCATCAGCCTCGTAGATCCTCCTGTCAGTCATGGCTGAGACACGGAGGGGTGGGGAAGAGGATGTGTTGGCGTTCCCTCTCTCTGAGTGGCTGAGAGGCAGGCCTTGGATGATTGCTGAAATACAAGATAATGCTCTGTTGTTCCCTCAGCCTACCCCTCTAAGATGGAACTAGCCAGCTGGTGGAAGCTCTGCTGCCGGACCGAGCATGGCCAGATAAGAACAAGCACCACGACAAATTAATTAAAAAGAAAAGGAATTTTTAGTAACGGGGGAAAAACTTGGGCAGAACTCTGAACAGTGCATGCAGGTTGAGGGAACGGGTGAGAGTAGGATGGAGACCCGGGCCGTGCAGATAGCGACGGTCGGGGTAACGCTGCCGAGTGCAGTACCTTTATTTCGTGTTTTTAAAAATAAAAGGTGTTGTGCCAGAAACTGTTGGGTCTGATGGCCGCAGCCATCGAACTGGGTTTATTCCATATGCGCCTGCTGTAAGCGTGGCTCAATGCGTTTCGATTACATCCCAAGCGCGACAGACACAGTCGGCTGACAATGTCTCACATGTGCTCAGCAGCCCTGCGCTAGTGGAGGACAACCTCTCATCTGCATGAAGGTGTGCGGATGGGAGTAGTGTTAAACCAGCAAGTGGTGACGATGGACACCTCCAACTTGGGTTGGGGTGCAGTCTGGGAAGGCAGAGGAGTCCACAGATCCTGGTCGGGCCGCTGGACGTCAAATAGGAACGTGATAAACTTTTACGGTGCAAACAATTTTGTATTATTTATAATGACTTTGCCCAATAGAAAATGAATACCAGTGTTTCTCATTCCTGTGCATCCAAAGACATAATTAAGTTGGGTTTTCTGTCACAACAGTTTGTCAGTTCCAGACTGTTGTGAAAAATTCTATTTTAAATAAACAGACAAAAAACAGACTATTCTGCCTTTTACTGGTGCCATTCAGTGATTGAAAATTGTAAAGGGTACTTCAGCTGAAATCTCCTGACAGAAGGGGTACAGTTTAAAAAAAGGTTGAAAACCGCTGTCCTACACCGTAACTGCTAAACTTGAAACCTGATTGAATGAGATTCAATTAAGTTTATAACTACCAGTAAGCACAAATAAGTAATATTATACTGTTTCCATTTATTACTCTAACCTTACTATCCTAACCTTAACCTTAAATTAACCATTTTGTTGTATTATTACCAGGAAATTCCTCTTTTTTTTTGCTAGTTTAAGTGGGATCGTCCTGCCATTTTAACATTAACATTTTGCATTAGTGATTTTGCAAATTTCACTCTGATATCCTTTTCATAAAGGTATTCTGCAACATTTTTTAAAAGCATTTCATCCAAAATGAGTGTTGTTTTAGGTAGTTAGGGAAATAACTGTTGCTAAACAACCAACATAATATGCCTGATAAACAGGAAAAGCTAAATGATTATAATTTAGATTTTGTAATAAATAGTTAAACAAACAAACAAACAAGTAAATGAATCCGTAACAATCTATAAATTGTACTGTCCCACTTTCTAGGTATGAAAAAGAAAGTGGCCAAGGACCTTCACTTAGCTACTTTCTTTTCTTTACCTAGAAGTGGGATAATGCATTTTGTTGATAAAAACATAAGCTCTGAGCCTGATTTTGTCATGGTAGTACATAAGCGGTTGGATGTGGTAATGAGTGCCTGAAGCCCTTGCTATGGGTGATAAGCCTACGTGAATTTTACGAGCATGGGTATCAAGGTTGTCCTCGCACTGGGGACTTAACAATAAAAGAAAAAAAAGAAGGCAGATGTGTGAATAACTAGGCATTGTAAATCTTCACCGTGGCAACCTGCGGCCGAGAAAAAGTCTGTGATGGGCTCATGACTTGAGAAGAAAGCAACGCAGCAGAACGTGAAAGGATTTTCTTCACCCAGTTAATACACTGCTTATGGCAGCTGAGGGGGGAGGGCTGTTGAAATTTGTTAGAAGGAATTACATACAGCTTGCCATCTTATAAATGAATACCGTTTAGCCTGGGAATATAAATGAGTGGATTTTGCTTGAAAAATTATAATAGTGGTGCTGCTTTTTAATTTTTTTTTTTTTTTTTGGGGGGGGGATGCTAGGAAGTAACAATGAGCAAATTGAACCTTCTCAACAACACATCACAAGGTGATAGAAGTGAAAAACAGGTCATGATAAATGGCTTCACATTTTACAAAATGT
This sequence comes from Polyodon spathula, assembly GCF_017654505.1. Taxonomy (NCBI): domain Eukaryota; kingdom Metazoa; phylum Chordata; class Actinopteri; order Acipenseriformes; family Polyodontidae; genus Polyodon; species Polyodon spathula. The sequence continues at coordinate 7,474,591 of NC_054548.1, forward strand.
TGCCCTTAAAAAAACACCATGCTGGATTTTTTTCTTACTTTCTTTAATCCAGAGAGCGATGCATACTGATATATGAAAGCTAAGCTCTGGCACTAATTGTGCAATTATTAAATGGACACACAACAGAGAGAATAGACAGCTCCATATTACTGTTTAATAACAAGCAAATAATACTCTAAGGGGACAGAGGCAGCCGTTTCTGCTTGGTTCTCATTAAGGAGCCTGCAGCATAGTGTAAGAGAGTGATATTTAATTATGGGATGGACTCATAATGCAGAGCTTGGCCTTGCTGGGAGACTTGCAGACCCCGTGATACCAAGAACTTGCAGCTTCCAACATCAATTATTGTGATTATGTACATCAGGCTTACCAAATGTATTGGGCTGTGTGTTCCACCATTGACCCGTGTGAATGCTCACTGTGAGCCAGGTGCAAAAGCATGCTCCTCATTGGTGTGCTTTGGACAGCAGAGAGAGGGAAAAGAAAAAAAATTGTGTCTGCTGCGTTGCTGAAGAAGCAATTTATTATAGGCTGCTCGTGGAAGACAGCATTTTTTGCCCCAGTGCTTTCTTTGCCTCTGTTGACTGTCTAAATGAGAAATGGGAGCATATTAACAAACTCAAAAGGGTACTGAGAAACAACTTGGTATAGCCCCATCAAACTTAGTAATACTAAGTCGTGCCATAGGTCAAGAGTGTTTAAGCGAGCAATATTTCGGCTCCAATGCATCACTTTATTAAAGCACTTCAAATAGATACAACTGATTATTTGTTTTTGCTTCTGAAGTTCTGGATAGCTGGTAGAGAGATTATGAACACACATTTCAAAACAGCACGGCAAGCTGATCAGAAATTCTAAAGCATACAAGCTTATATGACTTTTAGATAAACACATGTTTAAAATGGTTTTGGCTACTGTACATAATCTATAAAGTCTATTAAAGTGTATTCTATTTTACCAAGAGCCTATAAAGATTTGCAACTAAATAACACTAGATGAACTCATGGATTGCAGAAGAAGTAGCAGCACTGTTTTATAATAAATAAATAAATACATACAAGAATAAAACAACTTAATAAAACACAGAAACAAGGTAGCTGATTTAAACCCAAGCTTTATTGCCAGTATAACAGTGGATTAAACTTTATCGAGATGTGCTTGGCGTCCTATTAACTTTAGACAAAGATGAAATGATGTAAAATAAGTCTAAAAGTAAACTTTTAGCTAATTATTTAAAACAATTTTGCATTTATATTATTTTAGAATGTTTTATTCTGTAATATTAACAATCGAATTGCCCTTTTGTGTGATTCTGTGTTTATGCTGGTTTCAAGAAACACATTTTACATTACATATACAGTAAATGTCAATGAGTTTTCCTCCTGGACAAACACTAAGAAAGGACAAAGTGATTATAACTGTTGTGTCATAATCTGCAAATTGTTGTGATATAAATCTAAAGTGCTTATGATTCCCCTTTAAAGTTTCATTCTACAAAGTTACTTACTTTTAAAATAAAGCTTGCATCACCATACTGTACTAGATACATTACTTGAAATAAAACACGTTAATAGCTACACGTGTACAGTAGGACTACTCTACAGAGTGAACATTTTAGGCATATAGCTTTACTCCTGTTGTTTCAATCAGTAAAAGGTGGCCTGTATTAAATAATGTATTCCCTCACCATAGCTATGTTTTGCAATGGCTGTGGTGCCACCATCATTTCAGTAGCTGGGATGATTTTTTATTGGTCTAGCGGAAGGTTTAATAGACCTCGATTAACATTAATCTGACTGGTTTACCTAAAAAAAGGTAAGATAGTCCAATATTAGTACTGTGGTGTCAAAAAAGACGAAGTAGTATTTAAAGTTCTCTTGTATTTAGTAAATACATCCTTTCTACATTTAAATGCACCTTTCTAAATGTTAATGTCTGTTGGCTTTATCATCAGATTTGCTATTTTTTGTAACATTTAAATTTTGTGGGAAAATCGATCAGATTAGATGGCAATTTGTTGATTTGTTTCTCTTGCATTGACTGGATGCACGTCGTTATCTGAGGTTGAAGTGCGTTGCTGTGGTTGCTACAGTAAACATATGTAATGTTAAGCCAATCAAAGTCAGAGCAGAGAATGATGGGTAATGAAGACTCCCTTCCTTCCACCTTTTTCTAAGAATTTTAACTTGAATAAAAAGGTATGTACTTTATTTGAAAATAAATAATGCGTAACAGAGATCATTTTTAAGTATAAGGCTTTGCTTTAACTTTAATTGTTTTATTTATGTTTCTTTTTATTTTTTTAAAGATTAAACATGCTTTGAACTGTGTAGTCTATTTACAGTTTTATAACAGATGGTCCTCAAAAGGGAAAGCAAAGCAGTATTTCCATTTTCTCATTTCAGCTGAAGACAATGCCCACTGCACCACTTAATATTTTTGCTACCTCTAGTGTAATCACAACATTGCTGTTGCTGTTTATCTCATGTTTCGCTGCTGGATAGGTACCTACCACTGCTGGCACGACCTCCGGTGCACACACATTAATTTTACCTCAGTATTTCTATAGCATCAATTAATAAAAACTGACTAAGTTTTCAGCAAATGAACATGTACTGATAAATGAGGGTCCTGACTTAATTGCTCTGTAAATTAAGAACTCACAATTGTGACACGCTGTAATGGTGTTAATATTTAAAAAAAAAAACATTAAATGTGTGTATATTTTGCTTAGTCAATTATGCAGTAATGTAGGCTCACCTTTTAAGACATTAATGGCTCTATATAATATATATTTCAACAGTGTACAATTTAAGAATTTCAAATCTTCTTGGTTCATGTTTCCTGGGTGAGTACTTCAGAAAAATGAGTTTTGGGAATAGTATTTAAAATATTTTATTGCAAAATTCACATGGTTGTATTATTATTTTATCTAAGGGAGCCTGTACACACATGTAAAAACACTACATTATTTAACCAATTGGAATTCAATACCTTATCAGTGGTGTATTAACCAGTTATGAAATATAAACACATGACTAACAGATTAATGGCCATAAAAAGATAATTGTCTAATTAGTTGGAATAGTATGGGGTCTTTTCAGTTGATCTAAATAGATGTCACTCTAAATACCGGCTATGTTTAAACCATTAAAAAAAGGAGAATTTGTGAAAACCAATATCTATTACAATGAGAGACTTTTGTGTATGTTTGTAAATCATGAGTGTAATTGAATTGACCCCCTATATGTTTAATGATAATGAAATAAAACATTTTAAATTGTCATTTATGCTTATTACATGCATAACAGTGGAGCCTATACTGTAACTTCTGCGTATACTATAACAGAATACATCCATTTAATAGAGTAGTGTCTGCATTACATCTTCTTTGCCAGTATCAAAAGTAATGTATAGAAATAAGTATACCGAAGATATGTGTACATCAAAAACTAAACTAAAAAATATCAAGTTTACATTCATCTAATTAACTTAGCTGAATAATGTTTAAAAACAGAATGTATATTTATATCCTTAAAAGTTAATTTCAAGACCTATAATAAAACACAGCATTCAAATACAGTGCCGAGAAAATTTTGTGAACCCCAATGATAATTATGGAAAACCTTCTTGAATCAAAACCTTCTTGAATCAGAAAGTATTTTCTTAAATATCCAATAGGATTTATATTAACCAATTCCATGTTTTTTTAAACAAAATGATGTATGAATTAGACAAACAATGAGTAATTAAGATTCAGGGTATGTGAAAAAGTAAGTGAACCCCTGGTTTTATCAACTCAATTAAGGGGATAATTAGAATCAGGTGTTTAAATAATGAGGCAGATCTTCAGAGGTGTGTTGGGGAGGTCCCACCCTATATAAAGTATCAGAATCTTTGTGAATTTGGTCTTCACCATACTGGTGTGTGGAAACACGTTATACCACTATCAAAAGAAATCTCTGAGGACCTCAGAAAAAAATAATAAGTTATTGATGCTCATCAGTCTAGAAAGGGTTACAAAACCACTTCTAAGGATTTGGGGCTCCACCAGTCCACTGTCAAACAAAAGGAGAAAGTTCAAGACCACAGTCACTCTACCCAGGAGCGGTCATCCTACCAAAATCTCTCCAAGAACAAACTGGAAAATCAGCGAGGAAGTCACAAAGAACCTCAGAGTAACATCCAAGGATCTGCAGGCCATTCTCTCCTTGGCTAATGTGAGTGTTCATGATTCAACTATCAGAAAAAGACTGAACAAGAATGGTGTTCATGGAAGGATAGCCAGGAGGAAACCACTGCTCTCTAAAAAGAACATTACTGCCCGTCTGAAGTTCCTCAAAGAGCGCATAGATGATCCACAAAACTTCTGGAACAATATTCTCTGGACAGACGAGTCAAAGGTAGAATGTTTTGGTCTCAATGAGAAACGTTATGTTTGGCTAAAACAAAACACTGAGTTCGAACAGAAGAACCTCATCCCAACCGTCAAGCATGGTGGTGGGAGTGCGATGGTTTGGGGCTGCTTTGCTGCCTCAGGACCTGGATGGCTTGCCGTCATTGACACAACCATGAATTCTTCATTATATCAGAAGATTCTAGAGGAGAATGTCAGTCCATCCGTCAGTGAGCTGAAGCTGAACCGAAAGTGGGTCATGCAGCAAGACAATGATCCTAAACATACAAGCAGATCTACAAAAGAATGGCTGCAGAAGAAGAAATTCTGCATTTTAGAATGGCCTAGTCAAAGTCCGGACCTAAACCCCATCGAAATGTTGTGGCAGGACCTGAAGCGAGCTGTCCATGCAAGGAAGCCCTCAAATGTCATTGAGTTGAAGCAGTTCTGTAAAGAGGAATGGGCCAAAATTCCTCAAAACTGATGTGAGAGACTGACCCAGTTACAGGAAACACTTAGTTGAAGTCGTTGATGCTCAAGGGGGTGCCACCAGTTACTGAATCTAAAGGTTCACCTACTTTTTCACACATGGGTATTGAATGTTGAATCTTTTGTGGATAAATAAATGTTGAAAAAGTTTCATGTTTTTGTGTCGTTTGTTTAATCAGGTTATCTTTATCTATTATTAGGACTTAGATTAAGATCTAATAACATTTTAGGTTTGAAATATGTGAAATATTTAAAAATCCTAAGAGGTTCACAAACTTTTTCTTGACACTGACACATTATGTTTCATCTAAACAATGAAGAAAGGCTTTAATGTATCATGAATTTACAAAATTAGGCTATGCTTTTTATGAAGATATGTTGAAGTGAATATGCTTTTCTATCATCTGCACATAGATCAATATGTACACAAAATTAACTAACTGTATTTTATTATGTCTATGATGGTGCTATAGTTTTGATTTAATCCAGACCAATATAACTTCAAATTTAACAGCTGCACCGGGGGCACACATGGAAGCTGAGTAAAAGTAAGATCTGAACTGAATATTTATAGAATAATACATGCATTTAAAGGGTTTAGCAGGTTAAGCTGTAAATGGTGGCTATTCAAACAATTAGAAATTGCCCTGGGCAAAAACTGCTAGAAAAGTACCAATTCTTAAAGTACCAACAAACCTCACTTTTTCCAAACTTTTCATTGTGCTGTCCAAAAATATTTTGTTCAGCAAGGACAAGACGACCCTGTAAAAAACAACCTTTTTAAATACATTGGTGCATGATATATATTTTAATTGCTGTATTGTGCAGAAGTAACATTATCTGATAAGGCAAAATAGAATTAGAATACGATTTCAACATCAGACAAGCAGTCATTATCATGATGGATTGTTTTCACTCATTTCTACAGATTATTACTGTGGAAGATCAGTATTTTAATAGTTTTGTTCTGGTTTCAATATTGTACTCAGTATGTATTATTCACATAATTTTTACTATCTTGGCACTCATTTATGGATCTGATTTGTCAGACTGAAGGAGAACGTGGCAGATGCTGAAATGTTTTGTGACTTTTTGATCTTACAAGCTGTTTTTAAACACGCTTACACCACACAAGATGACACACAATGCATGTTTTATGGATCAATTTTTACTTGTGAAAATAATTCATCCATCCATTATCAATAACTGCTTAATCCTTTACAGGGTCGCGGTGAGCTGGAGCCTAACCCAGCAGACAAAGGGTGCAAGGCAGGACTACACCCTGGATGGGACACCAGTCCATCACAGGGCACCACAGACACTGTTCAATCAACCTGACCAGCATGTCTTTGGACTGTGGGAGGAAACTGGAGTATCCAGAGAAAACCCACGTGAACACGGGGAGAACATGCAAACTCCCTAGGCCAGATTTGAATCTAGGACCCTAGAGCTGTGAGGCAGCAGCACTAACCACTACGCCACCGTGCTGCCCTGTAAAAATAATATTTTTGTCAATTGTTTTTATTTAATTCATAATAAAGTTACACTGCTATTAGTAAAATTGTGAAGTGTCTACGGCACTTGCTCAATACATTTTGAGTTTAAAAATAGATATAAAAAAAATATATAAGTATATCAAGTATAATACGTGTTATTATTATTATTATGTTTTTTTAAGAAGAAAACTGTACAATGCTCATACACAGGGAAGGGAATGGTAATATACATTTGTTTATAGTGCTGTACCGTACCAAATATGCCCAAATAGCTTTTTCCAGGAAAAAGAAGAGACAAAGAGAGAGACCAAAATATTTATGGCTGTATAGCTCTAGCTTTTCCTAGCTAGTTGTAATAATATATTCTTAAATCTGGCCTTTTAAAGCTCACACTTTTTAAATAATTAAACTTGACAATGGTGTTACATATACAAGTTTCTGAAACAACACAAAGAGGTGCGAGAAAGGTCAATTAATTCATCCCACCAGGATCTCTTGATGTGTACCAGCAGTAAGTGAAGCGGATTTATTTATTTAGAAAAAAAAAAAAAGTATAGTCATTAGGTAAAACAATTGCTTGAGAAGTGCTGCAATTAACCCAAAACAAAGAGAATCAAGAGCCAGCAAAATCCAGGGCTCCAACCAAGGTGATGTCACACACACGCACACGCACACGCACACGCACACACAAATTCAGGGAGGTACTGTCATATTCATACAATTAACACAGCCTAAACACATCTTGGATTTCATTCCGCCACAATGAAGACTAAACCTCAGACTCCCATGATCCTTTGTAGTCAATCATTTTAAAGCACTACTGTAGCGAGCCAAAACTGTAAAGTTTCCTTTTGAGCACCTGCAAGTTGATGAGATCTATTTCAGCCTGGTAGTGGTAATGGGCTCCTCTCTGTGAGACTGCTTAGCCTCTGCTCCCCTGGCAGCTGGAGAAACTGGAATTAATCAGGTCTGCTGGGAACTTCTTCTGCATCTCCGCAGGCCAACGACTCCACAATCATTTACTACAGAATCTTACTGTCAACTCTTTGTCATTTAGGCTTTTGATTATGCTTTCCTCTCCACAGAAAAATGGAAATAGGTGACAGATTAGCCTAATGCTGGATTTCACTGGTTACTTTTTATAGACATCTACTATTACCCTTTGTACTATACACACAAAGAATATAGATGCATAAATGTGATATTCCAAGCTAGGATGTGAAGGACAAGCTCTTCAGGTGACTGTTTCTATTTTAATTAGGATGTGATCCTACTCATGAACCTGTAACAATGACACAGATGTGTACTGTTTTGTCCTGAATGTGACAATAGGTGCCTAACTTTGTTCATCGTTTATAGTATCTTCGAATACTAACTACCAATTACTGTGGTTTTTATTTTAAAATTCTGATTCTGATTTTATTGTCATGAACATGTACCATAATTTTCATAGGTGTGCCCAGGTACAAGCACAATTAAGTATTTACAACAAGTATGACTATTTATTTTTAGTTGATATTGGATAACTTGGCCTTTTTCAAGGCTAGTCCTTCAGTTTGTACGTGCACTTGATCGTGCAAATAACTGTATTTTATTTTATTTTTTTTTTTCAAATGACTAGTACCATTTATTTAAATGTATTTTAGTGTGGGATTTGACGCTTTTTTGTGTTCTTTGTCTCACAAGAATAGCCATTTTTTGTGTTTTTGTTTTTTTCGTATCTTTAAATGCAGTCTTCTTGTCCTTGTTTTAGTTAAAACAATGTAATATAATCCTTTTCCAGGAGGTGTTTTTCGTGGCTTAAATTTTTATTGTTATTTAATGCTGTACTAGTCCTGTTTAAAATGTCCGATATGGGGCTACACCAGCTGTCAAAAGACGACTGGAGAACAAATTCAATTTAGCCTCAACAAGAGGATGGACATTTAACAACAACAACAAAAAAAAACGTTTTAAAACAGACTGAAAATTAAATGTTCTGAACATGGCTCTGCCATCAACTAGATCATTTTGTACAAGTAGTATTTGTACAGGTATATACAGACAAAACGTAAGCTGCATGACTATAAAATAACTAATAACGCCACTTTTAATTTACATTGTAAACAATCATCTCTCCATCACAATTAATCCCACAAATCCCCAAACAACACTCAAATAATAAATAGTATGTCTTGCAGATTGATTTCATCATACTTTTACTATGTACTATACACAAGCACCCCCTCCCAATCACAATACTCCCATAAATAACTGGCAAATAAATAATACAAAATAAATCTTACAGATTCTCCACTGCACTATGTATACTAATTACCCCATCATAGATATCCCACGTAATTTGATAATAAATCTTTTTTTTTTTTTTTTTTTTTTTTGCAACAAGAACTAAAATTGCACATTAGGACTTCATTGTAAAATCAACATTAAAATACTGTATGGTCACTTTCTGTATTTTATGACCTGTTTTCTCACTTTATGGTATAATTTAAATGTGTATTTTTAATGTTGCCTATATTAGATAACTAAATATAGAAATCACAGTCAATTATATAAAATAGACCATTGCACTAAGTTTTGCTGTAATAATGTTCAGGCAGGTCAGATAATGATTAGAATGATTAGCGTGGTCTGTGTTTGGGATATTTCATTTGTACCTCAGGCTGGAGAACTGGTGGTCCAAAGCCAATACCATTAATTTTGGTCCTAGGTAATGTAAAGTAAACTTCTCTCCGTGCTCATTTCCTTCATGCTGTTCCCATTGAGTCTGATGCTAATTTCAAGGTCTGACATTAAAAAGATGGCATACAGCACAGCCAAGAAACAAGGTTTGTAACAGCAAAGGGAACTATATCCAAACCCTCAAACTCGGACACGCGTTTTTGTGAACAAAAGCTATGTCTTCCCTTTTTGTTAAGCTGAAATGCTGATATCCCTGTAATCACTGCAATCAAGACACATTTCAATCATGGCATGTTTTGAGTGAGTGAAACACTGGATCAACAGCTTGAACTGCTGTATCTGTAATATGGATAATGCATTAACTTGACAACGAATTATCCTCCATGACCTTTCACTCCTAAAATAGATAGGTGTCTATAACATCAAACCTCATGTTGACATGCAAAAGTGCATCACTTTACATAAACTTGTTTTTAAGGGAAAAACCAAGCCGCCTTCTTGGTGAAGTAGGTTGATATAACTACCTTTAAAGTTGGCAAAACCATGAATAGGTTGTCGGAACTGTGAATGTTGCTTATGTGTTGATTGTTACCATCTAATTGCAAATCTATTAATCCTTAACAGAAATTAAATAATAGATTCCATTAGCATGTAGTTATCTCAAGATATTACTTTCAATTTGACAAAGGCACTTTGTTCAGCCACAGCACTATATGGTGATAGAGGCCTTAAATCCTCTTTTTCTACTCTCTGTGTTACTGGTTACTTGAACTAACTTTATCTACGCCCTTTATACTTGGCCTAATTGCCTGTCCATATTGGCAATTGAATTACATTATAACTCCAAGGTTTTTTTCAAAATATTCCAGCTCTATTTGAATCCCATTCACTTCTATTCTACATTTTATAAAATACAACAAATAATAAGTCTAGAGTTTCCTTCTGCAGTAGCTAGGGTTTAAAGATGGTTACACTGGGAATTAGTCATAAAACTCTAATTAGCACCATAACATGTAACAATGTTTCTACTGGAGCTAGAATTAAACAGGCAAACCTTGGTGGTTTTGATATAGATTACCACTGTAACTTCTAAAATGGAGCAATTTAGTCAAAATGTCATAATGGTTTCAGGATTCATTTTACACAACACAGGTACCCTGACCTACCAGCAAGCGACGTGTGTGACAGGACATGTTTGTTATGTCCTGGGCCGGATTTAAAATATATCAGGAAATGTGCATGTTCTGGCAATGATCAAAATTTCAAGAAGCAATTCTGAAATCTTTATAATGTTTATTGTGGTTATGGTAGGCCATGAGAGTGAGTAACATACATTTAAAAAAAAAAAAAATAATTGAATCAGATCAAGGCAAGCCTATTATGTGAAGACATGAAGCAGTGTGTTTTATGTTTTTGTTTAGGATTGAGTTTTTATATCATTAGAACACTTTTGAATCTCTTAGCATGCTGTTAACTGCCCCCAACCACCCACCCAACGTGTCTTTTGCCCCATTAGGAACATTTACATATAATTAACTTTATTAACATCATGGTCCCCCTTTTATTATGCCAAGAATCAGTACATTCAGGCTCTACATGCATTCTGGTAACAGGAAGGACCTGGAGCTAGTTTCTATACTGCGAGATTGTAAGTTCAAATACTATAGGTCTTTCGACAGTATTTCCATCAGCTATCACCCGTTTCTAGATTCTAGTCGAATCGTAGTTGGTGTTGTGTTTCAATACACTAATAAAGAGTTATTTAACTAAATCATTGTGAAATATATTAGAACACATGCGACACATTTAAAAAACTAAATATAATGAGCCTAATTTAAATTAAGTTGTCGCTTGTGTTAGTCTTACTCAAAGAGGATTAAAAGGACTGAAATTGCAAATAAAATTAATTCTGCTAGCGGATCATAACATGGGATCAAACAAGTGGAGGCTCCCACACCCTACACACTCTCAGGAGAAGAAGAGAGGATCACAATAATTTCTTGATCATTTTCAATTGTATTTATTTATACAGCATATTTCATACCACAGTATCTCAAAGCACTTTACATGTCAGTGTGAGAGACAGATTGATTCCTGTTGCTAAATCTCCCTCCCGACCTGTAAGGGTGCAGTGTAAAGAGAACAGAGTCTGACAATTCATTCCCAGGGTTAGGTGGCAGTCGACCATCTAGAAAGGGGGCACAGCTGCGGTACATTAAGTCATCGCCCCAGAGGGAAAGCAATGTGGCAACCTCGGATTGGAGGAGAAACGATTGCATTTGCTAACCAAGGAGGCTTGACTGAAGGTACAAATAGAAGACGTGGCTAGGTGATCTGTTCCTTTGTTTATAGTTAAGAGAACGCTAAATGACAACCGTGAGTGTTTTGCGTTTGTTTGTTGTGTTGGTTCAGATTGTACTGTTTGTTATTTATTAGACGGCTCACACAATCCGGAGCTGTCGCTACAGGCCAGCACAAACCCGGGCAACACTGCACCATTGCTCACGGATAAATTGTATTTGCACCACTAGCATTAATAGCACTCGTGTTTGTGTACTGTGTGTGTGTGTTTAAATACTGTGCTTATTATTTTGGGACTGAACCCTGTGTTTATTTAGCTGCGCAGTACACATCGTTGTGCACTGTCAGTCCTCCATTTATTGTTTACTGTTGTCACCAGACTATTGGATTACAAATTAAAACCACCATTTCACCAGTACTTTGCTGTCTGTCGCTATCCAGAACACTGCATCACCTCTACACCTACTTACTTCAACACACCTTACCACAGTCGGTCAAAAAAGAAATAAGTCGGTAGTATCAAGAAACAGTAAAAAGTACAAAGTACATTACATAAATATGATAATAACAATGTCTATAAATAATAATAATAATAATAATAATAATAAAAGAAAACATGTCAAATATACTGTGCACACATCTTCCAATGACCTCTGTCTCTAATTTTCTCAGCCTTAAATACACAGCATAAATTAGAGCAGTCATGTTTCACAGGGTTCACTTAGGGAAATAGCTGTGGTGTCGGTGGAATAAAGCAAGTAATACAACCAAGTAATGTGAGGAGAGTTATATAGAAACGGGACTACTATAATATATTCTTCTCCTGACGTCATACTTGCCTGATACAACATTGTATTGGTACATAGAAACAAGCCCCTGATTTTGATGATAGGGGAAAACCACTAAAGCTGGGGTATAACACTTTGGCCCCCAATTTTGATTAAAAAAATAGAAATACATTTTTAAAAAAAGAAAAAAAACATGGAGTAAATGGGAGCAAACTGCTTTGCCCTGTCATTCTCCATCTGTGTTGGTGCCAGTGGTCGGCACACTGTAACTTGCAGGGTGTGGCCTCAATTACATGTTAGCTTTGATAAACTATCAAGTGGTAAAGGTGAAGGAGCAAGAGAGAGAGAATCCACTTATTTTAAACAATATTCAAATTTATTTATATTTCTATTTTAAATAAAATAAACACTACATATTGTATCTATGTAAACTATAAAGTGGAACATGTCTTCATTAACTTTAGGGTTACTCTGAAAGACATAAATGTATATAGAGTAAATAAAAAAAATTACTGGAAGTAATTTATTTCAAATTGTTTCTAATCTGAGTATGCACTTAATCGTTTGTTGTGTGGGGTTCGGAATGTGTGTGTATGTTTCAAACCTGACACAAGAAGAAAAGACAATCTTAAAAAAATCATCTGCAACACATTATTTCACTCAGGCATGAAGTATGGACTTCAGCCTTTCAAATGGTGTATTGGATTAGTAAATACATAAATTCAGAAAGGTATGCATGCTGCCCCCTTGATCATAAAGTTACGCAACTTTATTTTTTTTTTATTTCTGTGCTTTTGATCAACTATTATGTGACCTAACTCACAAGCCAAATTATAGTTTTTTGTACACAGATAGCCTTTTTATAGACCTGTTAGATAAAAAAAAAAAAAAAAAAAAAGAAACTGCATTGCTATGAGTGTAAATAACAGATGGGACTCAATCTGTATAGGATAATGTAAACACAGCTCTACAGTATGATAATCTAACAGCTTCATAAACTTTAGTTCTGATCTAAAACATTATACAGGTTTTTAATGAACAAAAATTGTTTTCTTAAATAATATAAAACCAATATTTCATGCCTATATGAAGCAATATATTTCTGATCTTTTTTAGGAGCACATTTTTTTGGACAGATTATTTGCTTAGAGGGAATGTCAGTTGCTCTGATTTGCCTCCCGCTTTTACTTCATTGGTCAGCACAAATTGAATTCCGCCAGCTCCCACCTCAAACTCCCTTCAAAATCACAACATGAAGGGGATGGCACAATCCCGCACAAATGTACACTGTACAGCACTTTGCCCTTTATGTTTGCGTTTTATCCTGTGTCATCAAAATCAGGCCTTAAGTGGTTATATATGGCTCATATAAAATTATACATATTTTAATATTATTCTTTTTCAAATCACAATTAATAACAAATTAATAAAATGCTTATATAACCAGTTATAATGGTTTCCTAAGCTAACCAATATTTCTAAACACAACCCTACTCTAATTGCAGTTGGAGCTACTGTACTACTTTTCCAAATGTAAAATGGGAATAAAATGCATTTAAAAAAAATGTGAGTCCTTGTTGTCATTACCTTCTGGAGATACCTAAAATGCATATAGAAAGGCTGCCTGTATTACACAGTGTAGCAAATCCCTGCTTGTATATGTTTTGTTGTATTATTATTATTATTATTATTATTATTTATATGTATTATGTTTAAATATGATGGCAAAAAAGCCGTAATTATTGTTTTTTAAGTTTTTAAAATACCTTGTGTGAATGCATGAGTGTCAGCTAGTAATTATTGTATTAGCTGGCAGTCACGCATTCTACCTGTGCAGACTATGGCCGAGGGGTAATGAGAGAATTAATAGCCAGTTAACCCCTCAGCCATGCTGTAAAAGACCTGCAGTTTTGGTTGCAAGGGGTGGGTTGTTCGGAGGAGAGAAGAGAACAAGAGAAAGAGAGGAAAAAGAAACGAGAAAGGAATGAAATGAAACAGAAAATAAAGTCAAAAATAATCTAGGAACAGTAAAGGCGATTTGCCCAGCCTGGATCATTCGTTTGGTGTTTTGTGTTTGTGATTTTTGTTTTTGTTTAATTTTTGCTCTGTTTTTATTATTTAAATTGACGTCACCACAAAGACATCCTCGTCACACAAAGCCGTATAGAATTTAAACATTGAAGGGATGTCATTTTACAGAGCACAGTTATAGACTAAATAAGGTATTTTAAGTGTTGCTGTATCAGAGCAACAAGGACATCATACTTATAAGCTGGGAATTATTATTATTATTATTATTATTATTATTATTATTATTATTATTATTATTATTATTATTATTTTAATTCATTCATTTTAAAGTGCAGGGAGGAAAAAAATCTTAACAAGATGAAAAGTATCTTTAGCATGCCAGAAACATCTGGTTTCATATTCAGGAGACCAAAAAGGAAATTGCAAGGCAAAACTTCTGTTTTGATTTATATTATTTTTTGAGGGCTATATGCTGCCAGTCATAAGGATGAGATCTGTGGTCAATAAATACAAGTAAAACAATGATACAGAAGAATTACAGGGCATTCATAACATTTCAGGATTGATTAACTTAATATCTATGACATAAACTTCTATCCTACATTTTAAAGATACCAAAAGGGCACTAATAAAGTAATAATTTAATGTACTCAGACTTATATCATGCTTCAGTCCAGCAGCATCTAATCCACTAAGTGTGCAGTGTTTCAATAGCTGTAGCCACAATTTTAACAGGTTGTTTGAGCTGGCCTGTAAGAATGAATTAGTCTAGGAACAAGTTTACAGTTCTAGTTAATATTGCTTTCCTAAATTTATGTTACTTTCAGATAATAATACACTGGTAAGGCAATTGTTTGTGTTTTATTACAAAAAAAAAAATGACACAAAACTGTTAGAAATTGATAAGCGTGGTTCCATTTTAAAATCTGAATTTAAACACTTTTTGCTTTTCTTATACTGGGTTGTTTAAAATATTCATTTGGGTAATTCAGTTATGTATTTCAATAAAATCAATTTTTGTTTGGTGACCTTTGCCAACATTGCTGGCATAAAACTGAACACATTTGTAGAATAAAGTATTTAAAAAAAAAAAAAAAAAAAAAAAAGGTAAAACTGCCACTGTGTGAATGCTTACCAACAATTACTCGAGAATGCATTTTAAAAAAGGTACTGTCAATGACTGTGTTGGCAAAGAGTCAGTCTTCATTTGGCCCCAGACTTCAAAATAAATGATTGTTTGCTGGACTGCCCATAGGCCAAAATACTTATGTGACTCACTGACTTACATATCTGCTGAAGAATCTCTTCAAGAAAAAAAGAAAGAAAAAAATAATTGCTTCCAGGATTAAAAAGTAATAAAAAACGTAATGCAGTTTACATAAAAAATAATCAAATGTGATGTTAAGTATGTTCTTACTCAATAGTATTTGCTTAATATCCATCACCAATGATGGCACCATCACTCCCTGTCAAGCTGGCATCGCATTCAGGTCAAATCTCTTTGGTCTATTGGTCTGACCAGTGTAAAAAAAAAGGAAGATGAATTAAATACAAATACTGTATGTTGATAGCATTCACTGCACTAAGAAGGTAAAAAAGTGAGATAGAGGAATAACTGGAAAACAGAATTTAAAAAAATGAACTCCCGAAGGCAATCAGTGGATCTGAACTTTTCTGATGCTGAGCTGATGAGTGCTGAAGCAAGACTCAGTCTGTCATCTAAGAAAAGGCAATACATGTTGTTCATGCGATTCTGATAACTGTAATGAAATATAACAGGAAAGATTGCACATTTTAAATTATCTCAATAATTATTACAACTTTCAGGAACTGTCAGGTTTTTATCACATCAAATGGCTGGATACATTTCCTTTCTGTTTAATAGCTAAGTCTTTACTTTCAGTAAAAGCCAGTATTCTTCTAAACAGTGGCGTTGATTCTCCACGGTCTCTTCTTGTTAAAAGATTACATTGAGGCCAACACCTAATTTATACATTTGTAAATGTTATATATTACACTGAATTGTTAAGGCAGTGCACTTTGACAAGCTGGCTTCACTATCACTGCACACCTATTCATGTACAGTAGTTAAGTATAATAGCCACCTATAACAAAGACTTTATAGAAAATAAATGCAGCTTAAATGACCCCTTTCCAGTTTTTACTCTCTGGGATAATGGAAGAGCTATCAATTTGTACCAGCAATCGACAGGAACAAAACCATGTAAGAGGTTTTTAGATAAATGTATTTTTAATGAGAAATACTTTCCATTAAAATAAGCTGTATCCGACAATCATGCACAATTTGTAACAAAAATACAATAGGTTTTTTGTACATTCTTACATATTTCTGTTTACTCTGTCAGAAAGCAGATATGTGAGGGGCAGTGTTGTGTGTTATCCATTATGCCGTTATGGATTGTGTGAGATAAGATGAGATGAGGTTAAAAGCTCAAAAACTACAAAAGCAGATGAGCCCAGCTCTTTTGCATTGTGTTTAAGACGCTTGCAATATGCAAGGTCGCCGGTTCGCACACAGCTTCTGCCCTGTTACAGATATCAGACCTTGCTGACACTGCAGGTTGTTTTCATCTCACTGAGGTAGTTTTATGCAAGATACAATACAATTGAGGCTTTGGTTTATAATTAGACCAATAACTTACTGAATTATTTACAGACTGGTGTCTCTGATTTGAGTTTAATCATTTTAACAGCTAAACAATCTATAAAATAAAACAGGGGGAGAGGTGACACAGCCCTTAGAAAAGACGATTCCCTTGGTTTTCATTATAAAAGATCACATTATAGTTTACCCATAAGCCTATGTTAAAAATATCAGCTATGCATATAAAATATTATCAGTATGGCAAAAACACAATTAAAAAAGGCAGTTTCTTTACTCATTAGTTTACATGTTTCTATATGTTTGCTGAGCTTCCAGTTCACATTTACAAGAGTTGCAGGGCTTTGAAGTGGATGAAAGCTTGTGGACATCTAACTGAAACAGCCTTTCAGAATGGTCAACAAAGTAATAAGCTAGCCAGGGTCACAATTTTGATAAAGCAGAGGTAAACAATAGAATGTACTGTAGGAATACAGAAAACTCATCCAGAAATTAGAATTTACTTTGGAAATCAACATGATTGTCGGACAATACACATTTTCTAAAGGCATTTTAGCCAAACTGGACAGGAAGTGAAAAAATGCATAACATTTTAACCCAAAATAAATGTTTCCCTGTCTTGTAAAATTATCAGTCTATATCCTGTTTCTCCAGCACAGTGAGGGTAATACTCCATGCTGCTTCAGGAAAAATTAACAAATATATCTAGTGAGAGAGAAACAGATGGGACTAAGAAATGAAAGCAGTCGATCTTTTTTGGAAAGATTTCAAAATGTACTGTTTATAACAGTGGAAAAGACCCACGTTCATATTTTAGCATGGATCCTCAGCTAATATCTTTTTTTTTTATCACTGTAGTTAAAGTAAATTAAGTCTTACAAAAGCCAACGTCAGTTCAGAGATACAAAGCTTGTTAGTCTCCAGAGCATTTGTATTCTGGGATGGAAACAGTGGCCTGTGTACGAAAGGGCAAAGCTGCAGGCCCTGGATCAAGTTACATCTTTACACACAAAAGCTTCTTTCAAAATCTAAAATAACAAAACAGGAATCATTTTTAATTCCTGCATGGTTTCCTTCATGGCATGTGTTCACATTTAAAATACTGACCTATGCTGTGTGAGGCTTGTATCAAAAGCAGCTTTAAAAAAAAAAAAAGCAAGAAATACAAGAAAACTGGTAATAGTTGTCTGATTACTAATGACTAGACCTGATTGTAATCAGTATTAGGAAAGATTTGGTTTCATCTCCCTGTTTTTTTTTTTTTTTTTTTAATATAATTTGATTTTACTGTTGACAGATAATTGCATTATACATGTAAAATACATTTGCATTAATTAATGCATTCATTAATATAAAGCCATTGCCTTTAATTATCTGAAATAAAGAAAAAAATCTAATATATATATATATATATATATATATATATATATATATATATATATATATATATATATATATATATATATATATATGCATTTTGTTGTTGCGGGTAGAGGCAGCATGCTGTCCTCTTTATACCAAATCTGTGACAGGGGGACAAAACTACTTATAATATAAGTTCAAAGTTATAGAATTAATCAGATCCATATTAGCAGTAGTAAATGTCATGTTGGCACCTTTCTTTTCACACACAGTACAGTTTAAAATCTTTGCTTTAAGACAATAATGAAGTAAAGATATGCATTACCATATACCATGCATCTTCTTGGAAGTGTTACTGACGGGGTTAAAAGAAGAGCAAGTGAAGGGAAAAGAATACTCAAAAAAAAAATAAACCAAAAAAAAACACATAATGAGTTTTTTCTGTACCGATAATATACAACCAGAGATGACATGTTTATGATGCCCTCTATAGACAGTATAGCACTTCAGGAAGGAACTCCACAAGTACATTTAAATATATTTCATTCAGACAATAATTATATCCATCTGGGAACATGAAGGAAATATTACAGCTAAAAGGATAATCAGTTCATTAAAGACCAGTATTAAATGTCTTTCATTGATATAGCCTGTATATTTGATTCAGTGTGTTCATGTATCCTATTATGCAGACTGGAGTTAAGTTATAGGTCCCTATTTTAAAGACTAGTGTGACATTTCAGAAATAAATACAAATATTTTTGTAGAATGAAACCACTGAGAATAATAATGTAAATGTTCCTTCTTGCAGCAAGATGCGTCTTGTAAGTTTTATGTCATTAAAATGATGTAATCCTCTCAAACAATGTCCCTTTCAATTTGCACTTGCTTTAAATATGCCCATGTTTTTTTAGAAAGAATTTATCAACTAAATAAAGGAAAACACACAAAGAGATATTGATTTGCTCCTACAGTAACTGATCCTGCTTCACATATATAGTTATACATGTATCAGTCTGGCTTTGGATGTTTCACATGAAATATGTGTGACTGAATCTACAGTATCTGGTTTAACACATTTTTACTTCTTAAAAGTACTATAAATGCACCTTCCATACCCCACTAACAAGACATTAAGTATTTTAAAAGCAGAAATGTAGGACAATTAATACAACATCCTAGATCAGGCCATTTTGTAATACAGAATTTTGAAACTACCAAGAGTTCCATATGTATTGAAGTATACATCAGTCTGTAAGAAGTAATTTGATACTTCTATGAAAATACACACCTTTGTGTACCCAATGTAAAAAGGGTTAATGACTACAACCTAAGATATTGCAGTAAATATATGAAGTCAATTCAGCTTGTTTCAAACTTAAGAACCAGATTTTCTGTGTTCTGTGGAAAAGGGTAAAACAGGGATGTGATTTCTAATAACAGCACCAATACGTCTGCATAGGTTGCATCATCAGGTAAATGTGGGTTTGAGAAGAACATTTTTGAACATGCTACAGATGTAAGCTTTAATTAATACTGCAAGAACTTTAATTAACAAGAAGTGTCAATATTCCAGAGGCTTCACTGCTGTTTTAAAAAGCTCAGAGTACTGAAATGCCACAATCTCATTATTCACAAAAATAGTTTTTCCACCAGCTGGGATTTCTGAAATGAACCTCAACTGTCAGTTATCTGTGCTGAAAGTTAGTAACCCAGCTGCATAGCATTAAAGATTAAAGAAGCTAAAACAATGCACATTGCACAATTCTTTAGCCGATGGGCCACTTCATGAAAATCGAACAATTCTTACAATGGATGCGTCATTAATATGAGCTCAAGGTCTTCGCCTGGCATTATATGGCTCCTGACTAGTAGGTGTCTCTGTGGTGTGGTGAGGTAAACCAACTCAAGTCAATTTTCCTCCCTGGTACAATGGCTCTCTATGGGTCTCAAACATCAACAATCCAGCATGACTATGATTTGAATCCCAACTGCTTTACTCGTCCCACACATAAATCACTTGTGCCACAACCTGGACCTGAACCTCAAGGTTTTTTTTACTGTCAAACTTTAATCTTTGCACAAAAATCTTATGCTTGCCATTAATCTGATATCGATGACTTTTCATCAGTGTAACAGACATACATTTTCTATAGAATGGTTCTAGTGTTTTATATATAATTGTCACAGAGATGGCCGAAGTGGGCGGCGTCAGAACCAGGAAGAGGAATGAAATACACAGACAGGACAGCTGAGTTGAAATGATGGTGACTCCTGCTTGTGCCGGTTTATTGTAAATAAAAGGGTTTAAACAAACAGAAAACAGGACACGGCACTCTATGCCAAAATAAAAAGACAAACAAAAACGGACTAATACTAAACAAAAATACGGTGAGCAGATACTTTACGTTATTATTATTATTATTATTATTATTATTATTATTATTATTATTATTATTATTATAATATTATTATCCTCCGTCTCCAATCCTGTTCTCCACTCACCGAACACCCAACCCCGAGTATGTGACAACATGCATCTATATATACTGTTGTGCTGGGATTCAATTACCAATTAATTATTCACTTGAATCCCAGCACGTGAATTAATAAAGTGCAATTCCCCGTGCTCACATATTACTACATTTTACTTGCACGTGAAGTGCTGTGCAATCCTCATGCCTAAATACACATATACATTTTAAACACTCGTGTTACACAGACCCGTTTATACCCCGTGTACCAATATCTATACACCAACATTTAAACACACCACACGCAACACATAACAGATAATATACACAGGAGCGGGAACTTTGTCACATATACCCCTCCTGTGCAAAGCACACATGGCCTCAATGGCCACCTCCCCCCTTAAAAGCCCAAAAGTCACGCCCAAAGTTACTAGCCAGGACCGGAGGTTTCCAGGGGCCCACAGGTCGTAATGCTGTCAGCAGCAGCGGGGTAGCGAAAAGGCTGCTTGGGGTGTGGTCTCCTGACCTTCCCCCTTCTTCGGCGCCGGCAGCTCCCCTTGGTGGGGCTTCAACCACAGTTCTTCCTGCAGGGAAGAAACTGTAGAGGGAGCAGGTCTCCGGATCTCTCCCATGATCTCCGGCAGCGAAACTGCTGCTAGGGTTGGTGGTCTCCAGACCTCCTCCCCCTTCTTCGTGGCCGGCAGCTCCCCTTCGTGGGGTTCCGACCACAGTACTTCAGGCTGTGATGCGGAGCGGCGGGCAACCCCAAATCCTTGAGCGAAGCGAGGCTGGCATCCTTGGGCGAAGCGAGGCTGGCAGTCAGGACAAGCTGGGGTGCGGGTGTTGGCCCTCTTTTCAGCCACTGTGGCCGGGAGGTTCTTTCCCGTGCTTCCCTCAGCAGCCTATGAATCCCAGCACGTGAATTAATAAAGTGCAATTCCCCGTGCTCACATATTACTACATTTTACTTGCACGTGAAGTGCTGTGCAATCCTCGTGCCTAAAT
Organism: Polyodon spathula; assembly: GCF_017654505.1. Lineage (NCBI taxonomy): Eukaryota > Metazoa > Chordata > Actinopteri > Acipenseriformes > Polyodontidae > Polyodon > Polyodon spathula. Next base: position 7,496,238 of record NC_054548.1, read on the forward strand.
ACACATATACATTTTAAACACTCGTGTTACACAGACCCGTTTATATCCCGTGTACCAATGTCTATACAACACATAACAGATAATATACACAGGGGCGGGCACTTTGTCACAATAATGTATATTTATTACTCTGTATCATTACCCAGGCCATACTATACATCCCATTTAATTGAAAGATTACAATCATTTAGAAACCCCTTTGTCTAGCACTGCCCTTTTGTTTTTATCCTTTTAGCAGTATTATGCAGTGGTATCAGTTGACCTAATGTCATTTTTTTGTTTTTTTACAGTATATTAACAACAATGCCCAAAGTATTTTGTAAATTTAGTGAACCGATGGCATAAGGCCTTTCATTACAATGCAAGCATAATCATTCTCTTGACTCTGTGAGTGCCTTTTTACTTATTACTATATATAGTGCGTCATTTTTATGTTTCTCAAGGACTTAAAATATTTTGGTGCTAGAAAGGACCATTGTCAGTTTTAGTAAGGGGGGTCTTGATTTAATGGCTTTTTAGGGGTGCACCTAATGGATGGATTTCACTTATCAGTCTAGTAATAAGAAAAGCCACTGCTGTCAATCTGATCAAGGGGTATCAGTCATGATTATTCAGTATTACAACTGATACAATTGAGTGTAAGAACACTAGTAGTAGGAATAGTAGGAATGCAAAATAAACTTCTCAGCTTTTACTCGAGGAGAACATTTGCAAAAGAAATAGAAAATCTTACAGGAGCATCAACCAGATCATTTTTTCCTTAACAATGCGGGTGCTCTGCTTGAAATGAATGGCTTGTGGGAACAGAAAATGCTTTGAGCATTGTTGTAGAAGGGAACCTGATCTGGATACACAATGATAAGAGCAATGTATCGCTGTGATACGAGCAACACAGGATACAGCAAATGCCAAGAAATGTATTTCTTTTAAACACTGTTCAGTTTTAATACAACTTAAATCTGCACTTAAGACTGTTCTCTGGAATTTGGTATTACATTTGTTATTCCTTGTTTGTCATAAGTAATTTGTACAGTCCTTAACAGCAGCTATCAACTAAGCATCTGTCTTGCCCATAATGACTGAAGCTGATATACGCAAAGAACATATATCAGTCATGTAAGGGGTCACCTGTATGCACAAAAGTGTATGCTATATATTGCAGGTATTTTCAATACCCACTACCAGATATCCCTATGTAAACACAGTTGTGGTGGAAATATTTGCTAATTTTAAATTGTTCCCCATATTCTATACAGAAAATGAGAATTAAAATAACATTTTCTGCTTTTTTTATGCTGCTTTATCTCCCCATTTCACAACAAAGCATATTCACCAAAACAGAAAACTGAAGCAGTGGAAGCAGGTGAAGGGGGCATAGATTATTAATATCTTTTCAGTAATGTAGTATTTTATGGATCTCCAGAGATTATGGAACAAGAAGGAGATTGCCACATGTGACTAATATAGTTTATTTTCTTTTTTTCAAAAGCCATCCCAATAATAATTAATTTACGCATGGGGTATTGTATTTAACTGTATAAGACATTTAGCACACATGCCTTTTGGTTTACTTCCATGGAATAGAAATTTCTGGGGGAGAAAACAAAAACAAAAACAAAACAAAACAAAAAAAAAACATATTTGTCTTTACATCATATCTGCTTATACCCATGCAATTAACATTAATGAGTCCCTAAAAAGAAGAAAAAAACGCCATTTAAGTCCTTACATTATTATAATTTTTTTTATGACAGGTAACAATTAATAATGACAATGCGGTCAGTACAAACACTGGCCTATCAGATGTGTTATTAATTAAATTAAACAAAATTAAAAAGTGAATTGCTCTCCTTTATTCTATCAGTAGAAAGCTACAATTCTAATTGTGCAAAGTACTCGTATACTTAGATCTAGAAATGCTGGACTGTACTTATATTCAGTATGTTTACCCATTCCACTAGTGATACTGTGACCTGCTTTCATACTTTCCAAGAAGGAGTTGGGGAGAACAAAATTAAAAGGACATGTCTAGATCTATACATTAATGAAGAAATACTTCTTAATATTCATAGTGATAACCAAGGCTTTAAAGTCAAATACTTGAAATGTTACCAATGGTGTAAAATATATATTGTGGTTCTTATTTATTTATTTTTTTAATTTTATTTCATGATTCGACCGGGTACCGAATCATTTCAAGTGTTATAGGTACTACAGTGGTCCACCATGATTCAGATCTAAATACCACCTGAATACCACTTTACGCTTCCTATAACCCTTATCTAATACGGATTACCACAATTGTGTAGGTCCCACATTATAGTAAATAACTGCCTAATTTCTAATGTTTTTGTTTTCTCTTTAAATTACTAATACATTTATTGAGGACTCCTTACAGGTATTATAATCCTGAACTTCCGCTACGTCCTTCTAGAAAAAAGCTCACATGAAAGAACACAGAAACACATTGGAAAAGCCACAATTGATTACTGAAAAGGAAAGCTAATGTGTGAAGTTACTGGAAGTAGAATGTGCAGCATTGAAATTTTGTTAATTAGTAGCTTTAAAAAATACATTTAAGAAAACGATAGCCCTAGTGAGTGCCTTTGCTTTGATTTTGATGAACAAACAACTGTTCTTTATTGCCATAGCACCATTTAGTGAAGTATTTAAACAATTTTACATTTATTGAACAATTTAGGCATATGTGATGACAGTGTTTTGTTATATTCATAAACATTCATTAATTTTATTGTCCTAAAAATCCATAATGGTACATTCTAAACAGTTAACCTTTACTAAATATTATGTTTCATAATGATAGACGTTTGCTCTGTCATCAAAATAGGGCCTAAAAAGTGCATATAAAAAATGACTGGTGTTTAGTTAACAATATTTAACATTGCAATTGTGTTTGGTTAAAACAGTTCAGCTATATAAACATTTTATAAAATAATACAACACAACTGCAAAGAAACAGTCAACATTTTAAGTCACAAATGGTAAATAATTAGTAAGATGAGGCAGGAGCGCCACCAGAAATATTTCACACGGTATGCAGAACTGAACCCATCTCATGCTGATAACGACTCCTTATCACCATGCTGTGAAGTATTTCAGCCAATCAAAGTGCTGCATTTTTAAATTTGTTTACTACACTACAATCAAATTGCATCACTGTTTCCCAATCTAAAAATGAATAAACACAGCACCCTACAATCGAGACAGAACAGCAACTACAGACACAGCCAAATAGTCCAAGACAACAACATAAGCTACAAATACACCCTTTTGAAATACAGACTTAAACTAGGGGAAAAACTAGCTCACAAATATACGCTTTGTGGTCGCTGAATCGCTCGGCAGAAAAGAAGAAGAAACCTTACTAAAAAAATAAATAAAAATATCGATCTTGAACTACAAACTGGACTAATTGCTGTTACAAAAGTTTTTATGCTAATTTGAAAAAAAATAACACACTTGTCACAGTGCTGTGTCTGAAATTACAATGGGCTGTCTGCAAAGGGTTAAAGAACTGGCGAGATACTATCCCAGACCTCATCTGCAACCTGGTTTTAAACGCTTAAAATTTTTTCCACCCAATGCTCTCTTTTTGTTTTCCTGGGTAGGAACCTTGGGTTAAACAGGTCGGCTTGGAGGGGAAAGACAGTGCCAATTGTGTCTTCCACATCCTCCTGATCAAATTGAGGCCAGCCACAATTTTAGCCATGGCAACGAATACATTCTCTGTGATATTATTTATAGTGAGACGAACTTTGGTGGTTGGGTACATCGTAGCATCCCCATGAATAAAGGACATGGCCACATGACTTACTGGCTTCCAAGATAAAGCTTCCAACAGATTAGACCGAATTAAAGTATCGCCAGGTAGGGGCCCTTACAACTTATCCCTGTGCACTTACCTTTTCTCAGAGCCCTGGGTCCCTCGGCCACGTCACACTCCAATAACATACCACATGGGGAGGTGAGCTGGAAGCAATTATTAAGTCAGGGTTAGGGTTTTTCCTCTCACCCATCTGAGGGCCAGCCTAGACCTACACTTTTTCAGTCCTGCTTCCCCTGTTGGACTTGGATATAGTAGAGTCTTGTGGCTGGAGGTTTCCCCTGGTTCGGACTTCCCAAGGGCACCCAGTCAGGTCATGGATTCAGTCATAGGAACGGCTTCTTAGAAGGCTTTGGCTAGCCACACTGCCATGACAATGGTGGTGAGCTTATGCCTTCAAACTCACATCTTGGAAAGGACATGGGTCTCTGTGCTGTGCTGGTGTCCTGGTCTGGGCATAGCCTTTAAGTGCAGTTCCTTAAGTTTTTAGCTCCGTTTTTTTACCCGCCTGGAACTCGGCGGTCCGGAAGCAGTGTCAGTAGGCGTCCTCAGTGAACCTGAGGCAATGCAGAATGGCTTCTTCACATGCTGGTAATCCTTAACTTCCTCATGGTTAAGGGCCCGATAAGCAACCTGAGTTTAACCCACCTGACACAGAGCCAACATAACAGTCCAGCAAGCTTCCGGCCAGCTTGCAGTCATAACCACCTACTGGCAGATGACTAGAAACATCTCAGGTCGTCTCCTACAGAGTAGTTTCACAGTCTGTTAGGTGTCTTGATCACACAGCCCCCAAGCAGTGGTTCTTTGCATCCATCCCTTTTTCCTGCAGGCGACCTGGTGGAGCTCTCAGGGTTAATCCACTTTGGTAAAGCACAACACACAGGTGAAAAGCTAAACAATATACACCCCCTTCTTCGGTCCTTCCTCACGGCCTTTGCTTTTCCAAATGCAACCAGGGGCTTCAGGCAGAGTATTTCCCATTATAAGCTCCTCCTCCTCAATTAGTCTGGACCTACATACTATGAGTGTCTTACCAACATGGCTAACTGAAGAGCTGCACCTCCTTGCATCTACCTTACCTGACCTCACCTCACAAAGATGTGGGCCTTAAAGGTCTATTTCAACCATCCTTGTGAGGAACTCCTGTAATTGACATCAGCGCCACCTGCCGTTGGGAGGCCAGATATGCTTGAATACCTTCACTCTGTCACAAGCCTGTTTAAAATTAAACATTCACAATATGGCTCTGCATTGATGATTTCACAGTGTCAAATTAGCACCTACTATTAAATAGACACTCAAGAGAAGATTGAGAAAATAAGAATCCAGGCACAACTGAGTGACTTAGTAGTTTTGGTGTCTTAATACCAAGGTGGCAGACTATATTTTAATTTAAACTGGCCACAGTGGCACTAGATATTATTAGTCAGTTAGCCTGTTTTAATGTTACACATTGAAATTAGGTTACATTCTATAAATAACAAAGTCCCCAATAAAGGTATACAATTTTATTCCTAAACAAATATTGGATTAATTTGAAAGATAAAATATACCATTAATAGTTTCCATCTGTAAGTAGATTTCTTGCAAAAACTCGTTCAATAGCTTTTTATGTTTAAAAATGAAAATTCCAATCATTCCAGTTCACACAGAAAGGCAACCTCCCTCAACACACTTATATTTAATTAAAGTCAATTAAAACAATGAAGGGGAAAGGCCAGAAAGGCCATAACAATCAAAATCAAAATACAGTCCAGACACATTTAAAAAAAAAAAAAAAGTGTTTAGCCTCTAATTATCATATGCAACAAAATAATGAAACAAACAACAACTCTATGCTGACTCTTTTCCCACACAGTTGTAGGCATGGAAAAGAAAAGTAAAAACAAGCCTTTTGCTGCTTTTAAATTGCTTAATTTTGACAACAAAACAAGTTCTTCTTAACCTGATTTTACTGTCTTACTAATTAAGTACTTTCTGTTTGTCTGTATAGATATCTATGTGTGTATAGCAAGACAAAATCATACTCAGTCTTTATATACACGTAATATGTATTTGTTGTCTATTTATATAATGAAACATGTATCTGTGTTTCTGTTTGGTGACTCAAAAATATCGATGAGCCAAGGTAGAAAGAAATGTAATATTGTAAGATTTACACTTCCAAGCCAACCTAAATCCCATGGAACGTTGACAAGACAATTCCAATGACAAGAACAACTTATGTCTTCTGTTCTCTGGGAAACAAATGTACAATAACAAGCTATAAGTCACAAACAGATGTGCACATTTGTAATGAAAGGCTACTTAAGGATATAGGACATACAATCTATGTATAATATGATCTCTAAATCTAAAGTGTGCTGCATTAAAAAAATGGATATCTTATGGAACAAAATCTGGAATTCAATTTGAGTTTGCAGTCAAATAATTTTAACTGGATTATACAAAATATTTCTACACATCTGTCTATCACTATTGATTGCATATTGTTCTGAACAAACATGTCATTTAGTTCTTTACCTTCCAAATGTAAAGCAGCATGAGCAAAAATTAAATAAATTAGAAATACATTGGTTTTTACATCCCATCTGCCTCTCTTTCTCTTCTCAGTTCAAACAAATAACTAAACTGGATCTGGCATCCAGCCTTTCAAATAAAAAACACAGGAAAAATAAGCAAGGAAATTATTTCTGCTCGCCAGTTTCATGAAGACAACTGTTCTCCTGTGCTGAAAACCAAAACCAGCCAAATAAAATATCTCTGTTCCACTAGGAAATGGCTAGCTAAACAGGGTGCAATGAATCTGCAGTTGATGAATATAAGGATTTCTCCATGTAGCCCCTTGTGTTTGAAATTATTATAAAGGGTTTTTGTAGTTAAGGACATTCCCGAAACTGGTTTTACAGTGCAGTAAAAAAAAACAAAAAAACAATAATAATAATTTGAGCAGCCGACGCACATTTTAAACCTTTCTCCAGTGTCACTTCTAGGCTCAAATATGTTGTTTTAGGAATATGAACTTTATTTGGTATTCATAAGGAGAATTTCAAAATGAAGAAAACGTTTTAAAAAAAATCTTAAATCTTTTGAAACAAACATTAATTCTAATGAATTTGCAATAACAAATACATGACAAAACAAAGGATTTAGCAATACCTACTGACTTTTCTCATGTTGGTTTATTGTTATAATAGACCCATTTTTGTTCATTTCATATTCAAAAAGGCAGTCACTGCCCTAGCTATAAGCAGTTGCTGTAGACAGAGAGTAAGCAACCTTGACTCTTCCATCCAAGACCTTAATAATGTAATTGATGTTCAGAAAGGTCAGTTAGAAATTAGACCTTTTGTAATATTGAATTAATTTTGTAATAATTTTACCAAGAAACAATGAATTTATGGATATAACAAGCCATAGCCTAGTGGAACACTCACTGGGGTTATTGGAATTGACATGACATGATTCCTGTAAATAAGAAGAAAGTGCTTTACATGTTACTATGGAGACATTGTTAAAGTTTATTTCTTTTATTGCTTTGTCGCCCCCAAAATACTGTTGATTTAAATAGGCTTTTAAGAAGTGTGTTTTAATATGTTGCATGTATCTTAAGAAACCCCCAACCCTCAACTTGCACCACCACTGCTTCAAAGTGTTCACAAAGTTTTTCTGACAGATGGTTGTAACCACTCCCTCTTCAAGAACCCATACGAGTATGACAGGCACAAGAACACACACTGGCTGTAATGCACACCCTAATACATTGTGTGACCTTCTGAACCCATCCTGACCTTTTCACAAGTACTTTCTGTACTGCACACCCTAATACATTGTGTAACCTTCTGAACCCATCCTGACCTTTTCACAAGCACTGGCTGTATTACACACCCTAATACATTGTGTGACCTTCTGAACCCGTCCTGACCTTTTCACAAGCACTGGCTGTACGGCATACCCTAATACATTGTGTGGCTTTCTCATCCCATGCTGACCGGTAATTTAGAACTTATAATTGAAATACAGCATTTTACCAGAGGATGTCATGTGCACTGAAGTTCATGTTTTGCTGACCTTGTTAGAATTATCTGGAACACACTGCTTTCATCCATACAATGTTTAACTCGTAGCTTTAGCCGACAACAATACATTCATGCAGGTGTGGCTTCATTTTTCTATGTGAATACAAATTAAATATAAACAATCTATCTTCCCTTAAATGATCAGGTTGTAAAATTGCTATTATAATGAAACCTAAACATTAACACCCACAGCTGACTATCTTATCTAAGGACTGTGAAATCAGCCTTGGATGCTATAAAACCACAATACTGTTTGTTGTTTTGTTTTTTTATCTCATTTTATTATTTTACATTCCTACTAAACACCTCGACATTCTGACAGGAAAGACCGAAACAAACACCTGAAGACCTATCCATGTACCTGAAGTTTACAGATTGAAATCGGTTCTGAATTATACCTTCTACTCAATAATTACCATTAATCCTAATAAAGCTTTATGTAAGTATTAGTTTCAAATCAAACATGCCTAGGGAAATGTAATTTCATCTGTATCTGCTGTGTTGCAGAACAATAACTATATTTTATGTGAGTTATCTTAAAGGGTACATGAAAGATAAAACATAAACTATCCCACCTTGCTGTTCCGCATGTATTTTATCATTGTTAATAATCCGTATGCGCCCAAACATCTGCATGATGCCACACTGCTTTGTCCAAAATTACTGTTCTTGAGCATCAGTCTGAGCCAAAAAACATGACTTCTGTATGTACCCTCACATGTACTCTGAACGTACCGGCGCATGCCCAATGAAGTGTTGCATAAGCTATATTACCTCCGTTTGGAAACACACTAGTCGGGTCCATCTAATTTTCCATAAGGAAGGAACTTGTACCTGTTTTCATTTTGTGTAGTAGACATCTTTCATATTGTACATGTCTCCTTGGCATGTTGTATTTTGATGTATTATTAGGCTTCACAGCCAAAATGGCTGGGAAGCCTATCGTTGCTGGGATTATTATTAGTCTTCTTAGCCGAAGGCTGGGGAAGCCTATTGTTTTTGTTAGGATTATTATTATTTCTAGAGACCTATGAGAAGTAATCTCCACCACTAAATGGAGCTGATTGGTCACATGAATGGTGGCCATACTGATGTTTTGGCCACATTTTAAGCATTTCACAACACGAACACTGTTGAACGTAAACACTTCAAATTACACAGGGTTGCACAACCTTGCATGCCCACAATTGAATGACGATAATTGCTTGCATGGATTTCACTATAACGAATAACTGCTTGGAAGCCGTAAAGTTGCTTGCAACTCTAGTTATTATTTATATATTTATTTACTTATTTATTTAGTTTTCTTCCTCCCCAAAGTTGCTTAAAAACTCTTGAAAATTGGTATAGTAGATGACTCCTCCCCTTTCTCCCCTTCAGTTGCTTCAAAATAAAACCACAGAGCACTCCAGGAGTTTATGAACGGTCAGAATGTGATCTGACGCTGAAATTGAGTTTATGAATGCACCCTAAACATAAAGAAAAATGTGTCAGTATTCATGTGCATATTGTGATGAATGACCAGGTTTTGGTACAAGAAAAAGGTATCAGAAATGTAGGGAACTTGCGTAAAGCAAATGGTGAATTGCAGGAGGGTGAACTTTAAAGTAATAAGTGTTACAATTATTGTTGTGATGGGGCAAAAACTGTACTGTGTCTGCAGTGGGACAAGAAGTCAAGTTCCAGCAACAGAACGAGCCTGTCTACTGTTGTGAGTAATAAAAACCTGTTTGAATATTATTCAGGCAGAAGCTTCTGGTTTCACTTTATAACTGGGTACAGTAGTCAACTGTTGAAGAGAAAAACACTGAATAAAAATTACTCTTTTAACTCACCTGCTTCCATACCAATAGGCGAACAGTCTGCACTTCACTTTCATAAACTAAATGTCTGTTGTTAAATGCCAGGCCAGGACGGCGTGGTATTTTTGTAAATAAAGCAAACGGTGCCAGTGCACCATCAATACGAACATTGTTTTGTACACAGTGCATGAACACAGTTGCAGAACAAACAGCCTTTCTTGTATGGACTTTGAAAATATGAAATGGCTGTGTCTGAATGGACTGTTTAAATGTAAAAACAAATTGTGCTGAAATGCAAACAGGCTACACTTTAAGGGACTGTCAAAAAAATTGCAGTCTGTTTAAAAACAAACTGTTAACAAGCTATAATTTAAGGGATGGTCTAAAAACATCAAAGCTTACTTACAAATGAACTATGTGAAACAGAGAGGCCTTGGGTTGAAGGAATATTTAATAAAACCCTGAAATGGCCTAGTTTAACAGAACCAGTGACAAACGGAAGTTATACAGTAGGCTGGGTGACCACCTCAAAAAGAATATTAACAAGACCAGTTAGGTTGTGTAGTAATTTGCATAGTACTGATGAGTTAGCCTGGAAGCAGCAGCCCAGGCTGCATGCACTTTGGAAATGTTCAGGAGGACCCAGCTGAGACTGAAAGGAAACAAGGTCCAGTGTTTGAAATAAGAGACTGTGGGCTGAACAGTTGATGATACTTACCTGTTCTCCCACGTGGACCTCTTACCCACCAACCTGAAATGGAAGTACAGTAGTGCCACTGAACCTTATGGATTACAAGAACTTAACTCAAGCTGGAGTACTTTCCTGTTGAATATTCTTCCCAAAGAAAAGTGTAAGCAGGATCGGAACTAAAGTTTATGAATCAGAACTAAAGTTTATGAATCTGGAGTGTAATGGCAAAACAAAGTACCAGAGCTATCCTAAATATTAATAACAGCACATTGAAAACAGACAACCTTTACTAGATTTCACGTTAAAATGAAATTCCAACTGACGCAAAATGCACGTTTACTAGTGCTTGAAGTATTAAAAAACTAAAATCCTTTTATACTAAAATCCAAAAGCTATAATGTTACCATTATCCAAAAGCAAAAAAGGCCTTTTAAGACGTCTTCTCATTGTAAAATACAAATCAACTCGTCGGAGCAAAAGTGTTTTTTTTTGTTTTTTTTTAAATGTGTAAAATAAATAAAGTGCTTTATGTACGCCTGTGTTTTTGAAAGTCAGTATGAACAGTACATACATGAATAATGGGTTGCAAGCAATGGTAGGCTACAGTATAAATAGGTGAAAACTAAAAAGGTTAAACATTTCTTCAGAGTTGGATAAAAAACAAAGATGTGATATGAATGAAGTCATTTTTCACAGCCTGGGCAATTTTATGTGTGGTATAATAAGATAAAAACCCTTCTCTGTAGCCAGTGCTGTGTTACTGAGCTGTAGGACAGCGAGTGACTGTAGTACAGGCAATTCACCCTGACGAATGGGAGTTGCAACCAGATTTCATGAAAGGTGTCTGTATCAATAAAATACAAATAACAAAATAAAATGTTGACTTCAAGTAATAAATAAGTGTCACAGCTCTGCCTAAAAAACACAGCAATCCAGGGATTGACAGCACCTGTATTTCAAGTAAACATCCCCTTACTTTACTCAGTTTAAAATACATTCATCTCCGTCAAGGCCACACTACAAAAGTTATGCCGACCATCGGCACTAACGCAGACAGTAAAGGACGGGGCAAAGCATTTCACCAACATTGCATTATAGGGAAAGGTTGTTTTTTAATAAAAATCAGTGGCAAATGCGTTTTCCCTAGCGTTAGGTTTGTCTCGTCAAAATCGGGCCCTGAATATAATTCGGTTTGGGTAACCAGGTAACCTCACCATGACTATAGAACAATAATATTTAGAGTAAATTGAACAATTACACCACACAAAACCAAATGAATACATGCTAGAATGTATTGTGCATTAACTCATTCACAATAGCTCTAAATGTAAATGATACTGTATTTTTTTCCTTTTTTGTTTCAAAATATTGATAAGGTTATCTTATCAAATATGTTTGCTTTTTTAAATTCATCCTCAAATTTTGAACATTACAAAGTATTGCTAACTGTACCTTTTTATTATTATTATTATTATTATTATTATTATTATTATTATTATTATTATTATTATTATTATTATTATTATTATTATTAATTAATTAATTTTAATGTGACTTTGAATATCAGATGGTGATGTTTGGAATACCCCTACCCGATAAACACACACACACACACCCTACATACTGTACCTGTATACACAGTGCATAAGGGCTTTCATCTCTGGCACACCTCCATACTCACACACACCTTCTGGAGGTAGTGTGTGTGTGAGTATGTAGAAATGTGATGACTATATCCAAAAACACAGCAATACAGTTCACAGGACAGGAGGCCATGTGTGTATGCATGTGTGCATGCTATAAATGTTGAAAAGCCTTCCACTGTCTGAATTTATTGAACCGAAAACTGTACTGAGGAGTATGCCAAGCACATCCTTAATTTCTTTTAACTGATAAACACTCAAGCTTATTGTCTTTATTTGTATACCAAGTAAAAGAAGTTTATGTGCTTTATTTTAAGGGACTTTTTTACTGTTAATGACCTCAGCAGATTCCTGTTAATTTGGTTTTGTTAATGCAATTCTTTTATTTGAAAACTCTTAAGACTATTGTGACAGACCATCTGAAGGTCCTAACACAACTGTTCCCAAATTATACTTTAGGGGGTACTAGCGAACATTTGTATTTTATTTTCATTATGTTTCAATTTTGGTGCACTTTGAAACATTTCATGTCGGATTGATTTTGAGTAAAAGATTCGATTCAGGTGTTTTTTCTTTTTGTAATGTGTTTTAATTCTTTAAAGAATTGAATGAAGCAAAGACAGAAGGATACATGTGGCAAACAGGTATACAGTATGTAATTCTACTTTTAATCACAACCTCATCTCATGAACTTACTTCAACAGTTTACGATTCATTTTAATTGTCCTTTCACTATAACGAACCCCTTGATATAATGAACAAAAGGCTTGCACCCAAACAGGTTTGCTATAGCGAGGGTGTACTGTATTAATACTAAAATTCAAATATAAACCTGTATGCTAAGGGTACAGTTTTTTTCTATAGAGTAATAGTTTTCAGTGTTTGGGACTACAGCCTCTTGTACAGACAGGAAGCCACCTAGGGGAAGACTCATCATCATTATTATGCATACTGTTTTTCAAGCTCCACCAAGCTAGCTGCCTTTCTAGGTTTCCAAAGAAACAAAGATTTTGTTTCAAAGCTTACTATGATATCATCTGAATCAGCCTAAGTTCCTAACTGTGGTATTTATTTAGTTTTTTTTTTTTTTTCAGTTTCTGGTATTAATAATCGGGGCCAGATGTTTAGCTAATGGAGATATCTGTGAATCAATGGTACTTGCAATTGGTCTTAAAGATATGCAGAATTTGTTCTGTAGAAATAAGGAACTAACTAACTTTTCTTTTCAGTTTTAAATGTGTATCTACCACCTTTATAATTTTACTTAGGTAATGGTTTAAGCTTTTACAGCTATATGAATAAGTCTAGGACGACTTAAACACCAATCAATTATTGTTTCTCAGTTACAAAGCTTTGCAGAAATTAACAGAAGTTAAACTGTGTTATATTCAATTATGACATCAGAAATATATTATTTTAGAGGTTGAAGATGTAAGTACTATTTTAGGGTGTTGTAACCGTGGGATACACACGATTCAAAAAAAGGTGTACCTCATCATTGTTTATCTACAGTAGGACTTCAGTTATCTGTACTAATTTTGGGGAACTAGGTGCGCTCCTTGGACTAAAGAAGGCTGTATTTTAAATAAATCTAGATGTTTCACTATCAGGCTCAGTGCTAAAATTGAACCTCCTTAATTTTAGATAGTACTTTTAAAAAACTTATGATAACCCCTTAGTTACTGGAAAATTGCAGTTTTAAATAGATTAAGATATTAATTATTTATTTGCAATTCACTTAAAACAAACAAACAAAAAAGTGACTGTGCGTGTGAATCTGGAAGCAATTTGTGGTTTCAAATCATGTTAATTAGCTCCAAAATTATTGTAACTATTAACAAATGCTTAAATGACATTGACCTTAAGGTATCTCAGGGTCTTACAGGTGTGTTTACACAAAAATGTTGAAGCAAATGACTTCTTATTAAAATTGTCTGTGGTTACCAGGGAAGTTCCCTTAAGCACCATTCAATTCTAACACGAACATAAGCAACAAATGACCTTCTATGCAGGTGATGCATATAGAAATATGTTCTTTATGTTTTTTAAATCAATTTATTTCTGAGACCAAGTGGAATGCCTTATGAACAACAAAGCAGTGACTGTGTCTGTGTTGTTTATAGGACAAAGCCAACAAAGAAACAACAAAGTCCTTGTAATCTGGACATATACATAAACACGTGACAGAAACCCCTGTGACTTAAACAGCATTTGCCCTTCTTACTGTGGCTGCCTCTTATGTAGCATACTGTGCATGTCTTATTCATATTTTGGTCATTATGCAGAACACTTGCTGATACCCACACTAGTGACAGTATTACATCAGGTCTTCTGTAGTTTCTCGAAATTTGCACTAGAGAATTTTTTTTTCTTGTTGCTAAAAATCACTTAAAATTGCCTATGATGATGAGTTTGATTAAAACAAACACAAAAAAGACTATGAATTTGTAAGTAGTTATTTGACTATTTTTAAGTACTTCTATTAATTATTTTAAGTAGCTTTAAGTATTTTATGTTTATTGATTGAGATTTGATTGCAGTAAAGTCATTTGATTCATAGCATATTCTTGTGACAGTCAATACCAAAGCCATGTGCATGTGATTTCATGTCCTCTTTTTGGCTGAGCTGGGGGGCAATCAAAAGAAGATTAAACCTTTGCAATAAATGCAATCTAAAAAGTTTATGGTAAGATTGCACTACACAAACTATCTAATTTTATCAAGCACAAGCTTGATTGTCAAAAGGCATGCAAACATAGAATTCCAAAAAACATTGCAATTACAAATTTAAATCAAGCTGTAGGTCTTCAGTGAATGTAAACTTGATTTTAGTCAGATCAAAGGTGATGTCAATAATTATGAATATGCTCTTATTAAAGATCAGATGCTAAATGATTTAGAGACGGAAACACAACCAATGTAATAAATAGGAGTTATTGAAATAATTTTATTTCAGATGCTGGTTCTTATAAATGCAACGTTTTAACATCAACACACATGGGTGCCAGGAAGTCATAGCACTTTATTGGTAAGAGTTTGTAGTGCATTTTGGGCAAACTAATGAAAGTCGAGCAACTGCAAATGGTTAAAACAGAAAAATCTAGTTTTGCAGTAAAGGATATAGAAGTATCTACTTCTACCTCAGGTACAAAGTACACAGTATACAGTCTGGAGATCTACTTCAGACAGCAATATAAATATTGACTTTTTAAAAATACATATATAGTTTTTACGATCTGTGAGCTTTGGCTAAAATTGAGTGAATAGGTTATGAGATGTTGGTTCAACAGCATTTCTCATCCCTGTGATGCAACATTTAATTTTGGATTTGACCAGTAAATACAAACAGTGGCATTGTTAACAGGGGGTAACCCTCCTGAAATGTGAGTACAATTGTAATTCAGGGGTAACCACTTTTCAAACACTACCCATTTATTTTACCCCCATTTTTCATCAAACTGTACCTGTTTCAATCAAAGATCTTGAGTACAATTTTTTCCAGAAAATATACATGTACTCATGAGTTACTTGTTAAAGGCACTAGTAGAATAAATACTAAGTGTTTGTGACTTTAGCGACAGAATAGGGGTTTCTTCTTGACTACTTGGAGTACCGCCCTTGCTGAGGTGAGGCCGAACCGATCAACCTCCAAAGCCGTGAAGCGAGGAACTTCCCCTAAGGGAGGATAGAGGATAAACTAAGATCTCCCTGACATACTGTCTAATTGAGAGAGGTCAGCTCTGTCTGCATGGAGAGCCTCGTGATCTATGCAGGAAGAACAAAAGCACTGAAAAGAGAATAAAGAAATAAACACATAAAGAGGACCAGGGGTCCCCCCACCAGTTATCAATGACTAGCTCTAAAGTTGGGAGCAAACTTTGCTGTCCAAAGGGGGATACTGGCAGAGGTGGAAAACGAAATGTAGTTAAAGTTTTGTGGCCCATGGTCCCCTCTGACCAGCGGGAACCTTCCTTTTAGAGGGTGACGACGTTGTCGGTCTCTTCACTTGCCCCCAGAAGAGGACCCCTGGCTCCCCGCAACTTACTACCAATGCAAAGAAGAGAGAACATTGTTAGTTAAAAATGTTAGTTAGTGATTTATTTATAAATTTTTAAAACTTTTTATTAAAACTAATTTAACCGCTTGGTGGAGAGGAAAAAAACAAACTTGTTGTTACAGGAAACCTTGGGGCCCCACTCCAGGCATGCTAGCAATACTTTGTTGAGCGGAAATGATATCAAGGAGAGAAGAGCAATTGTAAGATTTTAATTAACCCTTTGTGGTCTTATGTCGGAGCAGGTCCGACATTACAATTTTCAAATCGGATAATATCCAAAGTTATTCCTAGGAACGCAAGAGAGTGAACTGGACCGATAGTTTTCTCCTCTGAGAGGAGGGTGCCAACTGCTGAGTAGTGAGATCTGAGTTCTAAGAATGGGGGGGCTGATGGAGGAAATATAATAATAATAATAATAATAATAATAATAATAATAATAATAATAATAATAATAATAATAACTTAATTTTTATATAGCTCCTTTCATAGTGGACCACCATCACAAAGCACTTTACAGAGGTAGGCTGTGAACTTTGCATTATATGCGGAGTCACTTACAATAGGACATTGCAATTAATACTGAGTAGAATCCAGCAGAGGGCATTGGAGAGGGAATCAATGATCTTCGGTCTACCGCCTGCTGCAGCATCCAATAGTTAGTTTAGTAGTGAAGTAAAATGGTCCCTTCCAACAGATACCAAAAACATGACAGAGAGAAGGGAGTATAGGTATGATTTTGAAGGCATTGGAAATATCTGTTTTAGCTAACCAGGGACCCCGTCCAGATAAGGTGATGTAATGAAGAGAAAACTGATCCGAGGGAATGACAGAATTAATGAGCCGTGAGTGGCAGAGAGGTTGATGATGAGGCGCATCTTGCCTGAAATTTTCCTTGTTACTACTCCAGTAGGATTGATGTGGAACTGAGGGAAGGGAAAGGCTGAAAAATGGCCCTCCATGAATCCCTTTGAGATCTTAGAATTGATGAGAGAATCAACAACATCTTATTCAGCATTCGTTTTATAACTAAATAAATATTAGGCCTATTAATTAATTACATGGTTATCTTTCCTAACGTATTAACTTTTTTGCTGTGAGAGAAGCTGCAGCTTTCTCCGGGAGACTAGACTCTTCAGCTTCGCTTCAGCCCTGCTCCGGCAACCGAACCTGGGGCGAACCCATTCCCTCTTCCACTCGCCCGACTCGCTCTCCTTCTTGCACTTGGTTTGCTTGTCTGTCGCTTCAAACTGAACCCCCGACGGCTATTTAGCCGGGCTATTTATAGTTAAAAACTGCTAATTAAAATGATCCACGAGTGGGAATGCTACCTTTTTTGTGTAAAAAATATAGTGCTGATTACATGGTGCTTTATGTATGGTTAAAAGTTACATTTATGCTTCATTATATATGCATTACAGAGAGGGAGATATTTTATTTTGTATTTTAGTCAGGTGTGTGTTGTTATGTGTCCCGCAAAACTGCTTGCAGCTCAACCTGGATTCTGCACCGAGTGACACATACGCAAGAGAAAACATGTTACTTTTGTTTTAAATTAAAAACTACTTGTTTTTACAGTTTTGTATGTACATATACATGTTTACACATGATTACACTCAATTTCATTTGAAATGTTTATTTTATTTTAATATTTCATTTTTTGAAGTAGTGTTTTATATGTGGTAAGTTAGAAAATACACCCTTTTATGTTTACTTTTTCATTTAAATACGACGTTTCGGCTGTGCAGATGTTTGATATGATGGACTTGAATAAAACTTTTGAGTTGTATCCGATAGTTTGGCTTTTATTTTAACCCTTTGCGATCCATTTATTCAGCTTTTGCCAGGCGCGTCAGGTCCAATTTATTTTCACAAGTGCTGTTTATTTTACATGTGAGGTTTAAATTTTTTTTTTCAGAGTAAAACAGGTTTAAAGGCACTGCATCGTAAAAGGACACTCAGTACTGCATCTCCAGCCAAGCCCCACCCCTTGCTTGCTGTATTTTTTCACATACCTCTTCGTAGTCGTGCATACTGATAAATCCTCTCCTGATCATTCGTTTTATCACCAAACTCCTCAATATTTTATCACTATAACATCTCAAAAAGCTCTGCAAATGTCAGTGATATTCTTTGAGTACTGGATGCGGAAGTAGCTATCCATTTTTGTTTGTGCCTGTGTTATCTCTGTGGTGCAGAGGTTATGTGTATTGCTCAGACACACCGCTTTGTTTCTCGGCTTCTCTTGGCTCCTATCAGTTGAAAGGTTTTCCTGGCTTTTTCCTGAGAAAAAACAACTAGAGAACTGTGCTTGACGTCTGTTTGATAATGTCGGACAGGACAGCAAAGGGAAAATTGTAATGTCGGACCTGGTCCGATGTAGGACCGCAAAGGGTTAACATTCAAGTTGTATAAAATGTAACCGTCATAATGACTCCCTTCATAATAATAACCTAAGCGGTTCTAGTGTTAACATCTTTACCTTCAATAATAATGTGTCTCAGCTGAGAGAGAGAGAGAATGACGATGAACTACTTAAGCAGAGGAGGTTCCAGAGCTAGAGGCGGTGGCCAGAGTGAAGATTGGCAGCTCGAGAGTATGTGTGGCTGTGGCTGAAGCGGCGGAAGAGATGAGCGCTGCTGCTGTTGGCACTGATGAGGAAGTAAAGGCTGCCGGTTCCAAACGAGTGATCCTGCTATCTAGCGCATCCAGGCGATCAGATACTATAGAAGCTGAGGTGGAAAGAGGATGAATGAGTTGCTTCATATGGTAAAAAATCTGACAAAGCAAATCGGAGAAAGGATCAGATGAAATTGAAAACGAGGGGTCGTAGTCGCTGGAACAGAGGCGAGTGAAGCTTGCACGGAGCGTGAGCTGACAAGTTTGGATCTCTACTTTGACTTTCGAGGGGGTGAATCAGACTTGATCGATATGGAATCGCAATATGAAACAAATAAAGCAGCACGATTGCTCCCTGTTTCAATGGGCAATCTTTTTTTGAAAAGAGCTTGCAAGAGTTTGTCAATGGGCCAGTCTTTGTAAAAAAAAAGTTGCACTGGAGAAGCATGCTGAGATTTGATGTGTTTAGTGTGGGCATAGCTGGATAAGCAGAGGTTGAAGCAGCAGGATTGGTGGAGGCTTGATGGAAATCTTCGGCAGATGGAGGAGAAGCAGGGCAGCCGAATTTCCTTGAGTTTTTTTTGTATGGATTATTTGTTGAACGAAGACAGCCAGAAAGAGAAAACAATCTCCATCTGAGTCAAATGAAAATGAAAGCTGCCTCGGGTGTGTAGTCATTTTAAACAGATTGAAAACAACGTTTTTTTGTTTTAAGATTGGGTCTGCAAGTGTGCATGGTAACTGTGTATTATATTTAACATATTTAATATTTAAAATTACATATATTTTAAATAGATAAATAGATTCTAAATTAGTGCACAAACTCCATATATACAGTATGCTCAAGTGTTCTTGACCGTCGTTTACAAAGGACTACAAAAATCAACACAAACAAAACTTTTAATATCATTTCTCATACTGAATGATAATTTTCCAGTGGGCATTACGACATGTAATCCCTCTTAATAGTTTTGTATTCAAGAAATAATGCAAATTAGTGGAAACCAGAACACAGCTTTAAGTGCATACAAAGCTTACAGTATAAACCAATACATAAAACAGTTATTGCTGTGGGAATCTTACTTAAACCTCATGAAAGAAACTAACGAAGAAGACAGAGCAGATGGGCGCTGTTGTGGATCCTATACCAAGGACTGAAGACTTTGTTGCAGCGGTTTCATCCAATGTGGGATTGAAGACTTCGTTGCTGAGAGCCTTTTGTACTGGACACTTCAACAGACTGAGTTTCCAAACGAGCGGACCAAAAGGGTGTAAGCTTCAAGGAACCACTGAGTATAATTCCAGTTGCATTGTCCTTTCATGGAACTAAATGAATTAACTGTAACACCTTGACATAGAACTGAACTGTTAATTATTTACTTTGCACTCTTTGCGTGTGAAATAACTTCTAGTGAAATTTAAAAAAGTAACTGTAAGTAATCTACCTTATATTGTAGTAGGAAGAACTTCTTTAAAAGTAAATTTGTCATATCCTTCATCTATATACCATTAATGAGCTTAATGTGATTGTGACAGGGTCTTCCTCGGATCACACGCGTGGGTAGCCGCTGTTCAAGCATACAGAGACAGACGTGGTGTTGAAACGCCGGCACAGGCGCGCAGGATTTATTAACAAAAACAGAAAACGAAAGTAAAATAAAGGCGGCCATGTGACGTTACCAGCGATGGTAACGCACAGAGAACAAATACAGCAAACTGTACAAAAAGTGCAAAATAAAACACAATACCCCAAACTATAACTCAAAAGGTGCTGTGAAAACGGCAGGCCTTGCAGCAGCCCCGAGCAATCTCCCGCGGATGTTTTTAAACTGACGGACACTCGGTCGAAACCCGCCCACCTGCTGATTGAGGACCAGCACAGCCAATCACTTGCTGCCCTTCCCTCAACCAAGCATAGCAGGCAGCAAGTCTCAATCGAGCGCCTGTCTGTAAACAATAATACAATCAAACTAATCAAGTCGCAAAACGACACAAAATAAACCCATTCCCACATATAAACCACACCAACACTAATTTACCACTGTGCAGGGCAATCGCACTGCCACAGTGATATAT
Organism: Polyodon spathula; assembly: GCF_017654505.1. Taxonomy (NCBI): domain Eukaryota; kingdom Metazoa; phylum Chordata; class Actinopteri; order Acipenseriformes; family Polyodontidae; genus Polyodon; species Polyodon spathula. The sequence continues at coordinate 7,517,049 of NC_054548.1, forward strand.
TCTAAGATTGTCTGCATCATCCCAGTTGAGGCTATGCTTGTATGTGGGCGTGTGTGTTTGTGTGCAAGTTACTAGCTACGTCACAGCTTGCTTGAGTTGCTGCTTTCTGTGTGAGGAGATAGACAGTGCTATATTTCTATTGTCTGCTAGCCAGCATGAGTGCAGTGAGAGCTTTTTGACTTGGACTTGTGCCCTAGAGACTAAAAGATTTAATTTCTGACTTTTCTGATTTCTATTTAATATTTTTGTACTTAATAAAATACTACTATTGATTAAACATTCCTTCTGTCTGCGCGTGTATGTGTATTCATAGAAAATCCTTGATCATAGTCAAAATTAAATATTATTAATAAGATAACTAACCAACCCAGATAGACATTAAATGATCAATTATTGAATTGTTCCTACATCTTTCAGCACTGGGGAAGCCCCCTGCGGTTCATCAAGCCCCCTTTTTGAAGGGGTAATCCCAGGATGACCAAAGTGGTTATTGCAATCCAGAGTGATTCCTGTGCTGTAAAGTAGAATCCAGCTGCGGCTTATGGCTCCATGTTGGCTCCAACCCAAGGATGGTTTTGGACAGCGCAGAATGGCTGCATACCTAAATTCAGCGTTGAATAGCTGTTGTCTTGCAGCGCTGTCTCAACGTTGACTCACCAATTCTAGGAGCTGGTGAGCCACCCAATGGAAAAGATGGTGGCATCCACAACAAGCATAAATAATTTTTTATTTCTGTGTATAAATGAAAAACACAAGATCATGAGGGATAGCCTATTTTTCATTCACAATACTTAGAAATGATTATAACAATAATAATAATAATAAAGAGTTATTTGTATTGCTTTTAAAATCTTATTGTCCATCTTCATTCAACAGTGTTCCCGACTACCCAGAAACGTTGACTTTCAGTGATGTTTATTTTGACTCAATGCTGAAAATAAAGGTTGAGTTCAGGTATGCAGATGTTTCTTTTAAACTAATATGCTAATCCATTCCAGTACTTTTAATCCTGCAAGAAAGGAGACGAACAATGTTCCACAATGTATCGCCTAATTGTTCTGGTGAAAATGAAACATGGTACCATATGGTACACAATAGGATTTGCATATAACCCGTGGAAATGCAATAGTACAACATCATTACAAATGCATATATATAGTTATGATATATAATATATATATATATATAATATATTATTATATATATTATATATATATATATATATTATATATATTGGAAACACAAATACTGAAGCACAAGCATTTATACAAACACAACTAACCATTATTGAAGCTTATTCCATGGTGGTTAGATCTGTAAAATATTTCCACCTGTGCGTTGACAATAATTTAAATAGTCTCAGATGAGGGAGGGAACACATGACAAGAAAGTGTGAGTGGCAGAAATGTAAAAACAAATGCAGCTGTTTTTTCTGTGTAATCAGATTAACAATGTGATCCTCTACTCTACCTTTCTGCCTGCACAAGCACCAAGGGCTAATATGATGATAAAACATCTGTGTTTGAATATATATTGTGTTTTACTTTTCAACCGTTACAATGATTTTTTTTTTCTGGTAACTTTTTAAAAACTATTTCAGAAAATTGGATGCAAAACCAAATCATGCAATTTTAAATTCAACACTTCACTCATAATCGTGCATACTCAGTAAAGCAGTGCTTCAGCAGGGGGCAGGAGGGTGTGAGTGGCTCCTCCAATTAAAACCAGGGATCAGACTACATCATCTGCTACTGCAAGTACTGTGGTTAATAGCACATAGGAGTTTATATCCGAGACTTGCCTCCTCTAAGGAAATGAACTCTCTGGGCTCCTCCAATTAAAACCCATCACATCATCTGCTACTACTAGTACTGTGATTAATAGGAGATAGGAGTTTTAAACAGAGACTTACAATTGTGTGATTATATTTTTCATATCGTTGCCCACCACTAATTATTATAGTCTTGCATTTCAAACCAGTGGAGTCCAGCAGTATTTCTGAAAGCTTCTTGCCCTTTTCCAGCCATTTGATCAGTTAGTTTAAACTCTGTAGGGTATAAGTTTATATGCCCTCTTTAATCATGTACTTAATTTTAGTTATTTAGGCTGCATTCACACTGGGTCCGTTTCTAGTGAACTCCGTCTGGTATGAAACAACATATCAATGTGCTTGCTCTTCACACTTATCTGTGAGCAAAGGAACCAAGTTTGTTTGGATTGACTGCAGTAATAGACCTATCAGAAACTGGTACATGCATTAAAGTGCTGGAAATATGTAAGTACTACTTTTTGGAACACCCATCAGAAATGTGTTCATGCATTAAAACTACTTGAAATGCAAATGTAGTTTGGCAGCAGGAAAACACCTATAAATCATGAACATATCAAAATTTGATAATGAACAAATTTATTACATCGCACGGGTCACACTTTGGTACGCGTACCACTTTCTGACATTACACTGGTGCTTAAATTCTGCAATTCCTATGTGCTTGTGTGCAATATAGGATCCAGTAAACCAGTCAAAATCGCCTATTTTCACTTTCACTATGGTGAGAAATTACATTTTGAAAACCGGGCATGCTTCTGGTATTAGTATTTTTATCTACACTTTTCAGTGGTTATATTCTATATACGCTTGCTATAATTAATGATCATTTTCGGACGACCCTTAGGTCACATTTTATAATTCAGCAGTTGAACAAATACATATCTTAAAGAATTTTTCTTTTTGTGTTCTGCTTACTGGGGTTCCCAGTACAAAACAGCTCTTTTGGGATTACATCCAGCTTTTAAATGACCCACACAGAAATATAAAGGCGCTTTGAAAGGCGACAGGCAGATAAAGAATCCATTAAAATAGCGGTAGGGTTTTCATAGTAACAGAAGGAAGGATTTGGTCAGGTAGTGTCCACCAATACATTATTAATTCAGAATGGATCAAAACAACAATGTGGGCTCAAGGGAAATGCCAGGAAGGAGAAACAATGATTAGAATAACGCAACAAACTAGAAAAGACTTTTCCTTCAAATTAAATAATAATAATAATAATAATAATAATAAGAAGAATAAGAAGAAGAAGAAGAAGAAGAAGAAGAAGAAGAAGAAGAAGAAGAAGAAGAAGAAGAAGAAGAAGAATACATGCAACAGGGGCTCCCAAGTAGCTCATTCAGTAAACATGTGGAGCCCAGGGTGCACCCTGTAGCCTGGACGTCACGATTAGAGTCCAGGCTATTCCACTGCAGACCAAGGATGGGAGTTCCCAGGTGGCAGCACACAATTGGCAGAGTGACCAGGGGGTGGGTGGTTTGCTTTGGTCGGCCAGGGTGTCCTCGGCTCACTGAGCATAGGCGATCCCTGTAGTCTGGCTGGACACCTGCGGGCTTGCCTGTACATTGTCCTCTGACGCTGGAGCTCTGAGGTGGCTCCCCGGTGAGTCTGCAGTGTGAAAGTGGTTGGCTGACAGCACACATTTCAGAGGACAGTGTGTATTTCTCATCACAACCCCCCCACCCCACCGAGTCAGTACGGGGGTGGTAGCGTTGAGCTGAGCCTAAAAATAATTAGCCATTCCAAATTCTGAGAAAAAATTATAAAAACAATTGCCGACTACTAAATTAAAAAATAATAAAATAAAAATACATGCAACCAAACTTGTTATTACACGCTCCTGTATGCAAAAAAAAGGATGCCCTGAGAGGTTTTTGTGTCAGAAAGTCTTGGCAAATTAAAGGTCACTGAGACTTTCTCTTATTTCACTGAGGAAGTAGATGTGGGAAAGTTGATTCTGGACCACTGATGTCTAAAATGAGATCTTGCATGCTAGGGACTATCTCCAATGGACTGTAACTTTCAGACAAGATTAACTGCACAGTACAACTTGGAGTGACACACCAAAAAAATTTTAGGGAAACTACATGTGTGAGTTGTAGTTTTGAGGAAAATTTAGTCATGTTGAAACCTGAATGTACATTTTAGATTTAATCTCAAACTGTGCATTAGAGCACCACTTCACCTACTGCTTTGCACTCTACCTAATTACTTCAGATGCATTATCACATGTAGCTACAGGTAAAGTAGTTGTGTTAATTCTGAAACCAAATGCATCCAGTATGATCAGCAGAACTACTAACAATGGGATGTATTTTTGCTTTATTTTAGTTTGATTTGTCTGTGTTGCACTAGATACTACTTTAGAATGAAGCTGTTGAGTACCAGGCAGTCAACATGATTTAAACTACTATTGTGCGAAGCTGCACATGGAGTCCAGAGTTAAGGGTGCACTTTAACACTGGAATTTATAATTTTCTAGTCAATTGACTACACAAGTGTATGTATCTAAACATCAGAGGGTTGGGCAATGTTAACATGCATTAAATGCCTTTTCAAATCCTCAGGCTCTCTGTTTCAATGTGAAAGTTCAGTCCCACATAATGGGCTACTTCAAAGCTATTGATGGACTATGTTAAAAACCTAGGTTCTGCTTTAAACTTTAACCTAGGCTTTTATATTTAAGTTCAGATTCTAATTATTCCCAGCCACCCTATACATTGTTTAACAGAAATTGACATGTTATTAGAGGTACTGTATATAGGGAAGTATATTTCAACATTTTTCACTGTTCTTCACTCAGAAAGGCAGATTCGAATGGTACTGTACATATTAACAAAGTCAGGCTGCATAGGAAAAAACAGTACATAGTCTGATTGTCTTTGTATACTTATGCATCAAATTACCAGTGTGGTTAAAAGCACACATACTGTTATGGGGACTATTTTACAAATACAGAATTATTACTGCTACTTGTAATTCTTCATGTTCTAATCTTTCATTATTTAGATTTTCACTGTGAACAGAAAAATGGTTTGCATTATGTAAAATACATTATATGTAAAGCCCCTATGTAACTAAATGAATAAGCATGAAGTTCTTGTGTAGTGTATTCCTGTTTAGCTCCCTTCTGTGCTTGACTGCTTCTTACTTACAATTAAGAGAAATACAATTCTGCCACCATCTTGTTCCTAATAGTTCTGCATGCCTACAGCAAATGACGCTTTCTTTCCTCCAGCTGCAATTTAAATATTTACTTATGTGGTAAGCAACTCCCTCGCATAGAAGTTAATAGATGAAAGATGGGTTAACCATAGCTAATGAAAGACAATGAAGCTAAATGTTCACAAAAATCCAGTTAAGCCTATTGGGGATTGATTTAAAAAGCCCCCATGCTGTTATAGTTTCATCTAATCACACTTTCCAAAGGATAGTCTTTTTTTAGAAAGAATAAATAACCAAGTTTTTAATGCGGTGTCGCTGACAGTACAGACTCACCGAGACAATACTGCAGACTGAACACTGCTGGCATGTTCTTTGTTAGTGGAAAGTCGAAAACTGAAAAATGCTATTGGTGGCAACATCTCATCATTTTTTTTACTTTACGAAGATCACTGTACACCCTAACTGGATACTAAATCTTCCAATGTACAAAGAAGAAAAGACCTTGGTACATATTTTGAAGCAAAAAGTTCAGGTTGTGGTGTACAAATAATGAAATAAACAAAGAATATGTTTGTGGTTCTTTAGAAAACACTGCCAATTTATTGATAGGTTTTGATATGGTAGGTCATTGTGTTCTCTTAGATTCTGAAATGTATCCAAGTGCTCCAAATCAGGCTTAATGAGATTTGGGGATATTTCTTTCACATGTTTCATGACTCCATTCATGACAGCAAATGGGACAACATGGATTTCACACAGTTCCCTTGGCCTTGATGATCATCAAATCTAATACAAGCTCTATGGGAAGGACTTGACTTCTTAGGTGACCCTTACATCATTTCTTGTCAGATCAGGTCCAGGGGTCAAAAACAGCAACACTATAAGCTTCCAGAAATATCAAACTGTGCTTCTAACACCCCAAAACATTAGATTAAATTCTGAATCCCACACTCTGTTAAAACCTTGAGATTAATATGATTAACTCCAATGTCTTTACAATCAAAGCAGAAACTTATCCATTGATAGTTCTGTTGATGGTGGAATTATATGGATCAGTCATATGTAAAATAAACCCAGTCTTTCTATTCCTGCATATCATTTTTTTTTGTTCAAACCTTGTTGGTTCTTAACAATTCAAAACTAGTGTTATTGAATATGTGTATTTTTAATAATTACAACTGGGTCATGGTAAGAGGAAATTGAAGTATATACAATACTTCCTTTCATGTTATCATACCTGTGAAAGGGGGGTAGTGGGTATCCTCTGACAGATGTGCGAGACACAGCAATTGTTTTCTTACACCACACAGGCAATCCAGATTTATTTACAATATTTTCAATGTTGCAGTTGTAATTACAAATTGCTGCCACTAGGGTAACAGCAATGGTAGCACCTAGGGTGTGGTAGAGGAGAGAAAAACAAGTGACTGAACCTGCGGTTGTACAGCTCACAGGCGTGCATACAACACTCAAGTACAAACAAAAGAATGATACAAACTTGAGATAAAGCTCATAAAATGAAGTTGCCTATAGGTGGTCAAGCGCTGTTCTCACTAATAAGAGAGGTCCCACTCCAGGAAACTTCATTAACCCTTGAATATACTTACTGTAGGAGGAATTTAAAACAAATCACTATTCTAAACAGTGGCATGTGATTCGTTTGGTTTCTCACAAGGATTCCTTGGTTTCCTTTGACCAATATGTTCTAGCTATTCAGCCCTGGTTGTGTTAGTGGCTCATTTTTATAACAAGAACGCCAAGACACGCCCACCAGCCGGTCAAGAAATCTCAGCCATCCAATCCTTGGCTGCGATTCCTGTGAACAAAACACAGCTGGTAGTGCATCAGGCAGGGTGCCTGGCTCCTTCCTGCTGACACACTCATGCCTCCAAGAAGCCAGTGACAGTACATTGTCCTTGTTACAATAATGTTTGTTTCAAAAGTAACATTTATCAAGCATCTAAAAATCTGCAAGTAATGTTAGCTCTTTGTTATGCGGTTGACTTCCTTCCAGCTGAGCAAAGTGCAATCTACTGTCCACAAATATTCCCTTCATTATAGCCTAATTTCATGCAAATTTCATAAAATGAATGCGTTTTAAGTACTTCACAATCTGTCATCCTAAGAATATTGAAACATTCTGACTGCTAGATAAGCAATCAACAATAATCACTCTATGCAAATTTGATATTTTCTGCACAATTATCACAAACTATAAATAACTGGACACAAAGACATTTGGCATTTTCTCAGTTTTGTAACAGATATTGATGCAAACAAACAGTTCTTCAGCATGCAATTGAATTAAAAAGAGCTCTCACCATTCTAGAAAATTCTTTTGAGTTTAAAGAGTAGCCACCTGGTTACAAATTATAATTATAATAAATAAGTAAATAAATACCATATTTTTTTAAATCCTAAACCAGGACCCTCTCTGGTGTATTATATATTTTTTATAGATGAAAATACCACAAGGCTCCTATGCTGTGTTAGACATGTTTTCATAACCTTCACACTAAGAGCAGTAGCGCTGGAATCATTTTTATAGTGGGGGGGGGGGGGGGGGGGGGGGGGGGGGGGGGGGGGTCAGAACAAAATTGTAACCCCTGTATATGCATTTGGTTGCTATTATGTTAACCATATTAATAATATAAAGCCAGTATCAATACCTGTTTATCTGTTTAAGTTAAACAAAAAAATAACCACAGTCCTTGCTACAATGGTTACAACATGCTTAGCATAAAAAGTTTGGAGCAAACATATCAAAACCTGACATACACTGTTATGATCCAGTTAAATGCTGCAATTTAGAAATGTCTTGTTTAGTTGTAAAAACAGGTTAAACAGTTCAGTCAAGGACAGTCAGAAAGCTTCAAAGGTTAGATTGTGCTCTGCTGTCATGCTGATGATTTTTTTTCATGAGGGAAAGGACCTCTAGTGGGTCCAGAATGTCACTGTGTACATGCGTTTTAGTATTGCTTCACAAAGCAGCACTCCAGTTAGTGGCATTTGGGACAAGTTGATTTTAGCATGTGGGGCCATCCTACTCTGAGCCTCCTTTGAATTGGCCTACCCCAAGAGGTACAGAGGTACATCACCTTGGGAACATGAAGTAAGCACACAGCAGGTATTGTCTTTATATGAGACCTGAAAGATCAAAGGACGTGTGGATTGTTTTAGCTATTCTTTTTTTAGATTGTCTTTTCTTGTCAGTTTAACTCCTGCACAGGATCCTAAAATTATGCTAATGCCTAATGAAAACTGAGCAGAATAAAGTGATACTGTTTATGGTAGCTTATATATTTGTTACAATATGTATTCATTCCATGCTGTATTACCCCTTACCTTAACTTGAAACATGCCCTGCACACTTCAATAACAGTACACGATAAAGCGTGTTCCCATGCACTCGCTAAAAAAGTACAACAAGTGCAAATGATGCTACTAAACTACAATATGAAATAGGATGCAACACGTTAGGATGACAAGAAGTTATATGATGACATGTTAGTGCAATAGTGCAAGGATAGTGCATTAGCTGAGTGTCCGGCAACATGGTGCGTAGGTCAGGCAAGTCCAGTGCATAGCAGGAGGGGTAGATCAAAAGATCGACTATTTTGTTGTCTAAATAGGGGAGTGTCACAGAGACGACCGAAGTGGACGGCGTCAGAACCAGGAAAAGGAATGAAATACATAGACAGATGATGTGAAATGATGATGGCGCTTGCTTGCGCTGGTTTATTGTAAATAAAAGGTTTAAGCACGAACGAAAACAGAAATACGGCACTCTACGCCAAAATAAAAGAGACAAACAAAAACGGACTATACTTAACAAAACAGTGCACGGACAGACACACTGACAAACACGGTGAGTTTCTAAATAAACAAGTATCGTGCTGGTCCCACCAGCACGCAATAACAATTGTTGTAAATAGTGTATCCTCCTCTGAGTTCTCCACTCACCGAACACCCAACCGCGAGTGGGTGAAAACATGTTGTTTTTATGCAGCTGTACCAAGACTCGATTGCTAATCAATCATTCAATTGGAGTCTTGGTACAACTGCACGTGAATTAATAACGTGCAATTCCCCGGGCTCACATGTTATTACTTTTTACTTGCACGTGAAGTGCTGTGCAATCCTCGTGCCTAAATACAAATATACATTTTAAACACTTGTGTTACACAGACCCATTTATATCCCGTGTACCAATGACTATACACCAACATTAAACCCCCAACATAACAGAAAATATACACAGGGGCGGGCGCTTCGTCACAGGGGGTCAGTGAGAGATGTAGTCCTGAAGTTCTACGGTAGCTAGTTCCACGAGGGTACTCTTCTTTTTATGATTTAAATGATGGCAGTATTTACTTTTGCAACTATTTGTATTATTGAATAGACCCCACTATATAAGTCTAACAGGTAGAGAAAACATATAAACAGTAAATACATTATGATTTTGAGGTTAACTTGCAGTGAGAGGGGGGAGGGTGTAGAAAGATCTATTACCAAATGTATATGCAATAATAGAGAGTAGACATTAACATAAATCGGTTATTTATTTTGGACGAAATGCTGACACTGTCAAATTCGCCTTCATGCCCGCAGGTACATCTTTTAAACTGGCTTTTTTCAGAAATGATCTAAGCATTGTTTCTAGTTCCTAAACCTCTGGGAGTATTCAGTAGGAATGGCAGATGAGTCTGGTTATCAATCACACAGAACTTTATCAAGACTGATGGCTGTTGACATTTAATGACATGAATCTGGCCACGACAATCCCTGAGGTAGCACATTGTGTGTCTCTTGAAATGCAGATCACGTTTTAATCTTAAACGGAGCATAAAATGATGCCTTTGCTTATAGTGGGAGACACATTTCTCCAGCCTGACCCTCTGAGCTTTATTTGTAAACTTCGTTTGAGAGCATCCTTATAAAAATTCAATAAGAGATTTCAAAGAGGCCTGATCCACATTAGTGCTGACACTAGCATTCAGAGAGATGAAGGAATGAGACAGTCTGATGATGAAGATGTTTCAAGGACATCTCGCTACAGAACAGCTATTTCTTTGGGTTAGTCAGGGCCTCACATTGCTTAATTACTGCAAACGCACTAATGCAGTTGTGATGAACACATGGTATGCTCTTAGGAGGTCTGAACTAAAACAACTAAAGAAAATAATAAATGCTGTCTACTAATTCTATGAATCAAGTGCAGTGAAAATAACTTGAATGTTATATTAACTGGATAACATTTACAAGTTCATTTGATAGGTAGAAGAAAAATTTGCTGCTCATATTTAGAAAGGAGACAAGTGCTGAACTGACAACAGTACTGGCAGAAGGATGGACGATGACACCTGTGTTTTGCCAGTTCTGTTGTCAATTTAACGCTTGTCTTCTTCCTATTCCTTAAGGATATTATCTTCAAGTATTGCTCATCCCTGTTAGACAGCTTTTAGGGTCTTCCAGTCCTGGGTTTGTCAATTACAGATGATGTTTCACTGTACTTGTTGATTATGCTTCAGATAACACACCTTGAAAATCAAGTGATGCTATTTCACTCAATGTTTTTCCTTTATTATGCAAGTCAAGGTTGCTAAAATAGTAGAAAAACACTAGCGGGGGCTTTGAATAAATTGTTGATGCTCATAATTCATCAGAGTAGAAAAATGCAACATGAATTTTGCACAGCAGTATATATATATATATATATATTATATATATATATATATATATATATATATATATACACACACACACAGACACACACACCTTATATCAACATAACATAATAAACTCAATTGCTTTTTTGTTTTCAAGAGCAGGAACAGAAAGTCAAAAAAGTCCATATAAAACAACATAACAAAATATAAAACCTGTTATCTAAGTGAAGTGCTCACTGTGAATCTTGATTCATTTAATTAATTCTATTCAAGAATGTCATGAAAGAATAATGGCTGGTGGTGTTAGCATCTTCACCTGATGGAACTGTTTTCTTCCTAAAGGGAAAGGCACACAAGTAAGGACATTGATATACGGATTCATTTAGTTCCAGTGTCGTAACTGGGCGCCCCAAATTAGGGTTTGCTTTTTTGCAATGCACGCAGTAACTTCATGATGGAAAAGGGAAGCACATTAAGGCAGACATGGGATGATCCTCTCCAGACATTTCATAAGGTATAAAATGCTTTAAATGCATTTTCTGGAGTTTGGCATTTTAACAAACACTCCAAATCATTGCTTTAGTTGGGTTTGTATTAAACAAATTATCTTTCCCATTTCCACTACTGTAGTTATTTGCAAGGATGGGTGGTTAGGCGGCTGCAAAGACTGTAAAACGATGTATATATGTATGTATGTATGTTTGCAGCATTACAAGTGTGTCTTGTTTTGCCAAGAGCAATAGACAGGAAATACGTAGGTACATTGTGATATTTTACTTTTTAATTTATAATTGCTGTATAAAGCTCAAACATAAGGTGTTAATTCTGTACCTATATCACATTTACATACATGTGAAATAATAATCACAGTATCCCAAGAAGAAAAAGTGAACTCACACATTTTTGCCAGGAAACCCATTCTTTGAGGCCTCAGATAATTTCCTTTGATAGCATGCTATGATTTTGTGTTGTACATGCACTCAGCCTCCAGTGTGTTGCATCTGAGGTGGACAGAAATACTTTTCCATCTTATTTTTCATCACCAGATTATATTTTTTCACCAAAACCTTTCATCTCGACTTCTAATGTCACAGAAGAATTTCACTTATTTCTGTTTAAATTCCCAGGATTTTTTTTTTTTTTATATATAAACAGTTAAACAACTCCGTACTCATCTAAAGGTCCACTCCAGGCTTATACTCAGCAGTAACACTGAAATCCCTTCCTCGCTTTAATGTTCTAAGTAACTATAGCTCTGCTTCATTAAAGTAAAAACACATTAATTTTGCTTTTAAATCTCCAGTGAGCCTTGCAGAGCAGGTTACAGCATGCACATAAAGTAATTTTATATGATACAAAAAGCAGCTGCACAATAAGTGTAGTGCAAAAAGCAGATTTACTGTAGAGAGCGCTCTTCCTAGAGAGTGTATTGATTTGATTTTACAAAACAATAATATAAGGAATGATGCACATTGATGTCCTCATATTGAATTTTTAAGGTCATAATAAGCAAAATTCAACCATCACACCCCCAAATTAACAACATTTGATTGCACGTTGCACAAAATATTCCGTCTAATGTTTTGCTTACACTAACAGTGACCCAATTCAAACGCCCCATGTTTTACTGTACCGGTATTTGATTATAGTATTTGATCGAGAGGAACGGTGGTTCTCATCGAAGTGCAAGAACTGCCAGAGACTCTCTATATAGCAAAGATAGTTTATGTGTTTTCAGGGTATTGGCGCACAAAAAGTAAATCAGTCACAAGCATCATTTCACTTTTATTTTGTAGTTCCCAATACTCTTAGGTAAAATGTACAAAGTCAGTCAAAACCTGGCATACAGTAAGAGAAATAAGCCACCAAAGTAAGGTTAAAATGTCCTTTTCCTCCTGTTTTTTTTTGCATATTTTTCAGACTCCGGGCACTTTTATCCACGCATATGTATATTACAGGACATCCAAACTGACAATTAACTTGCTTTGTCAAAATGGACATATACTAGGGAACACACTTATTGTGACGTCTATATCATGAAACAAAAACACATTGGAAAAAACGACAAGTTCTCAAAAGAGATATCGAAAACTGAAGCCAAGTTTCAAGAAACTATTGGAGCAACCTTGCTCAGCACAAAGCAACTGTACTGTGAAAGCGTTGAGGGTCAAGCCTGCCCCAATTGTTTCTTCTGCTTGTGTTTTTGATGCAGGTTCGATCAGCTTTTATTGTGCCTGAAAAAGGTGAATATGTACAGTAATTCTACAATATGGAACACGATAGTCCACACACACACACACACACACACACACACACACACACACACACACACACACACACATATATATATATATATATATATATATATATATATATATATATATATATATATATATATATATATATAATATATAATGGATAAACGACTAGAAGTTGATCAAACATTAGTCCTGGTTATAAGTCTTTTATTTTTTATGAAAATTTAACAACCAATTTAAAATTTAGGAATTATTGTATCAATATTAGATTTACTTGAAATCTAAAGAACTTGGTTTCTGTTAATTTCGACATAGAAACGGTTCCTTTGTACTCCGATGATATAATCGGGTCTATTAAATTTTTTCAAAAAATAAATAAATATATATATATATATATATATATATATATATATATATATATATATATATATATATGTTTTTTTTTTTTATTAACATTTATCTGGATGAATAGACCTTTGTATTTAAATACAATATGTTTGCTGTTTTTAATGACCACCCTTACCAAAAATATCTATGTTACATGTTTGAAGTATTAGGATTGCCATTGCCTTAGAATGCATTGTATCACAATCAATGGGCATATCATTGTTTCTATCAAAATGGAATTTTTTTTTCTGGCAAGTGACAGGAAAAATAAAAAATAAATGATTTTTAAAGTACTGAACTCCAATGAGGTTCATCCAAAACCCAGAAAGAAACCCCACAGCACAATACATAACAGTATCCATATTGCAAGTAAGCACTGTGTTAGCTGCCTACAGCTGTGGCCAAACATTTAGCATAACCTAGAATTTTAGGATTGAAACATAATTAAAATGTATTTGTATTTATTTAATTGTGGCTTTACAATTTATTTATTTATTTTTCCTGAAAACTTTCCCCAATAATACACATAGTAAGGCATCTTTTATTCATACAGGGTGTAATATTTTGGTTGAAGCTTAAAAGCTATATGCTTTATTGCATTCACAATATCATCCATGTGACCCCTTCCTTTTCCAATATTGGTATAGGCTGTATAAAGCTTTCATTCCAAGTTCTACAGTAAACTGCTGGGAGATACTGGAAGCAGGAACTAGTCAGAAAATAGTGTCACCGTGCATAGAGACATGGTAAATGAACAGCAAAGGACATATGCTTTGCAAAGTGGAAAAGAAGGTAGTTCACACATGTTAAAGTCTCCAAGGAGTAACCTGTGAAAAATGATGGAATCTTCTTATTACATCCGCTTAACAACTTTAAAACAGTAACTGTCTCAAGACTAACCAAAGGGCTGAGAGCTACGTAGTCGCTTGTGTCTGGTAATGTGTGCTGATTAACCTAATTCATTTGCAGATTTAAAAGTTTCAAAGACATTTTAAAGTTTCCCTGTAAAGTTTTAAAAATATGTGTAACCTGCTACAGCTACAGGACAGCAACTATTTGGCTCACAGAATTACAGAGACAAGCAGAGTCTGAAGATGTAGGGTGAATAGCTGAAACAGTGACTGCTTTCTGAGTGCACTGGTTGCTACACAATTGGAAAATGAAGAAATCAGACAACAAGGTAATATTTGTTTTCTTCCCTCCTGAAATTACAGAAAATCTCATTGAAAGCAAAACTTTAAAACTGTACCACTTTAACCTGTGTTAAAATTTGATTTTAAACTGTGCTAACAATTTCAATGTATCTTTTTCCCTTTTAATATATGCTAACTTTATCCCTACTAATGCTAAACGCCACCTTATCCTTCACCGTCGTTACTTACACTAATAACTGAGATGTATTTTTTTCTGTAATCTATGGTGTACATACTTAACACATTTGTATAATAGTACTTGTTTTGATTATATTATGTGCTATGGGAATACAAAAGGTTTACATTTTTTTAGCTTAAAAAAAAACTGGTAACATCCTTTGTTTTTTTTTCATAAATTCCATCAACAAAGCTCACACATGGTGTCATTCTCAAACCTAGAGACGATAGTATAGCCATACATTAAGCAACAATTCCACTTTACTTTTTATGATTTGTTATTATACAAACTTACTAACTATTTTGGAAGGTATACATTTGTAGAGGACAGCTTTGTTCAAATACTGTAAGTTTCACTTTCCAAACACTGTAAACATTATCCCCCTGTTCCTCTAGGAGATAATATATTCAACAGCTTCTGTTCACACCTGACATCGATTTCCTTTGATGTTCACAGTCTACACAAGGATGGTACAGCAGACCTGCCTTTGTGAAGTGTACAGACTGGCTTTAAAAACCATGGCAGGTATTTTCCTCATTAAAACAGTCATAACAGATTAGGTAAGATATGATGCTGTCCCTCACCTCCCTGTTAATTAATGACTGTGGTTGCAACCCAAATAAGATCAGGCAATTAAATGTGATAACACTTCAAAAAGGAAGAAACTGTACAAAGATTGGAGGATAGACATACCTACAATTAAACCAAGATGGGTTTTTTAAGAGACACACTATTTGTTTAAAAGAGATCATATAAGATACTAAAATAATCTAAAAAACATATTTAGTTATGGCTTTTACATTACAATAATATTGGTGTTTGTGTGTTATATAATATTATAATATTATAAATCTCGCTGTTCGCTGGTCGCTGTTAGCCCGGATACAACCCAGGTTCGTGGTTTCACACTATGTAGGATTTTGACCCGGGTAGCCAGGGCCCGGGTAGGGGTGTCAGTGTGAAAGGATCTTAAGAGAAATCAATTTAGTGAGTTTCTCTTTTAGAGACACCACTTTTTGTAAGTTAAAATCATTTCACAAGGAAACCACAATTGTTTTGTGTAAGAAAGGATTATGCTTCTACTGAGATTCTGCCTTCTCCAATAGGCACATATTTTACTTTTATATACAACCCATAGATGTAGTCCACTGCTACATATCACTGATAAAAATGTTAGGTAACAAGTTTCTTTTTTAGTATATCTGAAGTACTGTTCATTTTATCCTCTATTGATGTTTTATTTTGAGGAACAATAAAAAACAGTGAAGCCAGGCACGTATCCCTCTACTGGTTTCTGTCAAACATGGTTTTTAACACAGAACATTATTCCAGAAAGCCAGGCTTCTTAGACATCAACCACCTTTCCACTAAACTCTCCAGACTAATCACAATGGACACTGTCAAATCAGCCAGCCTGACATGTTTCAACTATGTTTTGCTATCAGTAGCAGGCATCTTAGGATTGTCCATTATATTTAATACCCTGCACAAGTGCTTGCTGACCTCTCCCGGTCTTTTCAGATCAGGTCTTATTCTGAAAAGACACTTACATTACCACTTATAGACCACATGCTCCCACTGCAGATCCTTGGAAACTGGATGCCTTGGCTTTGATATGAGTGGTAACATTCCCTTCTTAACTATATGCAAATTGCAGGGATATCTTACTGTATGTTCTTTGAAGAAGTGCTAGCCACCTTAACAACAACCAAGGCAAATAGCAAGCAATTACATAGATGCCAGCAATAATGCAAACTCTCTACTGGTATGCATAGTAATGTAACTACATGCTTTTTGCATACTTAAACAATTTAAAGTAGACCTTGGCCAGTACTGCTGTGCCACACTGAAGTGTTAAAAGAACACATCTTGGCTAAAATAAAATTTAGAATAGATTTTATCAGTGAGCACGGTGGACAATGCTTGCTAGTTGGATTAACAGTTGCAAATGCAGAGAGGAAGTTGAACAAGTAAAAACTGGCAACAACCAGAAGCTGAGTTAAAATTCAAAATAGTTTTCAGAGGATATGAGACAGATGAAATGAATCCGAGCATTGCGGTGGAGGTTTGTTTACAACTTGTTGAAACATTAAAGTGCCTTTTTTGTTGTTGTTTATTTTTGTCTGAACAACAGTTGGCAAAATTAAATTAAATGTAATTTTTTTTCTTACACAGTGTGTCTTTGGTGTATTTTTTTTACCTTTAAAGTAAGTACATTGAAAAGTTTGGTCTTTAGTTAATATTTATGTATATTGATCAGTTACAAGTCAATGAAATAGACCACAGCATATTCCACAGACAAAAAATTCTAATAAAGTATATCTGGCTAAATTCTTCAACAGGTTAATTCCAACCAAACACATATGACAGCTTTTGCTCTGGCTTATACAAAGTGTAGCTCCTGATGAAATGCTACCAGAAGTGGCTTCAACCAATCAGACTTTTCAACTGTTGGAAACAGATTCCCTTCAGTTGGCAAATTAACAAAAAGTACTGTAACACTTTTGGGAATAACTTCTCTAGCTATTCAATTCCTTCTAATCATTTTCCTCTTTCACTGGCAAATATCCCATTATTCAACAATATATGGAGGAGAAACTTCCTCAGCAATCATGACAGAACGGAGTAATCATTCTCTCATTAACTAATTATTTTTCAGAATGAAATGGAATAGACATATTTGCTCCAACAACTTATTCTAAAATGCCCCAAGGACTTTTCCCACTGTCAATTTTTTACTTAGCTAATACCTTTGTAAAACAATGCCTACTTTGTACTGACAACTAGCAGTCTTCTGGGGAACACTTAAAGGCCACTTAATTAGATACAAAGTGACAGATAAGCACTTCAGAAATCTACCCTAAGTTGATATATTTTAAAAATATATTTTATATATATATAGAATATATATATATTATATATATATATATATATATATATATATGAAATGGAAAAACCGGAGATATATATTTTTTTTAAATGTATCTATATGATCTCATGATCAAACCATTACTTATTTTGTTTTTATTTTTTTAGCTTTTTATTGTGTATAAATCTACACAACCCTTGTTGCTGGAGGCCTGTTCTGAGTGAATGTTACCCCAGTCTAATTTATTTTGAAAGGAGAAAAAACCACACATTTTACAAAACTAGAACCAAACAACTGAGTAGGTGAATCATCAAGTCATAACATTAACATATTAATAACATTAACAAGCCTGGGAGGGAAAGGGCATTTTGGCAGATGATAATGCAATACATCAAGTAAAGTTAAGCATAAACAGAACTGATAGATTGCGGTTTTCTCTGCAGTTAGGAATAGACAAGGTAGGATACTGCTAAAGGGGGAGGAAGCATGTCTCAAGTCTTGAGGCCTAAATAAATTTCCCCTTCAGGCAAAATCCAGAAATCACCCAGTGTTTGTCAGATTTTAGACAAAAAAGTTGTTTAGCCCAAACCTCAGAGCATGAAAAATCCTCACAGGACAAGTTATTCCAAGTCTCTGTGATGCTCAATAATTGATAAGTAAACAAAGGCTAATATTCTGATGGGCTGTCTAGAGATGTATTACTCTTTCACAAATAAGTTCCAAATGTATATGAAGCTTGACTATCAAAAGTAAATCATTCATTTAAGGTCAAACCTGTTTAGTGGTTGAGTGAAGGGAATAAAGCTGGGGCAAGTCTTTTAAAAACACTCAAAATATATTACAGGACTATTGAAAAAATAAATAAATAAAACAGGATCAACATCATATTTCTTCAGATAAGTGACAGTTTTGTTTTTTTATGTACTTCAAAAGGTTGATTATACCATATGTTAAAATGAATGGTAATTATAATTACTGGTACATTTTTTATTTGTGTGCAATCATATAGATCAAGAAGGCAGTAACCAAAATGTCTGTTTTTTGACTTTTAGCACGAGATACAGTGGGGACTGAACCCTATAAAGGACGATGGAGGAGTTCATTTTTAGCACAAGGTACAGTGGAGACTGAACCCTATAAAGGACGATGGAGGAGTTCATTTTTAACACAAGGTACAGTGGAGACTGAACCCTATAAAGGATGATGGAGGAGTTCATCTTTACAGCTATAACCGTATGTACCTCATGTTACATACCAAAGTAATGCGGTCAGGATTCAACTATTCAGTTGTTTGGAGAGGCTCTGGGCAAAAAATATTTGAGAACATGCTGGTAACTATAGCATATAACCTAAATTTTAATTATAATTCCTAACACCAACCAAACATATTTCAGTAGTATGAAAATCATTTTAACCATAATGAACCCTTCATATTAATGCAATGATAATACTCAGTCATCAGTCTATACTTTATGTTATTATATTTTATATAAAGTTTATAATACATTATCTAACTATCTAAATTTGGTTATTTAGTTGTTTAAATGTTTCAGATGTTTTTTTTTTGTTTTGTTTTTTTTGTCATATGATATGATTGTAGATAATGTATTGGTCCACAAATAAAACCTAGGATATATACATTTTATATTCAAAATAAATATTTTTACCACTATAAATTATCATATTCTAAATTATGACTACTGCTATGGGCTAAACATATCAAACACATGTATTCCCGTTTAATGTATTCCCGAAAATTATATATATAACACACACACACACACACACAATTTTGGAATATATATATCGAGAAAGGTGAAACAATATTCTAAGTACGTGAAAATCTAATAAATTTGCATTATATCTCACATGTTGTTTACAAGTACCAGTATCTTCTCCATGAAATGCAACCAAATCAAAATAGAACACCACAACATGTAGACTTCTTATGTTTAATTAAATGAGCCGACACTCAGAACTGAAATGATGCAACATGATCAAATGTTTACCCCTCTATTACTATTTTTATTTATTTGTTAGGAAATGTTGATTTAAAGATGTCTACTTATATATATATATAGATATATAATATCTTATATATATATATTATATATATATATTTCAACTAAACATTTATCAACGATGCCTAACAGAAATGACTCAAGCATAGATCAAGTATACATCAAGCACTAATTGCTAGCGGTGCTAAATTTAGTGTGAGATCTGAAATCCTTTTGATCAAAGCCGCTGAATATAAAATCATCCTTAGCTCTCCAGGCAACTTTATCTGCCTTTCTATTCTCCATCTGTCAGTCACCTGGGAATTTGTGAACTATTCCATATGTCAGACATGTCAATCACAAAGGAATGTTGGAAATATCTGCCCACTGTATAGGAATTCTTGTTGTTGGAATAATCTACATGAATTAGAAGCTGTGATTTATTTTTTGGTTTTGTTTTGCATCATGGGTAGTTTCATATTTCATACTAAAATAATGATGTAATATATAAAAAATAATGTGATGAGAAACTATGTTAATTCTTAGAAATCTGCACGATGACTGTCATTAACTCAACTCAAGATAATCAAGTGGGTTAAGTAGAACCCTTTCTTATTTTGCACATATAGTATGTAGTATGTGGTACATGTTGTAATTATTATTATTATTATTATTATTATTATTTTAAATTATTATCTGTATAATATTTAAATGCTATGTCATAGCAAGTCCATGATTCTATTATATATATATGTATATTATATATATATAAGGAGTGATATATATCTATTATATATTATATATCTAATATATCCCATATAATATATAATTAAGATTACTATTCCTATGAAACCAATTGGCTGAGTAAAAACGCTGTAATTATGTGTAGTACTGTATTTGCTGTTTTCAGAATTCTCTATTTTATTTATGGCACAATATCCTGTTTGTTACCTTCAATGTAGTTACCATAGGATTGCATTTTATTTATGGTACTGCTATTCTTATAGTAAATTTTAAAGAGCACAAGATCATAAAAACTATGATAATAAGAATACAGCCTAAAATGTCAAAACTGATCTATTATTTTTTATCACAGTTTTGTTATTTGGTATAGGTTTTAAAATCTGCACTAAGAATAGCAGTGGCGTAATTAAAATGTGATCCTTTGGTAAATGCTTTGTTAAAGCTAATGATCTTAAAGACATTGTAATATCTCATTGCACCAATCTTTTTATCTTTGATTGAAGGTAGTACAAATTAATCATCAGATCTGTTTAAAACACATCTTGCTGAATGAATTAGGTTTAAGAGATTTTACTTCAACTCTATAGGTGGTCGCCCAAGCCCAGTGCTGTCAGTAGCCCGCAGCAATACAGGAGACCACTGACAGGAATTCCAAGCTATGCTAATTTAATTAACTTTGGGTATGTGGCTTTTTTTATCCTTGGTAGATACCCGTGATATATGTTACTTGTGGACAATGCATTGCATCTATTGACTGAAAAGTATAGGCTTAAAGCAGCTATCCGTTGACCAAACACATGATAACAAAAGTGTAAAGGATGAAAAAAATACATATTACTGTGCTTTGCAAATGGCTTTGCTATTTATTTATTTATTTATTGCAAATGGCTGCATTTTGTTTATTTGTAGTGGCTTTAGTATTTTTTATAACCGTAGCCAGGAGCCAGGCCCAGACTCGGGTGGGAGAGCGAGTGTGAAAGTGGCTTCAGTTATTGCATGTATTAACTGGGTCACATCGTGAAAAGGGGTTATCAATGTATGGCTGCTTGTAAAAAAACAAAAGGGCTGCAGTTATAACTGTAAATTCATATGTATGTGACATACTAAAATGCCTGTTTTAAATACCCATGTCTTCACCAATAAAAAATGTATATAGTCATAACAAAAAAAAACCCTCTACTTTCATTGTTTTAGTGTTCATTTTTTTTATTTTTGAACAATGTTCACAACTGTGTGCTATTTATTTTCCGGATTGAGGTTGTTTTCAAAGAGATAGCAAATGTAATATGCGTCCAAATCTTTGGGGGAAGAATGTCTACAATTAAAAACCTGCATATTCAATAGTTTAGCAGTGGTATTCAAAATTATTATTATTATTATTATTATTATTATTATTATATTATTAAAAATTAAAATTGAGGAAGAGAGACAGTTACAAAGTCGAGTTCATGGGAGAAATTTTGTAAAAACGACTCAACTTGTTATGGAGTACAAACATTATTTTCTGCTTGATTTGGAATATTAAAAACCCCCCCCCCCCCCCCCCCCCCCCCCCCCCCCCACCCCCCCCATCCCCCCCCCCCCCCCCCCCCCCCCCCCCCCCCCCCCCCCCCCCCCCCACCCCCCCCCCCACCCACCCCCCCCCCCCCCCCCCCCCCCCCCACCCCCCCCCCCATTTATTTAATACATAATTTATGTCACAACTGTTTGGAACTGACAAACTGCTAGTTTAGGATAGAATACCAAACAGTAATTCTTAAAACCTTTAATTGCAAGTCTTTGGATTCACAGAATCAAAAGAAAGTATTTAGGAATCTATTCTGAAACACACATATTTGCTTTCTATTTGGCAAATGTTTATTACATAACTCAGCATAATTGTGTGACATTTAACATAAAATGACTCAATGTACAGTTTAACTTGTTTGGTGACTCCAATGTCCACACATTCCTGGAGGATTTAGACCACAACAATTCGGTAACAGAACTGACAGTAATATATTAAAAAAAAAAAAAAAAGTCAGAAAAAAAAGAAACCATGAGTACTACAAGACACCTCTCTCTCAGTACTGCTGAAATTAAACAAACTTAAGCCATCATTACTAAGGACACAGATATCTCCCAATCCATGTTATAAGGTCATTTAAGAAGCTATTGGGCACCAGCTGAGAAAGACAGGAAGTCTGGGAGTTACATCATCTCTGCAGTACCGTTGTCGACAAAAAGGCAGAAACAAACTGATAATATATTTCAATTTTTGAATTTAATCTATGTATTAAATTCATTGGAACTAGTACATTTATTGGAACTATTTTTACTAGTGTAGTAATATGTTTAGGAAAAATAAACCTATCTTCATTTTTAAATAAGTGTGTCTATATCTTTTTTTAAAAACTAGTAACCTGTTTTATAAGCTTACTATGCCCCTGGGCATGCAGTTATTCAAGCACAACCAACACCCTGTCGTGTCTTATTGCTTACATACCAAACACTACAATGAATTCTACCAGCTGCTATTACTGTTACAAAACTGCAGCCGCGCCAAATAAAACAGAAACTGCCACAAAGTATTGTGATTATTGTTATGTTCCTAAAAAATGTAGAAAAGTTGTGCCTCGCCTGCTTCACCCATCCTAATATCAGAGTGGAAATCCGCTCAATCGAAATCACATGTGTGTACAGGTGGATGACAATTTTAAAACTATTGTCAGACTGCAACCTTTATACTGTTAAACAAAAAAGAAATATATATATATATATTGTGAACTTGCAGCTCGCCACACGGGTTCTTTTCCCTTCAAAGTAATGACCAAACACACAGTATTGAAAGGAACAGATCTCACACACACTTTTAATAAACAAAAACAAACACCCAGCTCCTATTTGGAACACTAACTAAACATTCACCAGGAACCTACTCTAATAAAACCGGACCGACACAAAAACATCTGTTTAAACACCAGAAAGACTTTCACAGTCCCTTTTACATAACCGTTGAAAACACCATCAACCAGGCCCTCCACACAGCAGCAGCCCTGCTTCCCTTTTATATCCTGCACCTGGCTCTAATTTTTAATAATTGCCAGGTGCAGGTGATAATTAAACAATTAAATTAAACAATTAGCTTGGCAGGGAGGCTTTTTAACCCCGTCCCTACCATAAAACAAACATGTTATATATAGCAATAATATATAATACTGTTAAAAAAATCAATTCAAGATAATTATTTTCTTTATTTTTGTCCTGCATAACCCTATGATCCTTAGAAGTCCCCACAGCTGTATAGGTATCCCCGGTTGGAAAACCCTGGTTTCCAGTATTTGTTGTTAGCACCATTTACTGTTTTCTCATTTTCTATTTATACATGCTGTACATTTCTGGTAGTATAAGTTGCCTTGGATAAAGGCTCCTGCTAAATAAACAAGTAATAATAATAATAATAATAATAATAATAATAATAATAATAATAATAATAATAATAATAATAATTATTTTTTATTTCGTTTTAAAACCACAGATACCGTCAAACTTTTAGTAAATCACATCACATCATATATGCCACTGGAGCCTATCAACCTAAAACAATTATATCAATTAAAAGAAACAATCATCTTATATGACTAAGCATAGACGTAAACAGCTAGTGTTCTCCCGCTATTACATTGTCTATTACAAAGGCAGACACACAGTTGAAATCAATGCCATTCATCGCAAGTGTCCAAATAACAGCCTGACCTACTACTGCTGTGTGGTTAGCAGAATCAAGATGCAGTGTGTCTACTAACTAAGCAGTAGGTTCAAGATTACAAGTTGAGCAAAATCAAATCTCACCATCTGCATGCAATGTCCCCCGTTTCATAGCAATCTTCTGTTTAAATGAATTTAGCTTTTTTTGATTTGTCAGCTGTCTGCATGTTTTATGTTAATCATACACTAAATCAACAACATCTAATCAACCATTTTAAACTTCCTGCCTCTGATCCACATGTTACGTCATTGTACAGTATGAGGAATTAATTAATATGAAGCCTGTATTTGTTTGTCCCCGTTGCCGTAGTAACCAAATGCACAGCATTGACGCCGGACCGTGTAGCGCTGCTTCTGCTTAATAAAAGTATGAAATGAATAGGGGAGGTTAAGAGTTGCGACGCATAGTGAAGAACTTATCTGAAGCAGCAGAGAGGAGCAGAAACTGGCTCTGGTTGAGACGAAAAAATTCAGGTTGGGGACCTCAAGCACAGTAGAAAGAAAGCAACGTCAATGGAAAGGAAGGTAAGTAAGCTGGGCTTAGCTGAGTGGAGGACTGAGTGGGTGATGTTGTGTTGCCAGAAGGTATCTTAAGGTGTCGTGGGCTAGTTGATGAAACAACAAGGATGGAAGGTGCCCACCTGAAGATCCCAGAGAAGTACCCTACTCAGCTATATCCAAACGGTTTTCATGCTGATGCGCTAGGGAGGCCGCACTGTGGTTGACCACTGGAACCAGCACTGCAGCCGTTGTGTGTGCTGATGCGCTAGGGAGGCAAAATAGGCTGATCCCTGGAGCCAGCATTACACTTCAGCCATCAACACCAGGCAGAAGGATATCTACATCATCAGATGGAAGGAAACACAGATGAATCATATTAGTTTACAACAAAAGAAGCCATGTCTTAGTTGGTGCTTCTCATGGCGAGAGCTGAGTCCAGTATCAGCACGAGGTTTTAACACCTACTCTCATATAATGGAGATCTGGATACGTCCAGTGACTGCTGTGAATAGTGCAGCTGGCAACAAGGGAAAGACCTTATGACAGCCTGGAGAGACAGCTGACAGGAGGAAATAGACCCCATTGGGGCTGGCAGGAATTAGCCACCCTAGCTGGCATTATCCAGCTCTGTGTTTTTGACAGCAACAGGAAGCAAACCACAGTTCGCAGGATATCAGCACCCCTGTCATAGATGTCAGGATGACTTGCATAAACACAACTAGTGATGAGTCTAATGATCCTCGTGAACCCGGTCAGATGAGCCAGCACAAGAGAGAAAATAACCTCAACGGGCACAAGTCTGGAGTTAAATGGCCAAGAGAGTCTGAGAAAACAACGTGGGACTCGATAAACACTGGTCTCTGTTTTGCGTATGAAAGGTTTGGTGGAACAGTTGAAAAGAAGCTGGATAAATTTGGGGATACCTTCTACACATACGGAAACGAAAGGTTTGGGGTTGAAAAAAGAAAGGAGAAAGTACAAACTAGTCCTGTAAAGCCTAGATGACAGCAGATTGAGATTGAGCATTTAGTTAGAGAAAGGAGGCAGCTGAAGAAGCAATGGAGGAGAGTAGAATAAAGTCAGAAGGACGCACTCAGTCTATTACAAAGGGTCATAAAGCATAAGCTTGCAACATTGTGCAGCGCTGAGCACCTACGAAAACGTTGCAAAAAGAAGGAACGTGTGAGAACTAACTTTTATGAAGACCCATTCAAATTTGCGAAGAACTTATTCACCAGAGAGAAAAATGGAATACTAAAAGCAACTAAGTCTGAGCTAGAGAATATCTCAAGGAAACACACACATATTCAAAAAGACAGAAGCCTATGTCAATTCTTTCAGACATCCCACCTATCAATCCACCAGAATACCAAATGGAGGACTGCACACCTGTGTAGAAAGAAGTAGAGCAAGCTGTGAAAAAGGCAAGGTTGTCATCATCTCTTGGGCCTAATGGAGTTCCGTACAGAGTGTACAAGTGCCCCCCTGGTATTCTATGAATACGGTGGAAATTGATGAAAACAGGTTGTACCAAGAGCATAGCTCTGAGCAGGTGGGGTCTTTATACCCAAAGAAAAAGATTCTACGAGTATCAGTCAGTTTCACACTATTTCCCTGTTAAATCTTCAGCACTGTGGCTCAGAGATTGTCAGCTTACCTATTGAAGAACTGTTTCATTGACACTTCAGTATGGAAAGCTGATATTCCAGGTTTCCCAGGATGCATAGAGCACATTAGTGTGATCTGGCAGTAAATTCAAACAACTAAAAAGGAGAGGAAGGAGCTCCATGTGACATTCCTGGATTTAAATACTCTCTCCCTGACTCTTCTTCTCCCTGTCATCTGCTTCTTATTTTTCTCTATTGCCCCTCTGGTCCTCCTGTTTATTTCCTTGATGAGCTTGACTTCTCCCTGTCTTCTATACCATCTCTATTCCTATAATTGTGTTAGGCAATGTTAACATTCATGTTTCCAAATCAACTCATTCTTCTTTCTTTCTCTCTCCAACTCTCCCCCTCGCCTCCTACTCATAAAGTTGTCTGCCAGCTGGAGCTGATTTTCTCCATAAACTGCTCTTCTCCTTCCCATATTATCAATCCCCTCTCCTTCTCGAACCACATCTTCATCTCTTTTTCACTTATTTTACTTTCTCCTATCCACTTCTCCCCTTCTCTCTTTTTGACACAATCTCTGTCCCTTTCCCCAATCACCTTTACTTCCTCTGCTTTCTCCCTTCTTCCCCCTATAGACTCATTCTCCCAACTTTCAGCAGACTCCACCATGACTTCTTCTCTCACCGCAGTTCTTAAAACTCCTTCTGTTATATCATCCCTCGCCTTGCTCGCTCCTCCCCATCCCCAGCCCTAGCTATTATCTATAGAGGACATTCAGAAACTATTCTCCAGACCATCTCCTTCTCCCTCCCCACCTAAAAGCATCCCTCCTTTCTGCCACCCCACCTCCCCATTCTCAACTTTCACACTTCTACCTGACTCGGACCTTTGCTCCTTACTCCTGGATTCCAGGCCAATTACTTGCGTCCTGCACCCACTTCCTACTCGCGTCTTCCAATCCTTTGCCCTTATTCCTTTTATCTCCTCGCTCATTAACAACTCCCTGCTCTCTGGCTCCTTTCCCTCAGCCTTCAAAACTGCTTGAGTCACCCCCATTCTTAAGAAACCTTTTCTTCTTCCACCCAGAATTATCACCTGTCTCTCCCCTCCAGTTCCTCTCTAAAACTCTCACGCGAGCTATCGACCACCAGCTGGCATCCTTCCTCACCAATTATGTTCTGCTTGACCCTCTTCAATCCAGGTTCCATCCTGCACACTCCACGGAAACCGCCCTCCTCTCTGTAACTGACTCTCTCCTCTACTCATCTGCCTCCCTCTCCATACTAATTCTCCTTGACCCCTCCTCTACCTTTGACCTTGATCATCATGCACGTAGGTTACAAGATATTTTTAATTACTAAAACTTTTTTCTTAAGTTTTATTTTGCTAATAAAATTTAGGACCTAACGGTATCTGAAAAACTGAAACTTACACAAATACACAAACCTGCATTCAAATCCTAATTAAAAATTAAAATTTACCTGTGCTTTTATTCTTTTACATATTTTACAAACCATTCACATACCATGTTCGTGTTTGTGTAAAATGTATCTAAATTAAAGATCAGCTCCATGTAAGTAGAAGATTTTTTTTACTGAGGTATTATTTAGGCCATTGGAAATACCCATGAAGTCCACCACTGTGATAATAAAGCCTGAAGGATAGCAGACCACAGATGGAATACTGAACAATTCTCATAGAATATTGAGAAACACATTTATATTCAATAGCAACAAAACGACTGCTGCAAAAAAACGTGTTTTTAACATGTCCATTTTCTAATTGCAATAGAACCCTATAAGGGGGACATTTAAGGGCATGAAGCTGGCCAGATGGTAAAGCCAGCTTCTTTGGGATCTATTGCTTAAATAACATTTACATGATTGGTAGATTAAGCACAGCCGTTTGAGATTGACAAAAAATAGCTTGCTATGGTGATCAAACCTCTTGTGTCAGGTACAAACGATGCAGTGGCTAAAATGCTCAGTGGATTTTGGCTTGTTTTTTGCATATTGTGTGAAATTACCTGAAAGGAAACTAACTTTATAACCAGAGGTTACAACCTTGGTAAGCACTCCTTTAAGAAACAGAATTTATATTTGTACCATTTTCAACATAGAGCTTGAACTGATTATTCTTTTTAATTTTTGGTGTTATTTTGCAAAATTGCTCTACATAGTACAACACAAAGAGAGCATATACCACAGAACACAAGACATACCAAACCCTCCAATTTCATTAAAAGCATGTGTCACTGCCAAATAGCACCAATTATGTTAGAGCTCTTGAAATGGTTCAAATTACAGCAATATCTCAGATTGCAGAGAAGCATTCTATTGTTAGACCTGACCATTCCTGTCATCGTTTAGAATATTGATTTAACCTTCTCTCATGAAATAATGCAACACGATTGTAAAAAGTCAATATATCACACAGTTTCCTACAAAAATAAATTACTGTCATATATATTGTATAACAACAGCTTTGCTTGTTTCTCATTTTTCTTTATGGCTTTCTTAATATTTTTCTTTTATAGTTTATGAAAAAGCTACAATGTAACAAGCCATTACTGCAATGTAATGTAACAGATTATTAAACATGACTATGAATAATTCGTTTATATTTACCATCTTTTTGTTTCATTTATTTGTAACTTTTGTGATGATTTACAATAGATTGGTTTACATGTAGAAACTAAAAATGATTTCTATATTGTCATAAGAATATGATGTACACTCACATATCGTGCACATTCCTCACACTATAGGAAGTGTGCGGCTAAAACATAGTACATAACAACAAGTTTGAAAGCCGTATCATATCTTCATGAGACTCAGCAGTGAAGACCCCATTTTTAATGTAACCTCGTGCAACTTTCTACTTTAACTAAAGGTCAAGAAATTATTTATTAAAAACTAAGATCTGCTCTTTGACAAATTAGATTTAGAGACCTCTTCATTCAGTTTTTTTTTATGTGACACCATTTATTCAACATTTCAAATTATTGTCATTTGTACACGACTCAAAAAATTACAGTACTTTAAAGTTACATTTTTTATATAAGTATAAGGATGAGACCCTTGCTGTAATATAAATGGCCTGTTATTGTGATTATTATTATTTTGCTAAAACGCACC
This sequence comes from Polyodon spathula, assembly GCF_017654505.1. Classification (NCBI taxonomy): domain Eukaryota; kingdom Metazoa; phylum Chordata; class Actinopteri; order Acipenseriformes; family Polyodontidae; genus Polyodon; species Polyodon spathula. The sequence continues at coordinate 7,546,341 of NC_054548.1, forward strand.
CAAACGTCAAACTACTTCTGTTAGCAAACCATTTAACCAACTAACTCCTAACTTGGTAGGCATCACCCTGGGCAAAATGGTGTTCTTTCATAGTATAACATGGTGGCCAGACCTACATTTCGTTCTTAAATTTAAAATTGCTTCAACTGAGCACAGTTTAGTTCAGTAACTCCAAAGTTGACAAGCATCATCCCTGTGTCAATACAATTGACTTTTTGAAAAATGGTGTTTATGCGTAAACCAATAACTTATAACTCTGTACAGTGCACATATGGTTATGGTTTCTATACAACACATTTAGGAACCCATATATATGCTCTATTCAAAAATTACCTTGATTGTGACCTTTGAAATTCGTTTTTAACTCCTTACAGTGTGTAGACAGGGTCATGGTTACTATGGTGTTTAAAGTTATAAAGCATCATGAGTTAATGAACTAATGCAGCATTTTGAGTTGAAGCTGCTCCATAAAACTGATCTGTTGCTGACGCTTGTGCTGCAACAGAAGCAGTAAAACTGCCTGGCAGTTCTAGTTGTGATTCTTATTCTACTGGCGATAGAGCCATGGTTTATTATGTATTGTTGATCAAGTGTGTTTGATATATGATTGCATTGCTATATTTAAATTAGGACCCTTCCCTTAATGACGTTCCCGTAGCTACATAGGAACAATGGTTTGTTATAGACATATGTTCGGTAATCTTCCAAGAGAAGGGGTAATGCTAATTTTCAATCTTTACTGGTAAGAACAAAAGAATAATAATGACAATAATAGTAATGACAATGAAAATAACAATGAGTAAACAATATAATATAACGATTGTGTTTGTAAACAAAGATGGTATTCAGGCAGGTTAATCAAATTCGTATAAATGAGAAGAATAACGTTTAATGTAAAATATATGAACATTTTAATGTAAAAGTATGAATGTTAAATAAGAGTGTATTTTTGTATAAAATCTTTCCGGGTGCAGATGTTAATCCTGTTAGGAGTAGGTGGGGCTGGGGGATATAAAATGCTGTATCTTGCTTTAGGAGAGAATATTATTAGGTCACTCGTGATCTTGTCTGTGAAAATGTCAGTCATTGTATTTACAACCTGCTAGTTTAGATAATCATTTGTAATTCGTATGCAGTATCCACTGGAAAATAAATATTTATACCTGTGAATGCTACCAAGTGACTGTTTTCTGCACTTTAAAGACCTCAGTTTTCCTGAGAAAATAATGGTAGTAGGAGTCAGGGAGCTGCAGCCACAGAGCCAGCACAAACCTCAGAGCACCAATATCATTGCACACCAGAGCACAACACCATGGCAACAACTCCACTCGCAGAGCACCACTATCACTGCACACCAGAGCACAACACCATGGCAACAGCTCCAATCGCAGAGCACCACTATCACTGCACACCAGAGCACAACACCATGGCAACAACTCCACTCGCAGAGCACCACTATCACTGCACACCAGAGCACAACACCATGGCAACAGCTCCACTCGCAGAGCACCACTATCACTGCACACCAGAGCACAACACCATGGCAACAGCTCCACTTGCAGAGCACCACTATCACTGCACACCAGAGCACAACACCATGGCAACACAAAAAAAAAAAAAACACTTTTATTTTTGCATTTAAGAACATTTTCAGTGAAGCATGGCTCTGCTGTGATGACGTAACCTACAATGAGATGTTGCCATGGAGAGCCCTTCCACAACAAACAAACAAACCACCTTTAGATTATATCAATTTAGTTAAACTCAATCATACAATATTTCTTTAATCAACTCCATCTAAACAAAAACATTCCCATATTGGCAGCGATGGGCCAGCGGATAGAATTCAAATACTGAGCTTGAGATTTAAATCAGCCTAACCCTATTCGAATGAATGTAGTACAGTTTTACACTGGCCTGTCTTTCTGCATCAGGTAAAGAGGGTGGCCAATATTTATGTACCCATGCAGATACTGTAGTATATTCCTCAATTCTCTACAATGGTTCAGGTAGATTTCAGTAGATTTCAGATTTCCCAAGGCAGTAAATTACCTCACCTTGACTATGAGCATCAATTTGAGTACTGTGTTGTTTCTAGCCTCAGCATAAACTTTACATATACATTCCTGTCTGTTTCCAAGCTCAACTTCAGAAATGAAATATTACACCACCAGGGATTTTTTTTCCTTGTTAAATAATGTCATTTTTAAATAGATATAGCCAAAAAGAAGTTTACATTTTAAAATACATACACCTAAAATTAGAAACAATATTGTATTAAACTGTTCTTGCAGCATTCAATATTTAAGATGCTTTAAGAAAAATGTTCAACTATTAACTTTAGTGCAAGGGTTAATAAGTGCAAATTGCACAAAATTACTTTGGATAATACCTGGTAAATTACACTAGCTGCATGAATATCTATTATATCGGGGAAACACATTTTGACAACTGTGCAAATTGGTTTGCCTAACTTGCTCACCTTTTGCAAAATAGCAAAATGACTATCAACCTAAGTGTTGCTAGGGAAACGTCCTCACAATACACCTTTTCAGATTTGGTATTTTTATTGAGATTCATCAGAGAAATGTGACAATAAAATGCTGTGTAGGTCATTTACAAATTCTAAGGTAATGCTGCTGATTAGGGGTATGTAAATAGTTTTCTTCAGAATTACAGTATAGTAGATATTTCTGGTATGTCCTGCTACTCCAGGAATTGTGTTGGACAGACTTCCAAGCATCAGGCTGAGACGATCATAACGTTGGAAGGTAGAAAATGTAAATATACGATTATTATATCAATTCATCTTATAAAATGATCAGCATAAACAAATCCTAACATACACGGTAAGATAATGGTTGGCTAGTACAGCTGAGATGATGCTGCAGGAATCAGGGCTGTGGTGTATCCCGTCTGGGATCAAATCCCAGATTAGAAGTTTTAAAGTGGAAAATGATACTTCATTTTGAGAGGTTTTGACTGTATTTCAGTCACACGTTATGAATTTGTCTGGTAATAAACAAGAACATCCATATTTTGGATAGCATTTGTTCTATAGAGATTAATAAATCACTAATTAATACCCAGAAAACTTGTTTGTATGCAGTTTTGGGGACTGTACACTGAACAGGGCATTGCTGTAACATGTAGTCTATTACCACAATGGAGACACATAAGACCCATCTATACAAGCAAAACAAATATTTAATGAGCTGATTATTATTAGGCATCCTTCAACAAGAAAAGACCATGTAAGATCATACCCTGTGGATATGGAACACATTAATTGCACTACCCATTAATTTTATACGGTAGATAATATATTTACAGTTTCTTACATTTTTTAAACCTGTTTTGAGTTGGAGTGTTGTTACCTATGCCAAATGTCCTTCTTGGCTTAGTTTCATTGTTTTTCTTTTTGAATTAAAGTCAACAGTTTCTATTTTGAAATTCTATACATTTACTTGTCATTGTAACAGGTATCATCAAAACAAATAATAGTTAAACTGTAAATTATAGTAAAATCAACACGACACAGCAAGGTTACATTACAATAGTTTATTGCTGCACAATATTGTACTAGTCCATCTTATACAATATGTATCTGAAACTGCCATATTTATTTAGCTTGTATTATTTGAGTTAGTGCAGCCTTCTTGATTTAAGTTTATACAATTAGAGTAAACACTAGAGTGGTGTTGCAAATTCATGCTGCTATTGGAACCAGCCAATGATTCCGTGGTATTTATTGAAAGCAGGATTGAAGTTAACACATTTAAGAATTGCTTATGTGCTTAAGCTGCAATTGAGGTGCTAAAGCAGCTAACACAGAAGCAGTCAGAGACCATTACAGGATGATATATCTGTATCTCTTTCAGCATTAGGCCATACATGAAACCCACCTGGGGATCCTGGGAAAGCCCATTCAACAGAGGCTTTATACTGCGTTTTGTTATTCTCCTCCCACTGCTAGCCCTTTCTGAACTTCTCAGGATATGTAATCCCTCCAGTTTCTCAACCTGAAATACAATAGACAATACAAAGCAATTATTTTAACTTCACAGGTGCAATGAGCTGTTACGTTGTGTGGCCTGCTTGCACTACAGTGTATAGTTAAACTACATAGCAGCCATTTTAATTAGTTTTACTGGGTTTTTTTTTACACCAGCTTTTAATTATTTTACATATCCCCAAGGAACTAAATATATGTAACAAACTGCACTGTATGATTTCAAATATATATTTATATCACATTTATGGTAACTCCTTCTCGATGATAAAAGTTACTGGTACTACAATGTTGTAAGTTGAAGTTTAAAAAATGTAAGTGTTTCTGAGGTTTCCATGTAGAAGTTATGAAATGCATGGGTCCATTTTAACCATTTAAGGACCACACATTTTTCAGTAGGATTCACCCTAGACCCAGTTATTTTTGGCGGATAGACCGACGATTGATAATAGATATAATATTCTTGATATATAAATATCTATATATTTATATATATATATATATATATATATATATATATATATATATATATATAGTAGCATCTTGGAATTGGTGTGCTTTTTTCAGAACACTCTGGGGAACATTATAAAGTACTCCAGAAACCATACAAACTCTTCAGCTTTTTTTTCAACACGATATTTTGTATTTTATTTTTGGTACTTTTTATTATTATGTATTCTGCTTCATTTATAAAAGATGTTAATATATGACCTAATATATGAAGGACCTGCTTCCTGGAAGCTTGTTGAAAAATATTAATATTTGGGCAAATTACAAGACATTGTTTCACCTGATTGCAATGACATAATAAACATTTATTCTCAGGGTCTTTATAAGCAATAGAGGACACTACTATTGAATAAAAAAAACAAAACTATGTGATAAATTTAGTTCATGAAACATTATCTGCTTATATTCACTCATTTCTTGAAATTTATAAATGTTGTGAAAACACACACACACAGACACACACACACACACACACACACACACACACACATATATATATATATATATATATATATATATATATATATATATATATATATAACACATGAGACAGAATAAATGTTCTTATATACCAAAGTAAAATACATTGGATTTACAGTATTTTCCCATTTTTTCTTAGCTGTAAACAAGTTCCTGTGTCATGTTTTGTTTCTATGTGCTGCTGTAAAAATTAAATGCCTGTCTCAGTGACATCACAAGAGAAAATAGAACAATCAGGCAGTGAAAATCAGTCCCTTCCCTATCCAGTGATATGCCTTAACAAGCTGTACTGCAAAGTATGGTGTCCCAGTAAGTCAATGAAATGAAGTGTGTTTTTTTTTTATCTTGTTTACCCGATCCTGGGCCCAGAATGACATTTCAGTATGATGATGTTTACTCAATCATGATTCTTAAGGGGTTAATGTTCTAAACAAGGTTGATCAATCCTGCTTTTTGAACTTTGAATCAGCTGGGATTCTCTATCAAGGATGATTTATTGAGCCCTGTGGACCAAGATAGAGCAGTGTTACTAGTTTCAGTGCAGTAGCATTATTGTAGATTACAGAATCCCTAATGTTAGTATTATCACTTTTACTAGTGGAAAGCAACAGGAAAATGTCTCAAAAATATTTCTGTGTATATATATATATATATATATATATATATATATATATATATATATATATATATATATATATATAGTATACAGGGAGAGGGAGAGATCTGTGCTGACTCTGCTGGCGTGTTCACGGGCTGCAGGAAGAGGGCGGCAGTCGTCCAACAACCGCCTGTGAGTCATGGCAGTGACACGGGGAGGTGGGAAAGTAGGTGTGTAGAATTTCCCCCTCTCTGAATGGCTGAGAGGCGTGTCTTGGGAGATTGTTAGCCCTATAAATTAACGCTCCGTTGTTTCCTCAGGTCTGCCCACTTAGACGCACCGAGAGTGCGGAAGCTCTGATCCAGGACCGGGAATCAGCAGAAACAAAGAGAGTTTCATAGCGAGACAGAGAGATCGGGGAACCCTTGAGCAGACCCCGACGTATTGTGACAGACCAGGCTAGTTAGCCTACAGAGTAGGACGGTGATCCGGGTCGTGCGGGTAGCGACGACCAGGATAACGCTGCCCAGTGCAGCACCTTTTATTTGTAGTTTTATTACTGTTTTATTTTCCATTGTTCTTTTCGCCTTCTGTTCTCATTATTATTTCTTTGAGCACCTGCGAGTGCACTTGCTGTTCACGTACCAGCTGTGGTATTTCCGTGGTGCTGTCTATCATCGTTGATAGGCAGCCCACGATCAACAGTAGATTTAAAACTTTTAATGATTAAAACTGGTAACAAAAGACGTGACTATCCCGAATACTCAAACAGCAACATGACTGCATGCTGAGAAAAGATGAATAAAGACGTCACTGCCCAAATACACAAGCAACAGCTTACTGCTGAGAAAAGACGAATCTTGATCCTCGAATCATCCATAGCATTCGTGCAGCCATTTTCAAAGAAACTTTCGATTGCTTCCTGAAGAATTCAAAGAGAAGCTTTTACAATTTCAGCCTTTCTAACAAACAATACCAGCTTGGACTGATCGGAAATGCTGATCAGACCACCATATTTTTTTAAATGCCAAGGAATACCACAGTTCATAAATTGGGAGAAAAACAGGTGTGATTAATCACGCCTGGAAATGAGAAGCAGCACATACTGTAACTGTAATGCTCTGTGTGATAGCAGACTGTGGCAAACTGCCTCCATATGCGTAATTGCGGTTGTATCTTTGTAAATGCATATTTATTTGATGTTTTGTTTTGTATATATATATATATATATATATATATATATATATATATATATATATATATATATATATATATATATATACCATATAGTTTTATATATATATTCACATATATGTTTGGGTACATTAACATGTATTGTAAATACTTGTTTTGTATTAACAGGAAGTGATTGGTAAGTTAATCTGTAATTCTCTCAGATAAGATTGATGATGCTTAAAGTTGAGGCTAGGTTTATATATTAAAACATGACATCACACTAAATATTGTATACCGGTTATTATAGCCTTGCCTAGTAACATATTTTTTTTCAGCCAGGTGTCTTAACGGGACTGAGTATGAAATACGTACCAGTATTTATCTCAACTTTATATTTTAAACTATACTGTAGCAAATTACTTTTAAATATACATAAGGAGTCAGTTTGGAAAGGTATTATCTATTAATGTATTAGGGATTTAGGAATTATATATATACCTGACTGACTTTAAGGTTTTAAACCTTATTGAACTGAAAAATATTATTTGCAACACTTCCAATCAAGAAGGGGACCTTTTCGACAGTATTGTACTACAGAATACAGAGTGATTAAAAATGTTAAGAACAAAATATCAGATACAACAGGCTTGTATAGGCATGGCAGACAGTTCAACAGACTGTCTGATATAAACATGCACAGACACAGGCACATACACACATGCCCACCCTCAGCAAAACAGTAACACATATTCCCACACTCTCCCACCAACACACAGTGTATAGGCAGCAAGAAATAGAATTTTAAGAAAACTATTTTTTTGTCCAGACCTGTGTGCATCATTAAGATTTTAAAAGGCACCAGTCCCTGTCTGTCATTAATGACATGCTTCACAGTTTAATGCAATGTTACTTTTCATTATCACAGCTGTGTCTTTTGAATATCAAATTTCTCTCTCCAAATTGTCCTGAGTTCTCTTTTCAGTCTCATCTGTCACTGTAAATGTCATCACTTTATTCCTCTATTGGATGCAGTGACAGGCATACTCTTATCCCAGGCGTTATCTCCTTTTCTATCCTTTATTGTAGTACAAAGATCCTTTTTTCGTAGCTTACAGCTGTATCCGCTTTCTACACGTGGCAAATTATTGCTTCGGTAAAGGTATTTTCTGTTTCAATCTTACATTTTCCCAAGAGAGAACAAAAGGGACAAGCTTTCTGGAGTTGGTTTCACTGAGAAAATTGTTCAGAATTGCCTCATTCCTCAGCAGATTAACGAATGCATACAATCCCAGGCTAAGTGCTATTGTACAGCACAATTTGCCCATTATGCTTTGTTTTTTCCATTTAGAAAACCCCTTACCAATTAAAGTAATACAACCTTCCAATACCTGCTCCCAATTAAATCTGAGTTGTATTACCTGCCTTGATGCAGCTGATTCCTACCACTTCCTAGCATTCATTAGGCCTATTCATCATCAAGGGGGCTGATAGCAGGAATTCAAGCTTCTGGCTTTCTTTAAGGACCCACCAAAATTATTATCTTTCAGCCTTCCAAAAGGAGAGGATTAGCAGGAAGGAGTGTCAGCTCATACGGTGGCAAGTAACAGTATTTATAACTTCCAAAGCCAGCCACTGTTTTTAGAACGGGTTCCAGCTTTTAACTGTTTTGTCTCACTTTAATCCTACATGTGCCTGCCACTGTTAATGAATTACAGATTTGGCCCTAGTTCCTAAATGCTAACACTCTCATGGATGATGTTAATTTATAATCAAATATCATCTGTATGTTTACCAAACCAAACAGTCATATTGTATTTTATTTTTTAGATTTAGTACTGCATATGTGATAAAAATTGTGTGAGGTAATTTCAGCAAGTGTTAGTTTATTTGCCAAATATATATAGTGTATGCATACGTAGTCTAACAAAAATATATATATATATATATATATATATATATATATATATATATATATCAGTTTTCTCAAACCTTTTTGTTCTTGGACCACCTGATTTATTTATTTTTTATCTCAGCGGACCACACAATTTTAAACAGTATAGCTGACTGAAAAATAAGCACATAATATTAAGACTAACTATAGACTTTCTTTGTTTTAACCCTTTGTGGTTCTATGTCGGACCAGGTCTGACATTACGATTTTCCCTTTCCAGTCCGATGTCAGACCCTATCCGACATCATCAAAAAGACATAAAGCACAGGTCTCTTGTTAAAATCATTCAATGGCCGAGTGAGACCGATAGGAGCTGAATGAAACCGAAAAAAAGGCGTATCTCATACTCCATGCACTACAGAGATAACATGGACATAACAAAAGAGATGGCTGCTTCCGCATCCAGCGCTCAAAGAATATCACAGACATTTGCAGAGCTTTTTGAGATGTTATAGTAATAAAATAATGACTTGGATCGCATTATTGCGGTGTTTGGTGATCAGGAGAAAATTTATCAGTATGCACGTCTAAAAAGAGGTATGTGAAAAATACAGCGAACAAGGGGTGGGGCTTGGCTAGATTTGCAGTACTGAGTTTCCTTTTGCAATTCAATGCCTTTTAAACCTGTTTTACTCTAAAAAAAAAAAATTTAAACAGCACGTGTGAAAATAAATTGGACGTGAAGCACCTGAATAGCACTGAAATAAATGGACCGCTAAGGGTTAAGTTAGGTCTGGAAAAGTCACATGTATGTGACGAATCAGTTGTATTTGTTCGTTTTGTGTCATATTTCCATTGTCAATTTACGGCCTCAGTATGTCAATATGTCAGTAAAAATGTGCCTGGAAAAATTTGCTTCCAAGCAGCTTTTAATCAGTCATTGTAAAAGTTTTAGCATTGATTGGAGCGAGGGAAAGGCAGTTTATTGATGTGAAATGAACACATTTATTAATAGGCTTGTTTGGTTTAATTTAATGCCTGCTAAAAATTGGTACGCTTAAAAACAAACAGAAGTAATAAGCTTGTACTCAGAAAATTCCCGTACTCAGTATGGATGATAGTTTATACCAGTTACTTGGCACACTAATCCCATATAAACATATGATACAGAATGGCATGGTGATATATTTAAAAATAAATAAATAATAAACCAGACAATTTGCAATTTATCTAAAAAAAATGACAGTGCTCTAAAAGCAAGCTGCATGACATCCCATAACCTGAGACATTGCTAGTATACTTTCCACACTGTCCTAGCAACCACAGCTCATCAAATTCCTTTCACATATTGACGAGGCTGACTGACTTTGCAGAGCTGTGCAAAGTTTGAAAGATTTAAATTAAATCTCCAGAAGGAAAAAAAAAAGTAACTTCTTGTTATCTGTTTATTGTCATTTTCAATCATATGCCCATTCTTATCACATCCCTTGTGTAATGCTGCTGTTCGACCATGCGTATACCTTGCAAACACAGATGCCAAACAAATTCAATTATACAAATACATTAGCATTGCAGCAGTTTATTGGAGGTATGGTACTTTTTAAATAAATAAACAGTGTTTGCTTGATGTTACTGGTGGTACCATTTTTCAGCACACTGTAATGTGTTTGGTTTTTATGCAGTATAGGAAAAGTATAACAAACCCATCCTTCAAAAAAAATACCTTAGTAGCCTTAAAAAATAAAAAAAAGGATTCCGGAATGACATATGGGCTAGTCTACTGTTTGTCGTGTCCTACTACTCCTGTAGTTCAATGTTTAATGATTATTCTATCTGGTTCTTATCATATTGATCTCAATAATTCTCATATGTGAGCTGTATCATTATTTTTATTTTACCATAGACTAGTATCTAAGGTAAAAGCATGGTAAAATGCAAGGCACTGTTCATATTTTTTATCAATGTAATTCTAAAAGGGGAAACACATACAGATAGTAACACTGTATATAGACCTCCACATGGTAATTAAAGGGTCCTGTTAAAAATGATGCCCCTAACTTTACTACAGCTTTGTAAATAGTGTGTTGATTGCATTAATGCACCTTATTCAAATAGCAGCTCACACTCTATCTCTTACAGCTGTATTTTATGATTCTCCAGTAACTGCCACATTGTGTTGAGTCATTTCTTTTTGGTTTGGTAACTTTCTAGATGGTGGTTTTGTCTAAATATGCGCTAATCACGATGTGGAATGAACCGTTTGAAGGCTGTTAAGTGCAGAGCTTAGTTTATATATAAGTACTGCACTATAATTGGTTTTTAAAAAAAAAACTTTTCAAACAAATTTTCCATCAAATTAACAACCAAAATAAATAACAATAGTACACAACCAACATTGAGTAATTACTTTAGAGAAGTGAAACCAAACTGTGGGGGGAAAAAATAAATCTCTTCTATTATTATTATTATTATTATTATTATTATTATTATAGAAATCATATTACAGTGGTTGTGTTATAACAGGCTTATATCACAGCCAGTGATACAGTACACTTCTCTTTGATAAAAAGGTTGGACTGCACTATAAAATATGAGCAAAGGGAAGTCTTGTGCAGTGGAAATCCTCCAAACCCATTATGTCTCTCAGTGTACTACTGTGCATTACAACAGTGCTAATGCTGCCAATGATTTGGAGAATATTAGAAGGAAGCTAGTAGCAGACTCTAGAAGGGACAGGAACATATTTAGTGTAATAATTACAATATAAATTGCATTGATCTTTCCTTAAGAAGGTGTAAAAGGATAACTAGCTATGAATAAACAGTAACATGAGTTTAAAGCATGCCACAGTGGCAATCAAGGGCAATAGCAGCTTTTTTCTAAAGGGAAAGCATTTTATGATGTGGCCCGTCGTTATCATGCATTTTTCATGTGTACAGTACATAAATACATGAGCTGCACCTGTGGATAACACGTATATTGTTTTCAGGGGGTGCATGACAATTCATCCCAGACAATTTTTCCCCGACAAAGTGTCCCTCCGACAATTCGCCCCTGCGACAATTCCTCCCCGCGACAATCCGCCCTCCCAACAATGCGTCCCTATTACTAGATGTACATAATATAAGAAAAATGTATATGTATTTTTAAGATGTTGACTGTGTAGCCACACAGAAATTTGTATAATTTGTTTTGTGAAGTTAATCAGAGTGGATTGAATTATTAGAGCGTCAAAATAAGAACGAATTGTGAGTGTGTCATTTTATGGTTTTCTTAACGTGTATAATAACAAACCAATAAAAACATGTATAGAAACACTCTTTTAAGACATGTGTTTATGTTACTATTTCAATGTTTTGTTCAGTAAATATCAGCAGAGGAAATTACAAACAGCTATCAGCATTTGTAAAAAGTATTGATTGGAAATTATATAACTTATACTTTAGTAAATACTGCATTTTTAGGAAAGATACATTGTTCTGTCATTGTATCTTTTTATTTAATGTGATTAAAATGACAATGATCTCTGTTTTTTGCCTTATTTTGTAGTTTCCAATAATTACACTGTAGCCTATAAGATTTTGTGCATAGGGATGAATTGTTGGGGGGACGAATTGTTGGGAGGGCAAATTGTCGGGGGGATTAATTGTCGGAGGACGAATTGTCGGGGGGATGAATTGTTGTGGGGACGATTGTCAGAGGGCAAATTGTCGGGGGGACAAATTGTCAGGGACTTTGACAGAGATCGAATGAATCCGAGTCAACAATCTCCCTCCCAACCTGTGAGGACACAATATAACAGGAACAGTGTGCCCCGGACTGGATGGTTTGACAATTCATTCCAGGGTCAGTTGGAAGTCGGCTATTTATGAAGGTGGCGGAGCCGCAATACCAGAAGTCATCACTCTAATAAAGCAGCCATGGTCATGGATTGGAGATGACGTGATTGCACTTGCTACCGAAGGGGGCAGGACTGAAGGTATATCAGGGGATGTGGCCAAGCGATCTGTTCCTCTGTTATGGTTACATTATGACTGGGAGGAGTAAAGTGAAACAGTGAGTGTTTAGTATTGTCTTTTCTGTCTGATTAACTGTTGTTATTTGTCATTGTAGACTGCTTAAATCCGGGAGCTGTCGTTGTTAAACCAGCATCAAACCTGGACTTCACTGCACCATTGTATTCAGTGTTTACGTATTTACAACACCACTTGCATCCAGAGCACTCGCTGTTGGACTGGTGAACGCGTAGACGTTTGAAAGGGTGTGTATTATTATTTCAGGACTGAACCCCGTGGTTTTACTGACTTTACACATCTTTGTGTATAGTCAGTATTATTATTTAAAACAATTAATAGAGCTTCATTTTCACCATTGAACTGTTGCTGGACTGTTGTTTCTAATCACTACAAACCACTTTGCCACAGGGAAGAATGTTTCAGGCTCTTGATTAAGTGAGCTTGCACACATACTTGGTTTATTCCAAATGCTTTAAACACACTAGAGGGAATATAAAACTGACATAATTCATTACAGCTGAAAGGAATGTACCCCATTTCCTGGATCTACTCTAGGCTCTTATTTAATGTTTGTGAAATTGTACCCTATCTAGTACGGATTGGTTTGGCATTCAAATTACTAAAATATATGATTGCATTTGATTAAGGATACCGTATTCTGAGCTGACGTTGAAAACAAGCAAGACCAGCAGGTCTCAAATGATATATTCTATTGACTGAAAAGTTACTCGATTCATTTTTTCTATTCTTTATGTGTTTTTGGTTTGAAAGTTTGTATGCTTCTATCATCACTATGTATAGCAAACATTGTAACGTAAAATAACCAATATCTTCCCTTTTCTTCTTTTGTGATTCATCTTTTCCCGCCTCCGAATATATTGTCACTTTGTGTATCAGAATGTGTTCCTGTGTTTTTTAGGTTGAAATCTCATTCTTCAGGCTTTTTGAGAGGTGATGGCCTGATGAGTAAAGAAATCCAATACATCTTTTGTAAGAAATTATCACTATGTTAGATTTATGCAGTACACTGCTACAATTAATTGTGAGGGAGAAAAGACAAATCATTTATATTTAGTAGTAAAGGCACAACCAAACAAAGAGTACTACCAGTTTTTATTTATTATTATGTATGCATATTTTCTCTGATACACATTAGAGATAATGCCTTCATCAGCTTTATGATAACTGCACAGTATGCTGTCATAAATGTTCTTGTTTCCTTTATAACAGAACAATTAAGAGCAGTGGGTCAAAACATCTGAACTTATATCTTCCACCTTTTATTCCAGGTTTTCTATTTTTCATAAATGTATATCCACTGAATATACAGTAGTTTACTTAAACCGTTATTGGGTATGCTGTGTCTTTCCTTCATATCTCAGTTTTTGTGTTTAGTTAAAAATACAAGCCCCACAGAGCTTTTGCAAATTGTGCAGCGATTGAGAATGTAAATGCATTGCAAGATGCTTCAGGCCTCTATTAAGAGAGAGACAAGAGTGTAGCAACAGAAAGGCATGACTACAGTACAGTCTCCTCCTTGCTGCGAATAATACTGACATCAGCAAAGGACACGTACTGACTTCTCCACTGCAGAGCTTGCTCTTTAGTTGAATGGTAAGACGTTCGTTTGACCAGTATGGTTTGAGGTTCGTATCCAGCCCTTGCTTTCCATTCAGTTTAATGATTGCACGGTGATCCACTGTATAAACACTCAAGCTTCACACAGGATTGAAGGTAATCACCATTTATGTAACATTTATTTCACTGTTTACAAACTACACATAATCCGTCATATTTTCCAGATTTACAGTATATATATATATATATATATATATATATATATATATATATATATATATATATATACACACACACACACACACACACACACACACACACACACACACACACACACACACATGAACACAAACTCTTTGAATAAATTGTAACAGGCTGGTTACGAGTACATGTCAGTCATTTTATCTGTACTTATCTGAAGTACTGAAATATGCCACTGTTTATATAGTGACAAATAGTTAAGGGTTTATTTGGCCTCACAATACGTTCACTCATACAAGTGAGTATGTTAAGTAAGACCAAATTCATTGTATTTTTTTATTAATAAAATAGTTTATATTCATGAAACTGTTGTAGACTGTACACTGTTGTTAGCTTGTTTCGTGCACACACAACTTTGCTTAATCTATCAAAACCGTCTCTTTAACAACTTCAGTGAAGCTAAAGGTAACTAACAACAATTCTATCAATCTTACCTGTCATGCAGTTCTATTCAATAGATTGCTCTCAGATGTTTAGCTTTGAAAGAAATGAGTTAGTACAGGTATTTTCTTTTTAAAACATTATATCCAGTACTTGTGTAATTACTGTTTGTATTCCTTGCTTTCAAGTACTCGTGCACTTCCTTTCAATTTAAGTTAAATTGTTTCTTGCGCATCAATGCCTAATCTCCTTTTCTTGATGACTGACATGCCTCCCAGCCCATACCCTGCTGAGACACCAAAGACACTGCTGAGGTAAAATACTGGATCGTCCAGGTAAAGATTAATTTAAGTTTCGATAATGTTTCAATTATCTTCCATTTTATTTGTTTTAATGCTAGACATTCTATTTGAATGTTCAGCAGTCATCTGACAAGTGGTAGTGCCCTCTACTGGAGCTTCCTGATTCGTCGATTTAAGACGAGGTGACGATCTCATGCCAAACTTAAAATAGATTAATTATTTAAAAAAATATATCATTTGTAAAAGTTCAGAAAAACTGAGATGCAGGCCAAATTTGTGTAAAAGTGAAAAGTACCAATATGGCAAATTGAATGTGATTAATAAAATTTTGATCAATATACAATAGAAACACAATTTTATTTTAAACCTTAGTGCTTCATTGAGTGTGTTGACATCGGCTTTCGTGTACAACTGGCACTGTAAATACAGGCCTCTCTCTTTACACTGTTCTCAGTTTGTTCACTCTAGTTTATACAGAAACTAAACTCTCTACACCATTGCTTTTGGCAAACTGGTAGTCTCTTTAAACAGAAATTACAGAACTGGGTGCCAATTACTGTAAGCTGTAGAGAAGGAAAACTCCAGCTCACAAACAGCTAGGAATAACTACTGTACTGTCCATCCACATTCCAGTCCAATTTATAACATTTCACTGAATCATAAATTACTTATTTTTAATATGTTTGATTTAATATATCAAATCTGATATTTTCCTGGCTTACACTCAGTCTTAAAAAAAAAAAAAATTGTTAACTTTACATAGCAAGGGATTATTTGTTTATTTGTTGTTTTAGCCCAAGAAAGACTTGAGATGGAACATCGCATTTGCAAGGGACTACAGGCAGATTAAATTTACATTCAATGAAAATACTGTAAACTTGCAGTGTAGTGGGTCAAGGTTGAGGGTTCCAGGGCATCTCCCTGCTTCATTCTTGGCCTGTTTATTCCCATTAATATTCCCGTTTATTCTGAGTTAGGAACACCAACGCCCACTGGAACACTTCAGTTTGCTACACATAAACTAAAATAACATACATCATGATACCAATGACAGATTTTATGTGATTTGAGACTAAGTAAAACATATACTTTTTCAAACATATCACACATATTGGTAAGGAAGGGGATCCTAAACATGTGGATGTTCATTTGTTACAGCAGCCCACACTTCAAAAATTCCAACACAAATGATACGTTGCTTGCCAATAATTTCAGTTCAGCTTTAAATGGTGCAAATTATTATTATTGAAGATCATTCTTATCCCTTATTTCTGGGGACACTTTTTGCGTGACTTCTGCAGCCAGCCCTGTAGGGCACCAGGAAGTTTGAAACCTTAACGTTTTACTGGTGAAAATTGATACAACCACCGCAACATTTCAGTATGAAAGTGCACTGATAAGATTTTACATTGACAACTGGACAAACTAATAGGAAGCATGGGGATGGACTTAAAACATTAGCAACAGCATAACTTAGAGCTAAGAGGAAAGTGTGGTGTTGATTCTGAAATGCAGTTTCCTATCAAATGCTTACATGCAGCCCCCAACAGAGACTGGACAATCCCATTTCATCACTCCGGTACCTTTACTGACACCACACATATTAGTGATACCGTGTCAGACAGGGGCACTTCAAGACATTTACCAAGGTTTGCCCTCGATGCACCGTATCATTCAGACACTGTAAACATATACTATTGCCCCCCCCACCCCCCCAATTGGCAATTGGCCATTGGCCCATTCAAAACCGTCAAATGGAACCCATTGGTAAAACAACCACTGTGATTGGCTACTGAACTGTGGTAGCCTTCAAAACCTTGTATTTGAATCAGGAGGTATTGGACAGTACCGGGTATAAATAATGTACAATAAGTCCAAGTTTTAAAGAAAGTGATTAGATTTACATTATTCTAATGAAATAGCTACATCGTTTTTTTTTAGATTTGATTTTTTTGAGGGGGGGACGTGTAAAATTTTATGATATTATATATATATATATATATATATATATATATTATATATATATTATATATATCTAAGATATATATATATATATATTATATATATATCATATATTACTATAATACAATCATTACAAATGTTTGTCATTTTTGTTCTATGAAATCTAACTTAAAGATGGTATCCCCTTAACCATAAAAGCAGAGTCTAACTAATCTTTTGTTTTCTACAATCAGATTTAGTACATGAAACGTTTAGACGCATTATTTTGTACACGTGGAGGAGCACAATAATTTCATGAACACAGAAGCAGTTTCATGTGTAGCTCTTTGATGAGAAAATAATTTTTTATTCTATACATAATGGCACAGTCTAGTGCGACTAAAAAAGTGTAAGTACTTTGTAAGAGCAACCTTCTAGTACATTAGGTCTTGAGATATGGGTCCCTCTGGAACAGGGTTTATCTCAGAGCCCTATTAAAGGGGACACTATCAGGGTGCCCATCTGCAGTATTACATTTCACTGTATCCTACGCAACAAAATAATTAAACTAAGTAACAGGTAAGGGATATGGATTTCTCCTTCAAGAGCCTCTTTCACTGTGTATGCTGGTCTTTATTAAGGTTTTAAACAGTGAAATCTATATTCTTACTCACTGCAGAGGCATCACACACACACACACACAAAAGCTGGGAGCTCCAATCTTCTGTTCTGGCTCCCTCGAAAAAACTAGATCATCATCCTAAAATTAAATAGATATTTAAAAATAATAATAATATTTAAAAAAAAAGCTATTAGAAGATCATTTTTTTTAAACTGCCAGAAGGAAACTGTGCATGGTTGTTACATGTCCCTACTCCTGACAGTCATTAATAGTGTTTGGACAAACATGGATATATCTTCCAAAATTTAGATTCAGATATTATGCAAGTGTGCAGAGGTCCAGCATAAAAAAATAAAAAAAAAGTTTTCATTTTCAACACTGGTGAGTGATTTGTGCACCCTAATTTAATAACAGAATAATTGGGCAAATTGCTGATGTTCCAAATGACGCTGTGTTGCTAAGCAGAAGCAGATTGATCTAAGGAAATTCATTCTCTTTATAATGTTTTTTCTTTTTTTGGTTTACACTAGAACCGCCGCCGAAGGCCATGATGATCATGATTTTAAACAACCTCAATACTAAAATGAAAGACAAACTATCAGATACAATTAAACATAAAAGGGTTTATTTTCCAAGTTACCACATATAAAGCACTACTTCAAATACAGTGCACTCCGTTTATAAGAATCACATCCGTCTTATAAACGGATCATTCTTAAAAGTGGACCGACATGATTACTGTGGTGAAGTGCTGCAGAATCAGTATTTTACTTTGATAATTAAGGCTGTGTTCCCTGCAGTGTAATGGGTTGACCACTAGATGTCATGATTCCCCACATGTATGCACGGGGACCACACCAAGTGTTGTTTAGCTAGTGCTCCAACTAAAAGCTAGGTTTATTTTGTTTGTTTTAGAAGCGGTTGTTTCCCCACTGCAATGTACTAAAAAACAAAACCAACATCGGTTTTAAACTGTAAATCAAGACTCCAGTCTGATCATTTACACTGCCCTCGGCCACATCACATTACAATTAAAAAAATCACCTCAGCGTGTCAGCAGTTTAAATACTGTATACAAATGTCAATGGTGCTCAATTACTCAGGACAATACATCAAGTCCTTGTAGGTAAGTAACTTTTTATATGTGTACCATTATGTTTACTCAAGGCTGCAGAATCCTATTTTACTACAGTATACTTGAGAAGTGATCGTCTCGTGAGGGTGCCTAGTTTAACTGCCCTGCGGTGTTGCATTTAGTGACCTTTGAATTAAAATGACATTACAGTACAGTATTTTACTGTCAGGACTACCACTGCATTTAAGCATCTGTGGCTTACTTATTTTCTGTTGTGATGCTAATCTCAATTTTTTATTAAGCGGAGATGCAAAGCTCTGCAATCCCCCCACCCTCTTCCTCCTCCTCCTCCTCACCGTGCTGCAATCCCACTCCCTCTACATGCATATCACACAATAATAGTCCTGTATTCGTTATGTATTCAAAGAATGTGTATTCACGTTATTAAAACACATTTTCACGAACAGAGAGCACAAAAAAATTGCCTGCACAATGCAATGTCACAGTCACCGTTTGATTCTGAACAATGCAGTGTTTCCTGCATTATTACACGAGCTACAACTACGTATGTGCCTAATCACACGAGATGTGATCAAATTCAAATTTAAAACCTGCTTCATTGGCTGTACACGTCATTGCATTTGATCAAGTATCGTATTACATGCAGTCAGTTTGCCCCGAAATGATTCTTATAAGCAGATTGCTTGATTCTTACAAGCAGGTTATTTTACATTAGTTAGTATAAGAATGATTTTGTTCCAGTGGTTTTGATCACTATATGCGGTTGATTCTTATATCAGTGATTCTTATAAACAGAGTGCACTATAATGAGAATGTATAATGAAATAAACATTTCAAAAGAAACTATTGTGTAAACAGATGTAAAACTGTAAAAATGTTTTTTTTTTTTAAAAGTAACAAACAAAACCAAAATAACTAAATTCCCATTATTTAACGTGAATGTGCCCAATCTACTCAGATGTTACACTTCTTAACTTTTCCAGTGCATTTGCGTGCTCTTTCACACAGGGCACATATCAAAAGTTTTATTTTTATTGCATTTAGCTAGCTGGCATTGTTTTCTCTTGCTTGTGTCACTCTGTGCAGCGCTGAATCCAATGAATGCTGCTTTGCAGTTTTCTAATCGAAATGTTTCTGCTGAAGCGCTGTGGCTAGCCTCAAGATGAAATCTCTCCTACTGATATTTTTCCCGGTGCATTGCTTGTACAAAATGAAGGAATTGATGGCTGCCAGGTCCAGTAAATTGTAAAATACAGCAACTGGCTTTCGGCAAGAACCAGATTTCATTGAATACTGATATGCCATCTGGTCTGTACTCTGTACTGTGTGTAATTGTAGAAATCCACAGTCTCCATTTTTTTCTTGTCAACAGTCCCGATGGCAAGAGTATGAAAGGAGCTGAGAATAATTACATTCTTTCTCGGCTTGCACTTGTAAACTGTTAGCGTAGAAAAGTCATTGTGTTTCAAAATTGTACAGCTGTGTTTCAAAACAGTACAGCTGCAGTTGCAAGTTTTGTGCAGATGGTGGAAGCTCTCTTCTTGCTTTGTTCACTGTTCCAACCAGGCTGTTTTATTTTCTTCAACTCTTTTGCCAATTGCAGTGAAGTAAAAAAAAAAAAATTGTCAGTGGTCTGTTCGCTCCACAAACATACAGGATTGCAATAAACGTTTCTAATTCTTCCAATAACATTGCCAGGAATCATCATTTTGTATCATATGTGCCTCTGTTACAGTACAGCGTTGAATGTGGTGTAGCATTCGCATATCGATTTTGTACAGCCACAGCGTCAACACTGAGATTTATAATTTCCCAAACAGTGCCTGTTTCCTGAATGCCTGTTCATGCTGACGATGCAGCAGGAGTCACTGTCCTTGTTACTGCTGCAGGTGAAGCAGTTAGCATGGCTGGCACGCCTGCAGCTGCTGCAGGAGACGATACAGGCAAAGCCGATGGCACTGCAGAGGTAAACTCAGTGGTGTTAACGATAACAACAGGCTTGGATATAAAAAATAGAATACTGTAGGTTATATTCAAAATAAAAACATATTGTAAAAGGCAGTGAAAATGACTGCTTTGGCAGTTCTAGGTGGGTGGGATTATAATGTACTTATTTTTGAAATCCTGCTTTTCAAACCCCGTCACGGTATTTAATACATGTATTTAGGAAAAGTCATAAACAGACAACTGCATAAATTTCAGGCATGCAGAGTCATTTAAATTAGAAAACCTCAAACTGTCAAAATGACTGCTGTGGCGGTTCTAGTGTTAATAATTTTAGTAATTCATTACGCTATATTACAGAGCAGCGGCTTCCTCACCACTAAACAAAAGGATCAGTCTGAATGAGTATTTAGTGCATATATCTTATAACTTCATCTCACCAGCAGGGTGCTGTAACATAAACACAATTGTCTTTTGTCAATATTTCTTTATTTTTAAGTCTAACTTGGATAATTAGTTGCAGAAGCTGTCATATTTTCAGTAAGGTCAATGGGCAAGTGACAGCAAAATTCCAACATAGAACAAAACCAAATGCAGATGCTCAGAGAAATTTACAAGAAACATAACAAAACAGACAAATACACATGATGAGCGAAACGACAATATTATACCAACTGTGACAGCTATACGCTTTTTCAGACCAACTTACAAACCTGCTTTCCCTACAGCCTGCACTAATCAAGACAAACAGAAGAAAAAAATGACAGGGATATTTAGATATACTCTACGGTATGTTGAACCTTCGACACAATGAAAATGTATGGAAATGTCATTTGAAAATTTTTAAACTGGGAAATCCTTGTTGATGAAGCAAAGCAGAGCCTTGCTTGCTGCTACTGGCCAGTGAACCTTGCATTACCCCATTCATCCCAGAATTGCTCATCTCATTTAAGCAGCACTTTCCGTATGTTAGCTCCTAGTAGCTATAAAAAGTTAACTTGGCTTACCCTTATAACTCTGCTCCTCCATCATGACTATTCTGTACCTTGCTCATGCAGAGACTGTGCAAAGGGATGTAAATGAATGGGGTGGTGGGGTGGTGGTGGGGGGGGGGGGACTTCGCACCCAACTCAAACTATTTGATACAATTCACCTGTGCTAGAAATTATGTAGCCATTAAAAGTTAGTGGAATTGATTGCTGCACCACCTGGTCCCCCATTTTAGTTTTTACATACGTTTTAATATAATATGAAAGCTTTCTTTTTTTTAATGTTCCTGTTTGTTGTGATACAACAAAATAGAATTAAAACATAAATCCGTTCTCATTTCTTACTAAAACCTATGGATGATGTTAAAATGGCTTTTTGTTAGGTCAGTCATGGATATGATAAATACATTTACAACAGGTTATTGTTCATTTTGCATGACAACATTAACAATATTATGGACTGCCATTTTGTTTTGTAAGTAAGGTAAATGACATGCTGTGTAGGGCAGAATGATTTTTAACATCGTCTCCTGCTTTGAAACACCTAAAGCAACACCAAAGTTTCAATGTATTTCCTTTAATCTTACCTCCCCCTGCTGGCTGCTAATTACTTATTCCAAAAATAATGCTAGTTAGCCCACCTCAGCTCCCAGCTAGAGAATGCTATAGCTTTAGCATTGCTTCTTCAAGGTAGAAAAAACAAACAAACAAAACAAAAAAACATACTAAACATATTGCAATGAGGTTGTAAAAGTGACTTTTTACACTGCATGGCTACTTTATTTCATGTTAAAGGATCTTGAAGACAAAGGTAACACATTTCAAATCAGATTGTTATGAATTGTGTATTGAATTTTCATTTTCTTCTTTTTAAAATGCATTTAGTGACTATTAGAGTTTTAAAAAATAAGTTTTAAATGTGGTTGGCTTTTTTAACAATTGAAAACAAAATTATGAACAGTGGAACAGTGGTACGTACAGTGGAACGCAATAGATCAGAAATTATGTCAAACTGAATATAGATACTTGCAATAAATACATCAAACACAATATTATATCAACCAAGTTACAGAAAAAAAGGTTAAGTGCTTTAACTCAGTAAAATGAATGAACTTCTGATAGGAACAATCTTTGAAACAACAACAACAAAAACAAACCTATGAATTACAACTGGCTTACGTTTTAGGTAAAGAAAGAAGTATCTTCAAAACCAATATAGTATGTGACTAATTTGGTGTACATTTTTTGTTATTTAATGTTTAAACTGCCTTAATACTTTCTAGTTTTGCATACAAATGTATGCTGCTTTGAATTTTATACCAAACAGGAGATATGTAATTTCCATTGCTGTTCTTGCATGGTATTCAATTTAAATAAATTACTCTGTACTGGATAAAAAGCACCTTAGCTCCCCCACAAATCTTGTCGTAGTTGTTTCTTTAATTATTATTTAATTTAGCTGTTATGACTGGTTTTCAGTTAAAGAGGGTACTACTGACAAATTCAATTAAA
Organism: Polyodon spathula; assembly: GCF_017654505.1. Lineage (NCBI taxonomy): Eukaryota > Metazoa > Chordata > Actinopteri > Acipenseriformes > Polyodontidae > Polyodon > Polyodon spathula. Next base: position 7,569,650 of record NC_054548.1, read on the forward strand.
TGAAAATAGAGAACTTAATGGGCCATAGTAATGATTCATTTAATACATAATATGTTATCATTTTCTGTGCAAATCTGTAATGAGGGCTTAGTTTAGACTAGTGGTTAAGGTTAGACCACACACAATACAGTAATTAAAATCCACAGGCACTGTTTGTTTTAAATGTATACAAAAAAATGTTAACCCTTTATTCTTATGTTGTAACATCTTTACTCCCATAGGAGTCTGGTGTAACTTGTGTTTAATATTTTCACACCATTTCATTCTATGACCCCTAAAGATGTTCGTTTTCAAAGTGTATTATACAGTCGTACTAGTGCTTTAATGGCTGCTGTGGGACAAAGCCTTTGGTTGCGATTCTGGAGAAATGAGTGTGTATAGTATGACAAATTTTAGATTAATCAAAAATTAATACCAAATGGTATTTAGAATTGCAAAGTTTCTTATTCCTCATAATAACAGGTCTTCAAAAGAGCTGTTTTTTTTTTTTTCTTTTTCCAAGACTTAATTTATGTAATGTTTTATTTCTGACAAACTGATAGTGAAGCAGTTAAACATTTGGCAATAATATAAAAATTATTCTTTTTTTTATTTGAAATTTTATAAAAGGAAACATGAAACCCATAATGTATGCAAACATATTAATTGTTTGTTGATTTACCATTTATTTTAATAAAGTATCATTTTTGCTAAAAAAAAAAAAAAAAAGTCAATGTATTATCCCAAATTCTAATTCCACTTTTCTTAAAAAGAAAAAAAAAAGAAAACAGTTGACCTCAGCTTTATTTCGCTGCCCCTTCAGCTACCTCCCTTTTCTACTTCAATGATTCTTCAGCCTGTTATACAGACAATGCAGTTTCTCAAAGACGTTGCCCCTATTCCAGCCACCTCTAAATTTTTTTTATTTCTTCACTGTGCACCAGCTATGCAAGCAGACAGTTAAGTTTCTGCATGGTTTGTGCTGGACAATATTGTACAATCAGTTTGAGAGCATGGTGTCGCTCAGCGCTGTCACACATGTGCAACCTCAAAGGGTGAAAGAAAATGGGACAAGGCAGGGGTCAGTGACAAGTGGCCATGCTTGGTTGGTGTATGGGTGAAGTGGGGTGGAACAAGAGCAATAGAAACTGAGGGATTTTGTTTTCCCATGCTCTGATACCCTCACCAGGAAAAGGCTTTCTCAATGCCATGTGCACCGCCTGTCAGCAAAGAGCATGGCTAAAGCAAGAGGGAGCGAAGTACAGCTCAGTTACAGACCCGAGGGCAACATGTGTTCAATGAATTGATACAGGCGAAGAAATAGACCACAATGAAGGGATTAGTATGGCTGAAAAAAAGTTTTTTTCCTCCTCAACCTGTTTTAAAAAATGTTTTCAAATATGCTTTAATGGTACATTGAATGGTATTTTAAGGTAATATTTTGCTAAATAAATAAATACATAAATAAAGTGTTTATTTGCATAGATACTTATTTCATGGTTATTTAAGATAACACTAAGATTTGTATTTAAAAAAATGACCACATTTTTGTGTTACTGAATGTGTATACATATAATTAATTTGTGTCATTTCAGACTATCAAACTTGCTATTACTGTTATTACTATGATATTACTACTGTATTGCTCATAAACATGTATAACTTAAATATCTATGTGTTTCTATGAACTCTCATTCTGTTAACCAGTGTTTTACAACATACAGTAGACCGCATTAAAAAATGCAGTAATAATGTTTATTCTCAGTTGCATCATTATGCTTCAAAACAAATTAAACTGCAGATTCCTTGACTCCAGTTACTGTAGTTTAATGCAATTTGAATTATACAATGCATGAAGCTAATACTACCTGTGCTGGATCATTTCATGAGGGCCAACAAAATATTTTTCAGCCACAATCAAAGCTGTGTGCAGGGGAATTGTTGACCCACTAAACAAGAACCTTATGATTTTTAAAAGCCAAGACTCGGCTTTGATATGATCTTATTCAAAACAGTTACAAACAGGCACAATACATTTATGTTCTGAAATCCTAATGATTTACTATGTTAGTCTAGGCAATCATATTATAAGTCTTCTTTAATTTGTGATAAGATCTCAATTAATCATTATGATTTACTGTTGTGGAAATTAACTGCAACTATTAGGAAAACTAACCTTACTTGGCAGCAGTTTAAAGCTATTTCACATCACAAAACTGAATGCCCAGAATTACCAATTCTAGCAGGAGAAAGATAAGGATCACTGCTGAGGCAGGTTACAGAGCTTGGGAAAAGTGGTAGTTACTTGGTGAAAGTGCTTTTGGCAACTATTGACCTTTGAGTTTCCTAACCTAAAGGGTAGACAAACACTACAATGTTCATGGGCACGTTTTCCTGATAAGCTGCTGGAAGAGGGACAGAATGTCCTGCAGCCATTCTGCATGCACAGTTTAACAATGCTGTGGTCAGAAGAGGGATGACTGTGTTAAGCTTCTGGGAATTAAAAGACAAATAGCATTTGTTAAATATTCGCAAAGGAATCTTAAATCCTTATCGCAACCAATATTTTACATGACATATTATAACAAAAATAATTAAGAATTATGCTGCTTTTCATTAAGATGGAACGTTTCTACAGCACTGCCAGGATCAGATATAATAAGATTTACCGTGAGGCCTTACAGGCAAACAGGCTGCTTTTAATAAACAGAAAATAAAGAATCACAGTAGCAGACAATATATAGTATTGAGTCAATGTAAGTAATAATTAGGTTGTATCCAATAGGAAGCCATTAGGAAGTCAGCTATTTAAACAACGCTTAATTACATATAAATTACTGACACTTCTTAGAAAATGTCACCTTTAAAATGTATTAATTAATTGCAGGTGATTCTTCACAGGTGTAAACGAATATACAAATCCAGGCTAACAAACTGTTGTGCTTGGATAAACCCAGGGGTGAAATTATCAACAAAAAAGTACAGGTACTCATATATGCAGCCAGTACAGAATACATTTATGAATACAAAATGAGCTTTAAAAAATAACTGATAAAAAAAAAAACAATTAATCGTGAACAAAGAAGCTGAAAATAATCTGCTGCATGTATCACTCAGTCATGTACTGTAATATAACACTTCAGTTAAACCTTAAATGATAAGTATTAAGAAATATTCCACTATGTAGTAACTATGTGTGTAACTATGTGTGTATAAATGTGTATAAAGAAAACACCTGTGCTTTGAACAAATTATACAAAACATCTAACCAAACAATGCGTAGTACAGGTTGAAATACCCATTTATTTTTAATGTACCAGGCACTGCTCTTAAAAAAAAAATGACTCGGACATTTCAATCTCCATTGTATTCTCTGAAATCCTCTTCATACTTTCCAGACCCTGAGTGCTCACCTACAACAGGACCTGGCCATGCTACATTGATAACCTTGGATTAAAACATATATCCCTGTTATTTATTTATTTATTTATTTGTTTGTTTGTTACGGATTACTTATCTTACAATATACTCTGTGTGCTTCTCTGTTGTGTTTCTGTGTAGATGAATGGGAACCATGATCTATTCCAGAAACAGTATAAAAGTAGACATCAGGGGATTTATTTATTTATTTATTTTTAATCCCTGGCATTGTGGTTCCCACACAATAACACAGTGACAAATGACACATTTTTATAAAGTGATACCATTACTGTGGTTTAAATATGCCTTTATATGGAAGTGCTAGTTGGGCCCGTGTTTGGAAAGCGTGAAAGCACTCCTGCATCTGACCCCGATTCTGGCTCGCATGCCGAATCTGAAGCAGCATTTTTCTTTGTTGATCCTGGTTTTTGATGTTAATCCCTGTTGGTGCAAGTCAAAGCACGTTGTGATACTTATTTCTAATATTTATCAATTGTGTAATTCAAATTCATATCCAGCAATGGTCTTCGAATATTCAGATAGTTTCTCTTGTTGATCAACCAATGAGCACGGATACAAAGCGAAATGGGGAGAGATTTGTGACGCATGCCAAAATGAAATCTAATCAGAATGAAAGCTCAGCCAATCAACGTGCTGTGATTATACTGACAAAATGCAAGAAGCGTGAACTGTGCTGAATGAAAGCACATTGGAGAAATGTTGCGCTAGTGTGCATGAAAGTATGTTGGATGAAAAGCAGATGAAATAAGCCCCGGTACCCAGTGCCGGCATTAAAATAAGACCTGGCATGAAGCACCAGTGAGTACTGGCAGAATTTCACTCCTGGATAAACCAAACCTAGTCTTTGATATATTCCTTGTTTTAAGCAGTTATAAATCACTTCCCTTGGACAGACAATTAAAATACATTCATAGCCTCTGTGAAATCCTAATGATTTGCTATGTTTGTCTAGCAATAACATTATTTTAGATGATGCAGTAGTCATTCACGCTCACAGCATTTACTAATGGTGGTATTAACCACTGTTTTGACAGCACTAAGCCAGCACAACATTCAATACAGTTGTTAGTCTTTGCTTGTGAGAGGTCCACAATTCTATGGCAGAGGAGCTCAGGTTAGGCCTGAGGTAGCAAGAGTCAAGTCATTGCCCCTTATACAATAAGCACTAAAATATAGTTTAATTAAAATGTCTAGTCATTATGGGATGTATAAATGGTGTTGTCTGTCTAGAAAAAAAAAATGTGTACAGCTTTAGTTCAGGCATCCTTTAAAAAGGAGAGAGGAATTAATTGTTCATCCACTGTTTGTCTGTTTGTCTGTCTGCTTGTTTGGCCACCATGCAGTTTTGTTTGTTTATTACAACCTTTTATTTTCTGTCTGATTAAATAAACCACGCACCAACGCATTTCATTCACCAGTTCACTTACAGTGCTGTGTTCATTTCTGGTCTGACGTCACTACACGCGCCATCCTGTCACAAGGACACATTTAATTTGGTGGTCCAGTGCTTCAGGCCATACACAGTCTAGCTCCACAGTTGCCTTCTATAACACAACAATGTCACCATGGCAGGTACTTCTATCATGCAACCCAACATATACAGTTACATTTCTCCAGATATTCCCAATGCGCAACTCCCAGTCTTACAGCATACCATATTCACCACACTGTAGCTGGTTTTAAATGAGCAATTCTACTTAGAAGATAAAATGATAATTTAGACCATTACAATGTCTATAGAAGTGTAATATCAAGCATATTATAAACACAAATAGACATGTTTTGCAATGAAATGTTTTAAAACACATCAGACTGTAATCACTTTACTTTTATTAGTTTTAATACATTTATTAAAAGACAATTAATGGTAAATATTACCTTTAACGCATTGCTTAGGTACTTCTGCACCCCATTGTAGAACAACAATTTCAATAAATAATAAAATTGTAAATATGTAAACATCACTGCAGTGGGAGCCATATTCTGCCAGGTGCTGGAGAATGGTGCATAAACTGTATCACAACAAACATCATTGTGGCATTGGCATATTAAGGTCAGTGTTTTGTGGCATTGGTATACCGAAGGAGTCTCCGTATCCAATAAATATTGAATAACAGATGCCTACTAAAATTATTAACACAGTTATTAAATTGAAAGTACTCTGTTTATCGTTAATGTATTTACCTTTTAACCAACACGCTAGGTATTTTATATATATAACAGGAAATAACTTGAAATGCTATATTCAATGCATGCATTCATTTTCTTAGATTTTTCTTGGGCGGAGGAGGGGGTGCGTGGTGAGCGGCAGCCACTCTAATTGGTTGTTTCCATACTCTTCATCCCTTCATCAATCAGAGGTAATTTACAGCATGTCTGCTCCATTCCCCTTCCACCCTAAGTATTCCCTGCTGACTGGCACTGCCTGCCAACTGCTGCAGGAAGTTAGTCTAGCAGCAGCTCCAGAGCTCTGGTGGGCCTTTGCCATTCCAGACATGAGCATGTAGCAGCTGCTCTCTCATCACCTATTGTGTGGCCAGAGCATAATTAGCCAACCCAGGAATTCCTCATCCACAGAGTCCCAATGAAACAAGGAAAAGAAATCATTCCACTCTCCGCTGCCTTCACTCACCTACTGTCTCCAAATACAGCACTTCTCCTGCCTGTAGATATTAACTCTGCCCCCTCACCGAACAAACAAACAGACAAACGAACAAATACAAATATACCCAGTTGCTACCTTGTAACATTGATGTTACCTAAAGAAATTACAATACTTCAAATATAGCACTGGTGTAAATTATTTGTGAATGTTGCCGTGAATATTGGTAGTGAGTATACAAAAATACAATTTTGTTGTTCTATTTATTCAATTAAACTTCTAGATGAGGACAAAAGCAATTTATTGAAAACACATGCTCATGTATAACTATTACACTTACTGGGGTCTATTCAATTTAGCATTTAAATACTTCAAATATTAATCTTCATATTTTTGAATATCATAGAATCATAGAATAATATAACTTGATCGCCCCTTTGTCAATATGAAAATATATAACATATGAGCTTTGTTAATATATCTTTTACTACACAAAAAAGGACTTCAAGTACTCCCAGTTCCCTTTCAGTTCGAATGACAACCATTAACGAATGGGAGAGCCTCTCTGACCGTTAATCTCTGAGTAAATATACAAAAACTGCTCTACCAGGGCCCTGCTGTGAGGGAGAAGTCCCGCCCACCTCTTGCTGAAGAGAGATGTTCTCACAGTAGCACATCGCCATTTTCTCACTCATCTCTCTGAAACAGGTCATACATTGCTTTTGCTTTTATGTTCCGAATTTGGCTAATTTGTTGGATTTATCTGCAAATTAAAGATTAATTCAGAGTAAAAATTGCACTCAAGCATGTCTAAAAGAGTGCCCTTGCTTTATTCTCACTTCAGTTTTCTGGCTAGAGCTGGTTTTGATGCCTGTGAAGACATTAGTGAGTGGCCATTGCTCTTTTCACTACACAAGGCCTTGTGTAGTTGTTACACCATGTGAGAGCTGTTGTGGTGCTGTAAGGAGACCCCGCGGGCTCACGGCGTCATCCTCTATGCTGATTTAATCGGCCACAGAGACCAAAAAAAAAAAAAACAGCTCGGGCCTAGCGCCCCTCTCAATCCTTGGGCTTTCCTAACACGGCTGCGCTTGCCCTCAGCGACCACGGCGATTGAATTGGCTGCCTACCCCGGAATAGACGTGGTTTTTCCCGCCGATCACGAAGGTTGAGAAAACAGCGCTTACACGGTTCCGATTGACTCGGCACCAGTGTAAACATCTTTGGTGCTGCCTACAGCTCGGCCCCAACCGTGCCTACCATCGGCACCGACATTGGAACAGGTCCACTCGGCGCCAACTGTCTCAGCATAGACAACGCTTTTTTCGGCACCATTTCCATCTCTGATTGATTCGGCACCTGGGAATAGCTTCAAGGCTGTCTACAGCCCGGCACTGACCACGCTACACGTCGGCATCAAACTCGGAGCCGATCAACTCGGCTTCGCCCACTCGGCACTGACAGCACTTTTCTCTGCGCCATTTCCAGCTCCGATTGGTTCAGCACCTGGGTATCGCTTCGAGGCCGTCTCCAGCCCGGCACTGACCGTGCTACACATTGACATCGACATCAGCGCTGATTGACTCGGCTCCGCCCACTTAGCACCGACCACTTGCATCTCGATGTCGACCTTGGAACTGACAGCGCATGTTTCGACGCCGATCTCGGCACCGACTGATCGTTTAAAAAAAAAAACAAATGCATCTGCAGGCTGCTCATTGAGCACAGCAGTTTAACAAATAAAAAAACATCGATCCTGCGCCAGGTGCCTAGGACCAGAATACGCGACCAAGGCACTGGCAGGTGAGCTGGACTACTCTCCATGTCGGAAGTTCTTGAGGAGAACTAAACGACGGAGAGCAGCCCTATCTCCAGCAGAGTGTCTCTCCTCCAGCCAGGGGAGAATGAGATCAGTGGTCCAAGAGCCTCTGCAGAGGTCATCCAGGACACCCCCTGCTACAGTGACCAGGGAGCTCTCATGCTCATCTGAGTCACCCTCCCCTACCGCACCACCGGTACAGAGGTGCAGACGTTTCTCAAGGGAGGAGAGATGGTCACCACCGAGGCTGTACTACTCGAGGGGATGCTCACCACTGCTCAGATACTGCTCCCCTTCTCCATGCAGGCGCTCTCAATACATCAACAGAAGAGCAACTTTTTACCGTTACAGTCCACAGTGTTCCTGGGGATCAAACTGAACAAGGCTTGCCTCACTGTCGGAAGACAGGATTTGGTCGTTGAAGACCACACTCTTCCTATTCAGAGAGGATGCTCTCATACAGGTCAAACTATAACAAAGGTTGTTGGGGCTGATGGCAGCCACCTCGAGAATCCTTCCACTAGGGCTGCTGAGAATGCGTCCACTTTAAGCCTGGGTGAATATGCTCAAGGTGCACCCGGTCCGAGATCGGTACCGGCTGGTGCGAGTGTCCAGACAATGCCGGAAGACACTGGAGTGGTGGCTCCGTCCTGGCAATCTGCACCTTGGATCTCCCCTTGGATCCCCTCACAGAAGAGAAATGATCACTACAGATGCCTCCAGTCTGGGCTGGGGAGCGGTCTGGGACAGGAGAGGAATAAGCGGTCAGTGGAAGGGATATTGGCAGCAAGCGCACATAATTACACAAGAGCTGCAAGCAATGAGTCTGGCATTATTACATTTTCACCAGCAATTAGCCCACAGACATGTGCTGGTCCGGACAGACAACACCACAGTGGTAGCCTACATAAATCACCAAGGCGGCCTGCGCTTACTGGGCCTTCACCACGCAGCGCACAGACTCCTGTCCTGGATGCACAGAAACTTGCGTTCCATCAGGGCAGTTCACCTACCCGGTGTGGACAACAAGGCAGCAGACATCCTGTCCAGAGATGCTCCAGACAGCTTGGAGAGGAGGCTGCATCCTCAAGTGGTGGAGCAGATTTGGAAGAGGTTTCGGTCGGCACGAGTCGACCTCTTTGCCACAGCCGAGTCCACTCATTAGCCCCTATGGTTCTCTATGGAGAGAGACGGGCCCACAGGGAGTAGATGTGCTAGCTCACCCCTGGCCACAAGGGCTCTTGTATGCGTTCCCTCCACTACCATTAATACCCTCTGACACTAGAGAGGACCAGGTGGAGAGAGCACAGGTTCTGCTGGTTGCACCCAGATGGCCGAGACACCCCCTGGTTTGTTCTCCTCTCTGACATGTTGTCGGATCAGCCGTGGCTGAGCCCAGTACTCATATAAGTGGAAAGTTTTCCAAGATTGGTGCCTTGCCAAAGGTCACGATCTGGTGACTTGCCCGATTGAGACGATATTATCCTTCTTACAACACCTGTTTGACGCAGGAAAATCAGCGTCCACTTTGAAGGTATACCTCGCAGCAATATTAGTGTGCCATGACAAAATTGACTTGGTGTCCCCTGGGGCACATTTTCTGGCAGTGCAATTTCTTAAAGGGGCTTGGAGGCTTCGTCCTCCCCATGGTCCCCAAGTGGGATCTAGAACTGGTACTGCGGGCCCTTATGGGTCCCCCATTTGAGCCCATGGTGTCAGCAGAGCTGCTCCCTGTTTCATTAAAAGTGGCATTTCTAATAGCCATTACATCTGCCAGACGAGTAAGTGAGCTTCATGTGCTGTCCATCGATGACACATGTATGGCTTTCACTGGAAGTGACTCGCGGGTAACATTAAGAACAAATCCATCCTTTTTGCCAAAGGTGGTATCCTCATTCCATATTAACCAATCACTGGTTTTGGAAACTTTCAGACCTACCCCTCATGAGTTAGAGGAGGACAGTAAACAACATACGCTATGCCCAGTTCGGGCTCTGCGCTGTTATTTGGATAGAACAGCATCCTGGAGACAGTCCAACCAGCTGTTTGTCTGCTATGGGTCCCGCTCTAGAGGTCAGGCCCTATCGGAGCAACGTCTAGCGCACTGGGTGGCCGATGCAATACGCTTGGCGTATGAACAAAAGGACTCCCAGTAGCCCGGGGACATTACAGCCCATTCTACCAGGGGCCAGACCACTTTGTGGGCTTTCCTTCATGGCGCCTTCTTAGATGAGTTATGCAATGCTGCTACATGGACAGGTAGTCAGGCATTTGTTTTTACCGCCTTGATGTGACTGTCGGTAATCTGGAGCCACGACAGCTTTGGTACAGCTTTCCCATTCTGTAATGTTTGTCATTCGAATTGAAAGGGAACGTCAGGTTATTACCATAACCCTGGTTCCCTGAAAGAGAATGACAACCATTACCGAATGGGAAGAGCCTTTCTGACCATCAATCTCTGAGCAAATATACAAAAGCTGCCCTATCAGGGCCCTGCTGTGAGGGGTAAGTCCCGCCCACCTCCTGCTGAAGAGGGACGTCCTCACAGTAGCACATCACCATTTTCTTTCGAAATCAGAGGTCAGCTGGGGACACTCGAAGGGTAATGGTTGTCATTCTCTTTCAGGGAACCAGGGTTATGGTAATAACCTGACATTTCTGACCCACATTGTACAGTACAGTAACAAATGTAGCAAACATTTTATAAACAGTTTCTTTTGGGTTTCTGTTACATACTCAGATTTATTGAATTAATTTTGTATTTTACTAAAATGAGTGCTGACCTTCTCCAAATATTGAATCCCACAGGAATGTGTTGGCGACTAATACTATTCAGCACTTAACGTCACCTCAGCTCTGCTTTCACTGCTGTAAAATATTTTTGAATTGTTATTGATGTTTTAAATTGATATCTGTTCAGAATATGTCTAATTGGATACCCAAGTGGGATTCAGTATAACAGTTAATAACCCAAGTGGGAGTATAACAGTTAACACTTTTTAAAGTGAAAGCGCAAAAACTGTTTGCAATTGTTTAAAATTAAGGTAAGCAAGGTGGCATTTTCATATACATTATTAAACACCAGTCCTGATTTTTCCCCTATGCTATACAAGTGGCAGTTTAGCATTGGGGTTTTTCCCTTTCTAAAAAAAAATGCTAATGACACTTTTGAGTAATTAGCTTTACCCTTTTGAAACTACTGACTTTGTAACACTAACAGGAGTTTTTCACCTCTCAAAAATAGTGAATTGCAGACTGAAGGAAAGTTAGGAACAGATAAACTACAAAAAACTGAAGTCAACAGCTGCATTATTAATAAACTGTCAGGGGCACTTACCTTTTATAAATATATTTATTTACCATACCAGTACCTTTAAAACAATACAATATTTGGTCATGCTTTATTTTAAGGGCCTCTTATTTTATTAACTGTTAACAACTGCTGTTCATTCTGAGCTACGTTAAGATCTTCTTAAACTAATGTAACAGGCAATGTTGTGTGATGCACTGCTGCTACGGATTCTGTTTCCTGTCAGTGAGATGAGGTTAAAATCTCTATAACCACGCATGCAGATGAGCCAGGCTATTCTGCATTTTGGCTAATAAAAACCTGATTTAATTTGCTAAACATTACTACATAACAATCAATTTCAAATATATAATGCACTGGGAATTGATAATCCATAGGGCTCTGATGTTTGCAGGTTTAGATTGGCCTATTACAGGATATATTAACAATTAACGGATAAAGAAACAATGTATATTAACATGTTTATTAGCTGGTTGTTAATAGCTGATAGGTGGCCCTTAAACTAAAGCATGACCAAATATTTGTAATAAAATGCTATTAATTTAAATAAAATACTTATTCATGCACTCATATTCCTAAAGGCCTAACTACAGGAATTATATTTCTGCAAATGCAAATGTTAAAGATATGATTAGAACCGTTAACATATTTGTTAGAAAATAATTGGTAAGATCACACAATTTAGATTTTTTTTTGCAAAAACATAAACATAAATAAATAACTAATCTTCAGCCTAGGTGCTCAGGGCATCAATGCCAAGACACATTACAGTACATGAAGGGAATTTGTTTTCACCTTTACTATCACAGTCAGGAGCATGAACAGTGTTGACAATCTAGCCCTTTTCTCTGAGCGCCATGAAGATTTCAGAGATTAACCCTAGTGTAAATTAAGACATTACATACTCCTTGAAGAAGAAGAAATACATAAATAACAAATAATGTTGTACATACTGAGGACTTTTTGGATCAAAGAGCACACTATATAATTACATCATCCATCTTTATTTAATTTCTCTCTCTCTCTCTCTCTCTCTCTTTCACAGAAATAATACAATTGTTATTTAAATTTTCAGTTACACCTAGAACATTCAAATGTAAACCAAATAACTAAGTTATATATTTCAAGTCCTCTTAAGCCATCTCAATGTGTTTTATTTTTCATTTTGTAACATTCAAATAATTTTTCCGCCCATTTAAAAATAAAAAAATAGGATCTTAAAAGAATGGAGGAAACACTGAAAACAAAAATTAAAATCCAGATGATTTATACAATATTATTATAACTGAAAACTACAAGTGTAGAGAATAATGTATGTGCATCTCCCAAGTGGTTAGAATACCAAAGTGGTATTCTAACCAATGTGTTTTCTGCACCAATATATAATTAGTCATCTGTGCTGAGATTAAACTGTATAATATCCAGGGCTTCCAGATTTGATTGTATGGAAGTTCTGAGGATTCCAGGGGTTTACCACAATAATGATCTGCAGTTTTAAATGTCTGTAGTCCACTGGGTCACAAATTGGGAATTTCAGACTGTATCTATCTATCTATCTATCTATCTATCTATCTATCTATCTATCTATATATATATATATATATATATATATATATATATATATATATATATATGCATGATAGAATTTTTTTAATCTAAGACTTACCTAGACCTTAGCATTATTAATAAAAATAATAATAATTATTTTTATAAACCCTTAAATCATAGCTGACCCCACTTTGACCATAACTTTTCAATACATGGAAAGCTCTTTAATGTGTCTCACATGCATTTATATTTGAAAGACAAACCTGAATAACATTAAAGACAGAAAGTCCAGTTCTACAGTGGTCCCTCACAAATACAGACACCGTTATGCCCTACTTTGGTATATGCTGGAGACAATGTATGCCCTCCCAATAATAACCAATCGAGTGTGACGCAGGTCACTGGGAATTGTACGACCCAAAGAGACACACTAAAAGAATATGGCTGTTATACTGATACCAAAGAACACATACAGCTACTAAATCGTTAAAAACAGTAATGTGTGCAGAAGCATGATTTATTTTGTGTTACCTGTAGCCTTTAGGCCAAAGCAAAAAGAAAGTGCCTACTTACTACTTTAATCATCTAGAAAGGCTTAATAAAGGGTTTATTAGCGGACCTTATTATAAAGTGCTACCAAATTAGGTAGACTATATCCTATAAATATCCATCACATTCATTTGCATACAGTGAGTCCCAGATTTCAGCGCCTCTGTACCGTATCAAATAGCGTAGTAACTGGAGGCAAGTGAAACTCTACTGCGGTGCTGCTTTAAGTGTGAAATTGATATTTTTTGTATTATTTTAGGAACTTTTTTTTTTTGCTTTATTGGTTTTAGAAACTAAAGAAAACTAAAGAAAAAAGAAAAAAGGACCAGGCGTCACAAATGGAGATTAGACAAAGGGAAATTCAGAACAGAAAATAGGAGGCACTTTTTTACACAGAGAATTGTGAGGGCCTGGAATCAACTCCCCAGTAATGTTGTTGATTCTGGGATAAATAAGCTACTAACAACCAAATGAGCAAGATGGGCCAAATGGCCTCCTCTCGTTTGTAAACTTTCTTATGTTCTTATATTCTTATACATCTTTCAAAAAAGGAGAAAACTTGATTCTAGCTTCTTTTGTTGACAATAATAATAATAATAATAATAATAATAATAATAATAATAATAATAATAATAATAATTCCAAGTCGACTGAGAAGGGAATTTTTGAAATTAAACTATAATAAGATCCAAAATGGAAAATTACCTATATGGTAACAGGGTCCTGGGAGACAGTCAACATGGTTTTAGGAAAGGGACATCGTGTCTAACTAACTTGCTTGATTTTTTTGAGGATGCAACATCGATAATGGATAATTGCAAAGCATATGACATGGTTTATTTAGATTTCCAGAAATCTTTTGACAAAGTCCCACACAAAAGATTAATTCTCAAATTGAACGCAGTTGGGATTCAAGGAAACACATGTACATGGATTAGGGAGTGGTTAACATGTAGAAAACAGAAAGTACTGATTAGAGGAAAAACCTCAGAATGGAGTGTGGTAACCAGTGGTGTACCACAGGGATCAGTATTAGGTCCTCTGCTATTCCTAATCTACATTAATGATTTAGATTCTGGTATAGTAAGCAAAGTTGTTAAATATGCAGACGACACAAAAGTAGAAGGAGTGGCAAATACTGTTGTAGCAGCAAAGGTCATTCAAAATTATCTAAACAAGATTCAGAACTGGGCAGACACATGGCAAATGACATTTAATAGAGAAAAGTGTAAGGTACTGCACGCAGGAAATAAAAATGTACATTATAAATATCATATGGGAATAAATCAAGGGAAGTAATGTTAAAACTGTACAATGCACTAGTAAGACCTCATCTTGAATATTGTGTGCAGTTCTGGTCACCTCACTATAAAAAAGATATTGCTGCTCTAGAAAGAGTGCAAAGAAGAGCGACCAGAATTATTCCGGGCTTAAAAGGCATGTCATATGCAGACAGGCCAAAATAATTGAATCTGTTCAGTCTTGAACAAAGAAGACTACGTGGCGACCTAATTCAAGCATTCAAAATTCTAAAAGGTATTGACAGTGTCGACCCAAGGGACTTTTTCAGCCTGAAAAAAGAAACAAGGACCAGGGGTCACAAATGGAGATTAGACAAAGGGGCATTCAGAACAGAAAATAGGAGGCACTTTTTTACACAGAGAATTGTGAGGGTCTGGAATCAACTCCCCAGTAATGTTGTTGAAGCTGACACCCTGGGATCCTTAAGAAGCTGCTTGATGAGATTCTGGGATCAATAAGCTACTAACAACCAAACAAGCAAGATGGGCCGAATGGCCTCCTCTCGTTTGTAAACTTTCTTATGTTCTTATGTTCTTATACCTCTTTCAAAAAAGGAGAAAACTTGATTATAACTTCTTTTGTTGACAATAATAATAATAATAATAATAATAATAATAATAATAATAATAATAATAATTCCAAGCTGAGAAGGGAAAACTTCCATGGATTTGGATTCCTTTCCCAGTTGCTGTCTTTAAGGATACACTGATTAGGATGTTCAGCTGTTTGATTGGAGTAACTACATAAGTTCTACAAGCAGGCTATTGAGCAATTGTAGCTAACAAAATGATTCCATAAATCTTAGTCATTTTATACTTCTATTGGGTATATATGTCTCAAATGTGCAGTTATAAAATAAACACATGTTGTAGGACACATGTATTTTAATTTTAAAACATGAGATCTGGTATTACTTTAAGTGAAAGGAAACTCGGTTTCTAAGCACTGGTACTCCATCGGGTCTTTTCACCATTGTGTTCAGTCAAAGCATATTACTGGCTGAGAGCAAGTCAGTCACTAGGAAAAGCAGCTGATTGGTTACTGACAGGAAAAAAGAGGTGCAGACAATTTCAGCATTATAAGCATATTTTTTTAAAATAAAGAAATTCAGTGTAATTTACAAAATAATTCAGTGTCATTGTTTTCATTATGGCCTCCAGACTGTTAAAATCAAATCAGTTCATATTATGTGCATAATCATTTCTGATGTGAATGTGGAAAAAAAAAAAAAAAAAAACATGCTTTAAGTGTGCAGACCTCAGCAGGACTTGTGCCATGACCTAGACTAAAGAATGACACTGATTTACATGTACAGAGTCTGATTAATGGGCTGTCACTTTATTTGTTGATTGGTGAATTATTTATACATAAAGGTTTAATAATTCAGAACTGCTATCTTAACAAATTATTGCTCAGAGCAAAAAGAGGGAGGTGGTACAAGACTCAAACTTTTGATCAATGCCCTATTCTCACTGCACTTTATAAGCACAATTTCTGCTGACTTCTTTACACTTAGGAAATTAAATGGTAGAATATAATAGAAAGGTGGCAACATATTTGAACCTGTCATTGAACTCAGAGACATCTGCGATTAACCTATGACCGATAAAGGGTATCGCAACTTTATAATATATTCTGTGATTGAGGTGCATTTGACCTGGCCTTTGGCATAGCAACCTATAAACGCATGAATAAGATAATGGACTCAATTAAAACAGGGTAAATTTCATATTAAACAAACCAGCAAGCCAGCATTGTGTTATTTTGAAAAAAGGAGAAAATGCAATGTTATTGTTAAAAAATGAGAAACAACAGAACATGAGAATGAGTTACCCAGTTGCTTTGGTTCGCAGGGGTTTTATTTCAAAAGGTGCTTTTTGAAGGTGGGGCAAAGGGGTGGGACAGAAAGCCACCACAAAGCGGTGGTGAAGATGAGAAGGGTGATGCGTAAAACCAAACACATATTCCAGGTTATTATATATAAATAATTAAATAGGGGACATGGTTTCTCTGTATCTCTTTGAACCATAACAAGCCTCCAATTAAGAAATATAATGATGTTTGTGAGCTAAACCTAACCACCTCAAATAATTTGAATCTTATTGGTCCTTTCCACATCTCTTCCAATATGCTATTTTTTAAAAAAAATTGAAAACAAGGACAAATACACCTGCTCTATTTTTTGGCATTGGTAAAAACTCTCATCAGCTTATGTCATCTCTGTGTTATAGATTTTATACATTTAGGAATTATGATGGTCTGACAGGGTATTGTGATATGTTGAAATATCCAGGGTTGCCAACTAGCTCCCGAATTTACAGACACTTTAAACCAGGTCAGCTTTTTTTTTTTTTTTTTTTACCTCGCCACTAAACCACAAATGAATGGCTGTTAAATCAAAGTGGGTGTGAATTGCGTGGGCAGCTTCAATAAATGTGTTCAATTGTTTAATTGAGGTGGCAATTCTATCCAGAGAGCATCATACTGTATTAAAATCATATTGCTTGAAATGTTATATGGTAAATAATATATATCAACAAAGTGCAATTCCGTCGTTATAAAGAGTTATGCACTCACCTTCACTCGTTTAACCTTGGAGTTAAGTTTCTATGAATGTAATACTTATTTCTACGTCGCACAGTCCCACCCCAATCAGACAAACACAGCAAATCAGCAAGCTCTATAGGTCTGATTGATGGAAACGATCCTCACAGGAGGTAATCCCCCCCCCCCCAGACAGGTGTGTGCTTTTAATAGTTGCTTTTAATGTAATAGTTAGCAAAACAATTCCATTCCTTTAGCGACTGCTCACACACACACATGCACGTTACAAGTTCAATAAAATCAATTAATTTGCGGTTAGAGAGGCGAGTTAAAAGACCTGACCTGCCTTAAAGTGTCCTTAAATTCTGGAGTCCTTTGGCAACCCTGGAAATATCACAACGCCATAGGCAGAGTGCCTCTAACCCCACATTACTGTAACATTTCAGCAGAGCACAACACCCAGGAGTACCATATTTCAATTATAAAATTGCATTTATCATTGTTACTTACTAACACACTCATTAGACATTTATACTCTTGATAATGATTTTCATTGGTGTGTCCTTCCTCTGTTTTAAAAAAGAATGTTCAGGTGATGAGCTCTGTGTATGTGTTTTATATTTATTATTTTACAAATGTTGTTATTAGAATAGCATTAGATTGATTATTAAACAGTTGTTAATGTTATTGAATAACAGGATGGTGTCTATGTTTATGTAGAGGCGGGAGTTAGCATCGGCTTTCTTTGCTTTGGGTCATTTCCAGCGGACAAAGGACAGTTTTGAATTTGGTTGCTTTGCTGGCACATTGCCAGTAAGCATATGGGACCAAGTTTTTCTTTCTTCGTGGTTTGTTTGCCAGCAGCTTCTGGTGCACCTGTGCCTTCTGTTTTAAAAAAAATGGTGAAAGGTAATATGACCCAATACAAGCAATGGGAATGGGAATAATCAATCATAGTCTATAAATGTTAAGAACAATACAATTAGAGGGCAAGATGGTTAATAAAACCTAAAAACAAACTGGGTTTAAAGTATTTATTCCAAGATAAAATGTATAATTATCCCTAACCTCTAATTTCATCTATGCTGTGGGTACATATCGTACTGTTTAGAATATAACCTGCATCGTGTGTATAAATATTCCTCAACAGCCTTGGGTTACATCTCTTGTATAACGTACAGCACTTGCATACTACCCTAGCAAAAACACCAACGCGTATTATGTGGAATACTGTTATCTTTGAGTATATTGCGCACCTTTTGTACAGTATATAATAGACAGAAAATATCTTCAAATTTGAAAGAGTGCACTTTATACTCCAAGGATTACAGTACAGTGATTGTTACACATTTGGGGCAAATGTACATTCACAGATTATAAAATAATTTATCAACCGATTCAACTGAGATCATTTGTTATTCTGTTAACTTTTTCTGTCTCTTCTCTCTTACATAAAAATATGTTTAGAACCAAAGGTAGGAAGCACATTTTTACACACAGTTAAAAATGTGTGGAATATACTACCAGCTGAAGTAGTAAACACTGGAGACATTTTAAAAAAGACTAGATTCTGTGCTTTTAAAATGGTGTGCTAACAAAGGGCATGCCTTGATGGGGCAAATGGCCTTTTCTTGTTCTCAAGCCTTTCTTATGCTCTTAAGTTCCTCACAGGCTGGACAAAGGGAACTACCAAGTGCAGCTGTACTCTAGTTTAAATTGGTGACACAATGAAAGCAATGTTTTTTACCTGATTCATGATCCCAAGGAAAAGATTATCTAATGCAGCAGAGACAAACTAGACTCCAAAAGCTTTATGCATCTTAAAAATAATCAAAATACACTTATGTCCCGAAATGTCCCACATTCATTTGTGTGGAAGTGTAGATTTGCAACAAACTTGCCTGTAGCCTGAGGTGGGCATTATTACATTTTAATTGGGGTATGGCTATGCTAAAATGGTATTATATATATATATATATATATATATATATATATATATATATATATATATATATATATATAACACAAACACAATGATCCAGAGCATCCCAAACATGCTCAATGGGTAACATGTCTGGTGAGTAGAAGAACTGGGACATTTTCAGCTTCCAGGAATTGTGTACAGATCCTTGCGACATGGGGCCGTGCATTATCATGCTGAAACATGAGGTGATGGCGGCGGATGAATGGCACGACAAGGGGCCTCAGGACCTTGTCACTGTATCTCTGTGCATTCGAATTGTCATCGATAAAATGCAATTGTGTTCGTTGTCCGTAGCTTATGCCTGCCCATACCATAACCCCACCGCCACCATGGGGCACTCTGTTCACAACGTTGACATCAGCAAACTGCTCACCCACACGACGCCATACACGCTGTCTGCCATCTGCCCAGTACAGTTGAAACCGGGATTCATCCGTCAAGAGCACACTTCTCCAGCATTCCAGTGGCCATTGAAGGTGAGCATTTGCCCACTGAAGTCGGTTACGACGCCAAACTGCAGTCAGGTCAAGACCCTGGTGAGGACGACGAGCACTCAGATGAGCTTCCCTGAGACGGTTTCTGACAGTTTGTGCAGAAATTCTTTGGTTATGCAAACCACAGTTTCATTAGCTGTCCGAGTGGCTGGTCTCAGATGATCCCGCAGGTGAAGAAGCCGGATGTGGAGGTCCTGGGCTGGTGTGGTTGCACGTGGTTTGCGGTTGTGAGGCCGGTTGGACATACTGCCAAATTCTCTAAAACAACGTTGGAGGCGGCTTATGGTAGAGAAATGAACATTCAATTCTCTGGCAACAGTTATGGTGGACATTCCTGCAGTCAGCATGCCAATTGCACGGTCCCTCAAAATTTGAGACATCTGTGGCATTGTGTTGTGTGACAAAACTGCACATTTTAGAGTGGCCTTTTATTGTCACCCAGCACAAGGTGCACCTATGTATGATCATGCTGTTTAATCAGCTTATTGATATGCCACACCTGTCAGGTGGATGGATTATCTTGGCAAAGGAGAAATGCTCACTAACAGAGATGTAAACAAATTTGTGCACAAAATTTGAGAAATAATCTTTTTGTGCGTATGGAAAATTTCTGGGATCTTTTATTTCAGCTCATGAAACATGGGACCAACACTTTACATGTTGTGTTTATATTTTTGTTCAGTGTGTGTATGTTATATATATATATATATATATATATATATATATATATATATATATATATATATATATATATACACATACACATACAGTATATATAAAATGAACAACAAAAAGTGGAGGGGGGAAATATATAGTTTACTCCCTCCCATTCAAATTGCCCCTTCTGCCCTATGGGTTTGGCGCCGATGTTCTTGTCACAGTTCTATGAAGAATTTTTGGAGACCATAGGACTTTATGAATGGTACGGTACACAGTTTATCAAACCAAAACCCCTTTGGATTGTACCATCACACACTTAAATGAATTGAATGTGTGATAACATAAAGTATTATGTTGGGATGATAAGGTATTGTTCTGGCTGGCTAAAATGTGTTGTAAACATAGCATCTTATACACATTTATCAGAACCACATTCCAGCGTACTCCTTGGCTTTTCAGTTTTTTGGCCCACTCTTAATTATGCCTGTGCTACTCTAGCCCTCTGTGTGCCATATTTCTATTTAGGCTCTTATGCCCCTCAACAAGCATGTTAATTAGCTCCTGCACATCACTAGGGTGGCAAGTTGTATTTTTGACAGGATAAAAATGTGGGCCAATTAAAGCATCATAACATACAGTGTACTTTTAGCCAAAGGTATATAATGCTAAGATGTTCTGTTTGCAAATAAGTTAAAAATAAATGCTCTTTCAAGCTTTTCACACACACCCCATGCTAAACTACGATTTAAAGGTATTATTATTATTATTATTATTATTATTATTATTATTAATAATAATAATAATAATAATAATAATAATAATAATAATAATAATAATAATTTTATTTTTTTTTATTTATTTATTATTTATTTATTTTTATTTGTTTTTTAATTTCATTATTTCTTAGCAGACAACCTTATACAGGGCGACTTACAGTTGTTACACAGTATCATATTACAAAATATCAAAATACAAGATACCACATTACAGACAAGAGCAGTTATAAAATACGATAAAATCGGTAGTAAAAGCAAATTCAAATGAGAGAAAATAAAAAATACAGTAAATAATTACGTTTGAGAGTAATCACGACTAAGAGCAGTTAAACTTGGTTATGAGAGTAAATTGCATTAACACTAGAACCACCATGGCAGTTATTTTGACGGTTTGAGTTTTACAAATTGAAATTACTCTGCATGTCTGAAAGTTAATCGGTTGTCCATTTATGACTATTCTTAAATACGGTGCTCCCTCGCTGTAATACGGGTCTCAGGGGACACACAATATGAGCGCTATAACCGAAGAGCATTATAAACGGGGGAGAGGGTGGGGGGCTCCACGGGGCACATAACAACACGCATCTGACTAAAATACAAAATAAAATAACCCCCTCTCTATAATGCACATATAGTGAAGAAAAAATGTAACTCTGTGAATTAACCATCCATAATTCATCATGTAATCAACACTATATTTTGTACTTAAAAAAAGGTAACAGTCAAGAGAATATTTCGACATCAGATTGTTGAGAAACTGACAGGAACAAGAATTTGTGTCCGAAACGACTTTCCCACTCAGTGGCGTGCAGATGATTGCATGTGTTGTGTCAGGAAATGCAAATGAAAACCAAATACCAAGGATGAACAAATACAATATTATTTTTTTTAGGTCGGAACATCCTCAAAAAACCCATTACAAAAGGAAATACATCGTTTCCCAATCTCATTTGCTAGTTTATTTGATGTGTGTCCATTCTGCAAACATTCTGAATTAGCTGGAGTGATATCTAAGACTTTGGGGATGTATATTGTAATAACATAGTGCTGCTATAATTGTGGGCAGGCCCCTTCATTAGTTGGAAATGAGAACAGCTCTGTCTTGGTTTTCTTTTCCCCGTAACCACCTACACAGCTGGCATGTTTTTTTTTTGTTTTTTTTTAATTTAAATGCAAAATTAATCATAATAATACATCCAAATACAAGATGCGAAGGAAACATGTACAACGCGTATACTACACACGTAGATGTAATGTAGATTATACAACGGTTCATTGGGTATGGGCCGATACATTCAGACTACATGTGAGGGTACATGCCAAAGTCATATTTTTTGGCTCAGAAGATGCTCGAGAACAGTGATTTTGGACATAGCAGTGTGGCATTTTGCAGATGTTTGGGCGCATACAGATTATTATACAATGACCAAATACATTAGAAACAGCAAGGTGAGATAGTTTTTGTTTTATTTTTCATGTAGTGCTGATGTACCCTTTGAGTTGCGTTGCCTAATCTGGATATCATAATGCAGTAATTCTGTTATACAGTGTATAGCTGGTAGGCCTATCTTTTTTTTAAATAAGGAGCTAAAAAGGTCAATATTGTACAGAAGAAAATTAAGCCAGTTTTCTTGGTTACTTTACAGTTCTCTTAGTTCAGCTACTCCAATAAATTAACATGCACAACAAGCCAAAGTGCCTTTTTATTGCAAATTGAATTCGTTTCTCTAGACAACTATGAAATTTGCCATTGACATCAGTCATTACCCAAAGGTGAACTAAAAGATTCAGTTAATAAATAACCCTTTACAAGGAACACTCCTATCTTGAGCGATAATGGCACAGTCACATTTTATTAATGTGGCTTTCGTTTTCTGCCTGAATCAGAGTTCTCAACTGTTTGGTGTGTTTCCTTCCTGTTTTAGCTCCTGATATTAATAATTATGCAGCGGGGTTAATTAGCAACACAAAGCAACATTCCTACACTGGATTTTCAGCACTTTAATCTTTTGGGGGATGCAGCTCAGGAGCACAGAACTCAGCTACAAAGGCAGGTTGATTTCACACTGTGTAAAAAGCTAATTATCTTCAAAGCTCCTGACCCCAGAATAACAATGTTAAATAAACAAACTATGACACAAGTTTACGCAATTACTCTGAATTTAAAAAACAAATTTCGAACTCTCTTAATGTTGTTATTTTGTATATATTTTAGTTAATATATGTGGTAATCTAGTTATAAATAAATGAAAAGGTAATAATAATAAAATGTAATAAGCCATCTATTACCATACTGCAGAGTTTAAGGGAGCCATTTAAAAAAAATGACTGAACAGAAACAAAGGCAAATCTAAAACAAGAAGAAAAACAACAGTGCTGCAGTGAAAGTACCGTAAATGTTTAATGTGCATTGTCCACAACCACAACTAACCATTACATAAAATAATTATTATTTGTATGTGTAACGGGGTGAGGAGCCTTGTACATTTATTTATTTTTAGAACAGGGTCTCCCCCTCCACCCCTGTGCCATTTATTGTTTTGTATTTTGTGTTTGTATTGCGATTTATTTATGTATTTAAATATTTCGACGTAGCCGTGAGTTTCGTTTCTTATTGTTTTAAATGTGTTGTGGCAGAGGCGAGGTAGGAAGCTCGTCCACTGCCAGGAATAATAAAAAACATCATGGTAACGTGTGGCTGTCGGCTAGTGCGTTGTTAAACTAGTCGGCAGTCACACGTAATTAATAAACTCGTGCAGATTTGGGCCCGAGGGGTCATACAATAGATACAAGCTACTTAAACCCCTCGGCCACGGTATATAATCCTGCAGCTCTCTGCACTCGAGGTGGGTGTTCAGAGGAGGAACGGGAGAGAGAGAGGAGAGAGAAATTTAAAACTAGGCAAACGTATAGGATCCGTGAAGGCTACTGCCCAGCCGGACCTGTGTGTAGTGTTCCTGATTTGTTTTTGTTTGTCTTTTTATTTTTGTGCTCTGTGAGCAAGTGTATTTTTTTGTTCAAATATTTTATTTATTTTGTTGTTTTAATAAACGGCGCCGCAGCGCGTTTTCCACAGCGGTACCTTGTTTGTTTTTGTTCCTGCATTCTTGCCTGACGTCACCACTTGCCAGCCTATTTATATAAGTTAGTTCATTCACTAGGCTGCATCAGTGGTTGTGTGGGAGCTGGGACCTGGACCTCCCAGGTGAGTAAAAAGCTTTACCTGCCCCCAGAGGAAGCAGAGGGGAGGATGGAGGAGGCAACAAACACTGACACATGTGAATGCTCAGACTTAATAGGGGATTCAGTTCATTTTGTAGGTGAAAGCAGGATTCAAATGAGTAGTTCTATTACACGACAAAGATTCTTCTAGAGCCCTCCAAGAGTGTCTTTACATAAACCTAATCCTAACATTAATCACAATTTTGCACCAAACTCTTAACTTATTCCTAGCTTTAAAGTCATTATCAGATTGCAAAACTGCTATTCAGTTCACCAGCTGGATAATTATATTATTCTAAATACAACAGATGCTATTCAAAGTGTGGATGTATCTGTTGCATTTAGTCCAAAATGGATCGACTGCCAGACATTACGTAATGGTGTTTCAATGTTATAGGGTCGGATATGTGAGTGCTGACTGTATAATGGGGTTTTAATGTTTGTGCTCAACGGCACACATTTAAAGATTCATGCTAGAAAAGTAAAATAAAATAAAGTTACTTCATGCTTAAATGTGTAATTGTGACAGGATGACAGAGGGCTGAGGCTCAGAGACAATGTAAAGTCAAAAACTAAAGTTCTTTATTAAATAAAATACTCAAATAAACAGGCACAAGGGCCAACAGAAAGAGGTTCAAACACAAATAATCAAAATGAACTTACAAAATAAACGGTCAGGTTCCAAGTCTTTTAAAACAAGACACGCCTTTCTTCTAAAACACAAAACTCTCCATCACAAAGCAAACTCCCAAACAAAAGAACACTTCCAGCCAGGGCCTCTCCTCTGGCTTTTATCCCCTGTGGCTGGAGCCCAATTAATTAATAATCATTCAATTAGAGCTCCAGCCACATTCTCACATGTTTTTCTGGCAAGGAGAAATTTAACCCCCTCCCTGCCAGTTCCAAACATATTCATATAGACGGGGCAGTTCCCCATCACAGTAATACATAGATATAATTCTAAAAACAAACAGTATGTGCAAGATGTTGAATTATTGCAGGAAGTGTTTATGATGCAATATTCCCATTTTTCCAACTCTGATTTAGTGAAGTAACAGAGCAGAAAATACATTGACAGCTGTTACATTTTATTGCAAATTAGTATATACATTTTATACGCAGCAAGCACATGCAAGGTACATTATATTTTAGTAATTGCCACAAGTTGGAACAAAATGACTGGCACAGTTACTCAAAGGAGCAAACCTGACAGGGTATACTTTTAACATCATATCATATTTAAACTATCAAGACTTTTTAATAGTTAACATTTGTATTGTAAACAGGAGGGAGGGAGTTCAAATCATCCATGCCAAAAGCATGTGGGCATGCACGTGTATTGTTAATTATCAACTGCACCTGGTAATTATGGTAAATTAGTGTCAGGTGCAGGGTTGAAAAGTTGCTCTTGGATGCTGCTGTGTGTGAAGAAACCTGACTGTGCGCATGTATACAGCCGTAATTATAGAACAAAGGTAGTGTGTAACCTTTTTGTGTTTGGTGGTGTAAACTGTGTTTGTTTTGTTTTGTTTGTGCCGGTAAACAGCTTAGCTGTTTGGCATATTAGAGTAGGTTCCAGCTTGTGTTTAGTTAGTGCTCGTAAGAGCTAGGTTTTGTTTTCATTTTTGTTTATTTGTGTTGTTAAAATTAGCACATCCGTGCTTTAAAACCTTCAATCTTGTGTCTGGGTCTGTATTAGAAATGGCGAAATGAACCCGAACCGCAAGGCTCATTTACATTTAGTGGCAGTGGTACCGAGCTCTACGGATCCAGCACAGATTAAAATAAGAAGAATAAAAGAAAATGGAAACTGATCAATTAGAATATCGCTGCACAGAAGGAGCAAACAGAAAGGTGGAGACTTCAGCTTGGACTGCCAGAAAGAGAGCTGACAGAACTGGACATGCTGCTCCAGAAGTGGGAACAGACAACAGATGCACTGCTGTCGGCAGCCCCAGAGAGGGAAGCACCGCTGTCTCCTGAGCCAGAGGAGGAGGAGTCCTTCCCAGAGCCAGAGGTAGTGGAGCCGTGGCCGTCTCTGGAACCACAAGCTACAGTCAAAGGGGAGGGAGGTGAGCAACTACCTCTATCACAGCTTCAGACGCAACCCGTAAAAACTACCGCGTTGCTATTGGGTCTGATCCCGTACCCTGGCATCGTGGACACCTGTCCAGAATACCCAGACCTCCCTTTGCTCGACTTTGTGCCCAGGTCACACAGTTTCTTGCCTGGTCTCTTACTCCACTCCCCCTTGGAACCCTGGCATTGCTGCACAGGAGGAAGACGTCATCACACAAGAGGAAGATATCAGTGGAGTTCCCCCTGCTGGTTGCAGCGTTTCCCTTACCTAATGCTCCACTCCCCCTGGTGTCCAACACATCACTATGCCGGTCCACAGTCGCGTACCTCTGCCTGTCACTGCTCGCTCTCCGGCCTGCACTGCAGTCGACCAGGGCAAGCCGTCTGGGTCCCTCCTCTCCAGGTTGGGGTCCCATCCCAGGAGCACCAGAACAAGGACCAACCCATCCTCTAGCCTGCTGGTGGAAGATGGCGTAAACCAATGAGTTGGGACTTGAGGGCGCGTGGTCTTTTAAGGGTAGAGGGAGGTGGCCATGGTATGGCCTCTGTCTTGTAAAGACAAAGGGGAGGATGTGTAAACAGGCAGGGAGGGAGTTAAAATCCTCCATCCAAAAGCATGTGTATTGTTAATTATCACCTGCACCTGGTAATTATTGTAAATAAGTGCCCGGTGCAGGGTTTAAAAGTTGTTCTGGGCTGCTGCTGTGTGTGAAGAAACCCGACTGTGTGCGTGTGTACAGCCCTAATTATAGAACAAAGGTAGCGTGTAACCTTTTTGTGTTTGGTGGTGTAAACTCTGTTTGTTTTGTTTTGTTTTGTGCCGTTAAACAGCTTAGCTGTCCAGTTTATTAGTGAAGGTTCCAGCTTGTGTTTAGTTAAGAGCTAGGTTTTGTTTCTGTTTATCTTTGTTATTAAAATTAGCACATCTACACTTTAAAACCTTCAATCTTATGTCTGGGTCTGTATTAAAAAGGGCGAATAAAGCATATGTCAAATGAAAACCCACTTACAGTACCATTGCGTGTCATGTAGAGATTCCAATCTACCTGTGGGCGTTTAGAAGCCTGAGATATATTGCCATTCAACATTTACAAGTACATATATAGTGTTTTACATTATTATTTTTTGTTTTACTTGTTTAGTTGTAGTTTACATAGCTTTTAGTGAAAGCTAAACATGGCAAAATACGTGGAGAGAGACAAAGGGAGTGATGAAGATTTTGAAGTTGGTTCGGAGGATTTCGATACCAGCAACAGTGATGCTGACTTGTCTCTCAAGATATGAAGAGGATGGAGAGCCAAGAACAGCAGGAGGCCGGGTGTTTATTATTGATTCTTACCATGATACCAGCCCTGCATCATTTGATTTTGCACCTGTTTACACAGATGTGCACCCCGCCGTTGAACTTGAGAGTTTCGTTCTCCATTGGAGTGCTTTTTGGCTTTTGTTCTCAAAAAGCTTATCACTTACCTTTGTGATTGTACAAACAAAAGAGCATGCAGCTACTTTACAGGTAAGCCAGCTGCAAAAGGGAAGCTGTTTGGTTTGAAATGGCAGTGCTGTGATGAAATACTATCAAAACACAGCATTGGGTACAAGGCAATGAAGCAGACCTCTGCGGCAGCCAGATCTATCACAATGCCTGCGCAAAGTAGTCCTGTACATGCATTTGAGACTATCCCTCCAACTCAAGGGAAGCAGAGACCTCAAAAAAGGTGCAGGGTCTGCTACGAAAATGAAAACAAAAGAAAGGACACAAGAACAATGTGCACTGGTTGCGAAGGCACAATCGGGTTCTGTTGTAATGAACATTTCAATAAATGGCACAGAGCAAATCGATAATGGCACACGTTTTGATGTTGTTTGATTTTTATTTTAATTACTGTTTACTGATTATCATTGTTATTGAGGTTATTTTTTGTTTTCATTGTTCAAACAAAAACTAAAAAATAAAATGAACAAAACTTGTTTTTATCTCTATATTGAACATGGGTATGTAGTACACAGGAGCATAAATGGTTAATGAAAAACACAGTTTAGGTCATGTATTTGTGTTTTATTCATCATTTTATAGCAATTATAGGTTTGAAAACATTATTCTTATTATTTTCAAAATCTGGTACCTGGGAAGGGGTATCATTTTTACATCTGGAGTTGAAGTGGTTAGATGACCAGACAAGATGTTCTTTACATATACAATTATGTGAAATATACATTTTTTTTGTTCAAAATAAGAAATATAAACCAGTACAGTGCTGTCACAACAACCTCATATAATAAAAATATGCGATAAAACACTTAATGATCGAAGTAAGCATGCAAGGCAAATGAGTTACAACACACTCCACCTTCATATAAAGGTCTCTTGTTATCCATAATACAAGGACATTTTAAATACATTACATGGACACATCAGTGAAAGATTCCTAGTTGCAAGTAGTGAGTGCTTTATTTACAGTACTAAAGTGGCACTACACAGACATACACACACACACACACACACACACACAACCACACACAACCACAAATTTGTCCATAAAATTATAGCAGACATTAACCCTAGATGTACTCAGTACTCAGTCAGTTTGCAGTCTCTTAGGTGTCTGAGTAAATTTAATCACAGATCTTTTTGGTGGTATTCAAAGGGGAATTTGTGCCTTATATTTTGGATTAGACCAAGCTTGAAGCATGAGGTAGATAGAAATATATGTACTGTAGTTTAGGGGTTAAGCAAATAAAGAGGTATTGTCAAGACACACTGTGATGGTAATTTATTATGTGAATGTAAGAGCTTTAACAATAATACATTACATGCTTAAGGCAGCAGTTACACACAAAACCATTTTAACACAAATCCTTTGGTCTGTTTAAAACATATTTCTATGTTTTAACTGTCTGTACGCTGTACTTTATCAGAGAACAGGCCAGTTACAGCCATTTCAGCTGTAACTTATCTACTTTGAAACTAGCTTGCCACTGTGTTGCTCTGTGAGTCAAATGGGATGGTCTGTACAAAGGGACAACCTCAATAGGCTCTTGCAATCACTTTTTTAAGATTAATGTGTAATTGTCACCTAATGTACATTGAGGACCGGTTCAGTGTTTAATTATATTTTATTAGTATATTGTAGCGTGTACTGGGGAAGGCAGCAGCAGGGCTGGTAGGTAACGTAATCACATACAAAGACATAAGCCTGATACACGCTCCTTGCAAAGGAGCTAGCTCTTTTGTACAGTGGTATTGGTGCTATGCTTCAGTGTAAGAGGTCCTAGGTTCGCGCCCGCCCTCTGCCTGTGTGTGGATTGCCTCGCCCTCCTGCCTGTGGGAACCGAGAACACTACAATATTATTTGACCAAAAAATAAGTACGGTGTATATGATAGTGCCACTTACTGCACTGATAAAAAATTCTTAAAAATACAGCATGCAAAGCAATGCGTGAATGTAACTATGATTAAACTACAGAAAACATAAGGATTTTACTAAATCATTTTTGAGTCATCTGCCTTGCGACATCATTCCTCCCTTCATATTCTATTGTGAAGTATTTAATAAAGCCAACAGTCTCCTCCCATCTAGTGGCGGCCAAAACTTTTTTCAGTAGGCCTAAGAGGAACAGGCCGAGGCAATGTCTCCTCAAAGTTCATTTAATAACTGTAACATGAAATACAAAAACATGCATGTAACATTAATCAGACAGTCCATCCACAGAAATATCTCTCAGCATCACAAAGTACACAGTTGCTGGCAACAATTTATTTACAACCCCTGGGAGCCTACATTTGCAATTTTTGCAGTCTTATTTTAGATAAGAAACATGTTGCAACGTGCCCATTTTTACACACATTTTTTTTAACTTTTTCTTCTGAGTATCACTGCAGTATAGTTTTATGTCCCTTAAAATGTAGTAAGCTGCAAAATTACTACCAAATACTACAAGATGTTAATTTACCACAGATCAAAGTTACTGTACACTTCAACACCTGCTGTTGTTTGTTTAAAAACAGCATGTTTTCTATACTATAAGCAAAGTACAAACCCCACAAACTGCAGAACCAGCACATCACGCATTGCAAAAGTTGTACTGCCTGCAATCAGAAGTTATAAACTCTAAAATAATGCATTTTTTTATTTGAATTATTTCTGTGGTCGCTGTTGATACAGAATTATTGAAAAAAAATGTAATGTTTAAGTAGGTTACAGTTTATATTAAAAACCAGAAATTGACTGTTTTTGTTCAAATTAGTTTACATTTTAATATATTACAGTATAAAGGTGAAGTAATGTTTTCATTACATGCGTTATTGCCCCCTTATCTTGAATTAGTTAATTTTGAATACATTGTCTAACTCTAAAACATTCTTGAAGCCCTTTCTACATGCAGGTCTACAGTTAAGGAGAGTCCATCAATGTTCTGTGCTGGGCAAAGTATCTCTTTCTGAGGAAATATTTAAATATGTGCCATTCACCTCACCTATACAGTATGATGGCTGAAAATGGATGTCTGAAAAGTGTGGAACAATGTGGAGGCTTTTTTGTCGTAATTGCATGCAACTTATAGTTTTAAGCTAAGTGCTTTTGAAAGAATCTCTTAGAGTTCATTCTATAGTGGTTGCTTTGACTAATTACTTATATGTTATTATTGTTCTTTTCTTATGTTGTACGAATAAATCATTATTGTTTAAACAAACAAAAGAGTCTCATTTGCAAATTTGCTTGTATATTAACCTGAACCAAGGGGGAACTAATAGCCAATTGTTTGTTACAGCATGCAAATCTGATGTTATTTACTGTAATGAATACTAAGTGTTAAATTCCAAAATACAGTGCACTCTGTTTATAAGAATCACATCCGCCCCAGATGATTTGATTCTTATAAGCGGTTGATATCACCTTATATTTGTAGAGCTTTTTGAGATGTTATAGTAATAAAATAATGACTTGGATCACATTATTGAGGAGTTTGGTGATAAAACGAGTGATCAGGAGAGGATTTATTAGTATGCACGTCTATAAAGAAGTATGCGAAAAATATAAGGAACTTAGGGTGGTGCTTGACTGGAGATAAAGTACTCAGTGTCCTTTTGTGATTCAATGTCTTTTAAACCTGTTTTACTCTGAAAAAATATTTTTTAAACAGCGTGTGTATAATAAACAGTGCGTGTGAAAATTAATTGAACCTGACACACCTGACAAGCATTGAATTAATGGACTACAAAAGGTTAAGCATCTGTTTTTACTTATTTTCAGTTGTGATGCAAATCTCACAGTTTTTTAGTAAGTGGAGATGCAAAGCTCCACAAACCCTCCCCACTCCCTCTACATGCAAAAACATTGTTGTACTCGGTAGGTATTAAATTAACATCAAACAAACAAAACACAAAACACTCATGATAATTAATTATGTCAGTTTCCTAAATGGGTCCTTTAAGCAACTGCATCAAAGAAACAGATTACGACGTCACGTCCCCTAATAGCTTGTTCAATCACGTCTCCGCCAATCCATGACTGACGCATCGCTTACCGTACTAGGGCTATGACTTCTGGTATCATGACTCCGCCCCCTTCCTGGATGGCCGGCTTCTGACTGACCCTGGAACAAACTGCCCAACCATCCAGTCCGGGCCACACTGTTCCTGTTACACAGTGCCCTCACAGGTCGGGAGGGAGATTGTTGACTCGGATTCATTCACTCTCTGGCACACCAGGCAATGGGCATGAGGAGGGCAACTGCAAACAGTGCATTGAGAAAAACACAAAAAATAGGAAGCAATCTAAGCTGGATATTTTTTTCAAGAGAAAAGACATGTAATTACTGTATTCAGCAGGGAAGTGTATATCTTTTATTTTTCATTTCTTACTGTTTTCTTTTAAACATACTGTTTAAGTGTTGATCAGTGTGAAGTAATCTTTATAAAAGTACTATATATTGACACTCAATTCAAATTGGGAGTTTCTTCATTATTCTGATGCAGCAAATTGTCATAACCTTTTATAGTGAACACCCTGATATAACGAACATTTCTCCAGGACTAATGGGGGTTCATTACAGTGAAGTTGGCCTGTACATTTCTAAACTGAAAAACTGGAGTTTCCTGACCTTGGGCCCAATTTAAATAAACTTTTGTTTTTCAAGTTTGATATTCATATGTTCATAGACTTTCATACCCAACAAATGTTTAATGAAAATAAAACTGTATTCTACTCATAAAAGGAAACATTAAAAAACTCATGAGTAAAAGCTTTATACTTACTATGATTAAAAACATTTTACTCTAGAAAAAAATAATTCAAATTAGAATTCATGGGGGTAATGTTTTCCAATTATTTTTCAAAGGAATATGTGGTCCTGTTTCAGCTGTAGTGTTTTGCCAGTTTATGATATTTTGTTATTCTTCTCTAGAGGAATGCATATTGAATGTGGAATCCATGTATCTGCCAAAATGTTTTGTGACCACTTTCTGTTTAAAGCTTCTAATACTGCACTAAACTGCTGTGTTGGCGCAATTTTCCTAAGCAGCTTCTGGCTTCCCACACCTTTGAATCAAGATATAGTACAAAGTTTAATGACAAGATGGCTTTACAGCAGAACAATATGTTGGCCAATTCAAGTTCATTGCAGAGAGCAAACCTTGCCAGGCAGCCTCATCTGACTTTGTTTTCATTGTAAGTGAATTTGCTGACCAATTGGCATCGTCTCCTACCATTTATTTTCCAATTGGCTCATAAGATGAAAAGGTATTTCTAAAGAAAGCCTATTGTTCTGGAGGTTGCATCAGTCAACTGAGAATAGCACTGTGGCAGAGCAAAGCTCTGCTCTTTAGAAATTGGCAGGGATGGGGTTAACTTCCCCTACCTGCCTGGGTTTATTATGTTCAGGTGGCTGGGGTTGATTAGTTGATTAGGTTGATTAACGATCAATCAGCGCCCAGCCACCTGATATAAAAGGAGGCCTCTGCTTCTCATTTGGGGAGAAGGGAGCTGAGGAAGTAGGTTGGTGTTTGTTTTGTGGTTTTTTGAATTTTCTAAATCCAGTGAAGGCATTGCCCAGCCTGGAAACTTTATTTTTGTGAGTTTTGTTTTTGCTTTATTTGTGTTTGAGTATCTGTTATTTTGCCCTTGTGCACTTTATTTTTGTTTATTTATAATAAAATTGTTATTTTTTTGAACTGCAGACTGTCTCTGGGCCTCTATCCACTCGCCAGCCTGCCACAAGCACTCTCCTCCCTTTTCATCACGATGCCTTGAACAGTTTGTTTGTGAATAACAGGCACATTCACTGAGTGCTAAGCTTAATTCGTTACCATTAAAGCTTCTGGTAGCTTTCCAATTCATAATCTGATTAATTATGAATTATCAATTTCCAACAACACGACTTGATCTGTACACTGTAATTGTATTTTTTTGTCACTGGCATGGGCAGGCATAGAATCCATGCTTCTTTCTGTGCTAAAATAATTTCTGTTTTTTGGAACCGCTGCAAAATTAGTTGGAGATCATCACCACTGACAAATTTTGGGAAAGTTACATGTAACAAAGATACACCTTTTTGTTAAACTTTCAGACCTATATAAATTGTATAATTTATTGTTATAAAACTTTAATATGTCTTTTTTTAATAAATAAAAATTCACTGATATGTGCCAGACCAATTGACATGCATCATACACATACAAATTAATAATGTTAAAGACTAATAAGGATAACTTTAAATCACGTTTAAAAAATACCTGTCGCATGCAATATAGAAATAATGAAAAGGATGATGTATGTAACAAGATAGAATGCCAATGGCCTCATAACTTGTCATAACTCATAGTAACTGGAATCGCTTCTTGTAGGTTCTGTTTGCTCATGCAATTACAATATACTCACTGCTTGACATGTTGTTTGCACAGATGTAGTGTATTAATAAACATGAGGGCTAATCTGAATTATTGAACCACTGGTAATATTTCCAACAATGGATTTATACTAAGTCAGACAAAGGTAAAGTATAACTGGAATTCCCTGTAAGTACCACTGTCGTACTTCATCATATGTGAAATCCTCTCATTTACTTTACGCAATTGAAAAATGTCCCTCTGGTATTTCAGACATTTATTTACACTAAGCCCTGTTCTACTTTTGTAGTCATAAGTTGGTGAATAACTGCAGGTGAAAAAATGATAGTGCTATTATCTGTCTGCTATTGCATAATCTAAACTAATTTAAAATTCATGTTAACTTGGGCCTTGTTTTAATAAGTACAAATACAATTTAGTTTCAGAGTGGAAAATGTATATTATTACTTTGATTGGTTATATCTGCTGTATAGTATAAACTGCTATTTCCTTTGCAATTGCTTCCAAATAAAGCTGTATACAGTGCCCCAAGCATCCATATACAACCTAACTTAATGTCGCTTCATGTCAGTTACATTTTCCACTTCCTCTTATATTTGTAGTGACTTGCGATAATTCTGCTTTACCAATCAAGAAAACATTATCTAATAGCATAACAATTTAGGCTAATGCATTTTATAGGCTGTGTACACTGTGAGACACGAAAAAGAAAACTGTTTTATTATTATGGTATTATTATTTAGGGTTCAATAATATCCACAGATTAATGAAAACTCCATCACATCCCACTACTTTAATAGTTTTCATTCTTTTAATAAACAAAACACACTTGATATTTCTCATTTATTAACCTTTAAGCATTACATCCAAATGTTCTCAATTTACCATAGGTTTTTATATAAACATGATCATAACCTATACTGTACATCGTCTTAACTGTGTCATTTCTGTGTTTTGGAACATTTATTTAAGCCAATAGTAATAATAATAAAAACATCTATGTTTCATTATCCAATAGTAACGTAATTTAAGTATTAAAATTCAACGTTTTTTTTAACAGTGATTTTTCAGTTGCTGTTGCAAGCAGATCACTCAGATGAGGATTGGTCATGGAAGGTTGTAATTAGGTTTTAACCAAACTTAAAACAGAAAACAGACACTCATTGCTTATGTGGTTACTGGAAGAGTGATGACTTCCTTACCACAATACCAGTACCATGAAAGATGAGCACGCAAGAACCAGTGCATTTACAGTGGTTCCAAATGAAAAACGCTCTGAAGCAGAACAGCAGAAATTCACAGGGTCCCACTCTCAATTTTTCCAAGCTTGGACAACATAAAAAGAAGATTTAATGATAAAGGAGCCCCGGAAGAGGCAGCCATACTCAACCCTTCATCATGGCCATCAGATAAGGGTGAAATAAAGTTGTTTGAGAATGACAAAATCATGAGTCTATGCAAAAGTGTGAAAATAAACTTTCTAAGATCGCTAACCATAAGGAAGTTCAGAGAGTACAAAGATACTTGTGTGTGGGAGATAACCTGAAGAAACTGTTAATTTTAGTTGGTGTAAATCTTGTGTCTACTGCTGAATGTGATCGTGGATTTAGTGCCATGAATCTTGTTCTTATGGAGCCACCAAACACTAAACATACAATAACTGCATTTGCATGATGGCAGATGTTGGCACAGGAGTGATGTATTAATGTAATGTGTTACATCACTATAGGCTTGTTCACTGGAAATGTGACTAATCGCACCCTGTATTATATAAAATGGCAAGTTACTGCAGGAGCATATGTACAACAGCAAAAACTTTGTATTTCTGCCTGAGCCATACATTTGAAAAATCTTTATGAAAATGTTTGTAATTCTGTCCACTAATTGCAGCCGTGCCCTCCAACTCCAAGATTGGTATTTATCCATTAGCAACAACTGCTTGAGGCAATTTTGAAATAGCCTTTTAACTATCTGTAGGGAGGGTAGTACTTCAGGGGTAATTCGTGTTGGCTCCACCAAGTGAAAGGCTCTGAGGTTGAAAATATGTTTTCCTTGCAAAACAGGGTGATGAATTATTGTTTTAATGTTCAGACTGCATCCAAAAAGCAGTGCAATGCATTGGAATAAGGGAAAACTTGCACGCAATGATGGCAAACCTTTTTTGTTAAACTATCAGACCTATACATATTTCCTTTAAGTGATTAAACAATGTTATCAGTTTCATTGTACAGTATAAATTATATTTTACGCTTGTGTTGGTGCAGCAGATACCCACGAAACTGAGAACAAAAAAAAAGGAGCTCTCTAACATGATCTCTGCTAAAACTGCACTTTTAAATTTTTTATTACAGCAATTCATTTATAAAAGAAAGCCTATTACAGTAGATTCAGTGTAGACATGCAACGGACAATGCATTCTGAGTTTCACTGAGCTGAAACAGCCATCAACAGTCAATGAAGCAAGAATGCCTGCAGCAACTAGTACTAATGGTTAAATCACTGTTTATCATAACAAAATGCATTCAAGTGGTTATATGTCGATGGTTATACAGACTGTCCATGTGTTATAGTTGAGCTATTTGATGCTTTTTTTACACTAGACCACTGTCCAAATGCCCAAAAACAAATTACACCTAAACTCTTTAGTTAGCTTTGATATTTCCAAGAATGTCTCTATTTTAGTTTGTTTGCTGTAACGTTCTTTGTTTTGGTGACAGGAAATTCTGGTTAACATGAAAAAGCCTAAGGATATCATGCAATTACAAATCCAGCTTTGAATGGCTTTTTATCTTCTATGGCTTTGCTTTCAGTTTCTTCAGTTCCTCATCAAAGGTATACTATAGCATGATTTTAGCAATAGCTATTGGCTGAAAGTAGAAGATGGTGAAAACAAGGCAAAATTAGCAGCAACTAAAGAAATACTTCTAGTATTTAGTAGTGAATTAAAAACTGTAATATCTAACACCCCTTGCCTATTTTAAACGTTATAATTTAAGCCTCACATACAATGTACATGTATGTATTCTATTAGTAACATATACTACCTTTTAATTTGTGTTTTAAAACATATTATAAATACATGGCTTTTCCATGTTACAATCTGATTTTGGTAAATATTTTATAATTTTATTTTATTCAACAGGCTTTCTTACTTCTTCAATTAGTCACACCAAAGTTTAATAAACCAAAGGATATACACTGCCATGTGATTTTTTTTTTCCATTACATTTTGATGCAACTCCATGAATACATCTCATTGATTCAGATGACTGGTCAGAAACTACTGGAAGTCGATTCAGTTATAATAACTTCTCTAAATCCAACATTGACAGTGATTGCATTTGGATAGACATTACGTTTGTTTCAATTCTGGGATTATGGTGCATTGTTTAGGGATTTGCTAAACCTAACATTACAAAAACATAAGTAGAAAGTACTGAAAAAAAGAAGAAAAATACATTCACTTATCAATGACAGAGTCGAGTACCATTTCAGGAAAACGTGTTGCAGTTTCTCCCATACCACAGTGCCTTGAACCCATCTTGTGAGCACATATGATGCTGTACATAGTTAACCAGGGGAGCAGAATTATCCAGGTAAGATACTTACATTATATTTCTCTTTTAAGATTTGGTAAGGGGTAATCAATGGGTTCTTATTAATTCCCATTTTGCAAGATTGATATTAAGGACTTACTTTCTTTACTTTGTTTAATCTAGAATTGATTATTGTAATGCACTTTTTGTGGTGTCCCAAAATGTTTGTGGTATCCCGCTTGAAGCTTTTTCAGAATACAGCTGCTAGAATTCTGACTAAAACCAGGAAAAGTGAACATATTACCCCTGTTTAGGCCTCTTTGCACTAGCTCCATGTGCAGTATGGAATTGACCCTGTATGGATTAGCATTTAGTTATTTGCAGGAGTTACTGACCATATATCTTCCAAACCGCACTCTGAGATCACAGGATGAGGAGCTGCTGGCTATTCTCAACAAAAGCAACACGGGAGGTAGGCCTTTTTCTTGTAGAGCTTCTAAATTATGGAATGCTCTGCCTTCATTTGTCAAGGAAGCTGGGACAGTTACAGTTTTCAAGTCAAGACTAAAGACACACTTTTATAAAATGGCTTTCTTATCTTAGTGTGTTTTAATGTGGCTTTACAGTTGTATTATGTGCATTCTGTTATTTAAATGGTCTGATTATGGCAGTTGTATGTGTGACATTCTATACAAATGTCATATTTCAGCTAAAAAAAAAAGCCTGGAGTTCTTGAAAACTGGGAGACCTAGCTTGAGGCAACTTTCCTGTATAACACCACTACAACATTACATTCTAATCATGGTTTTAAATGGCTTCTGTAAAACAGTCAGTAGCTGGCAGAGTAAATATATTTTACTTTATTACTGAAATGCTGTACAGTAAGCAAAGAGTTTCTTACCTTTACTTTAATCAATATTTTATTGTATAATTCCTCTCAATACGTTCTACATTTTTTGGTTTGTTTATCAATCAATTCATCCCAGTTTTTGAAAACATTTCTTTCCGGCAAAATATTAATATTAATTAACTCATATGCGCTATTTTTATACAATATAAACCAAGTTTACCTAGTATGAGCAGCATGAGACCACTAGTCAGTCTGCAAAAACATTTCTGTCAGCACATGAATGCAAATTAGCTTATTTTGCTCTGTAAATAGATCCACCCTCAAAGGATTGAGTCTTATATAGATTACATAGCTCACTTAAATGTGTATGTTCTCAGCTAGTTGATCTCAAAGGACAGATACAGCAGCACAACCAATGCCTGTATCGATACTCTTGTTAAGACCAAACTTGCACGCCCTTTAACAGAGAAACATTATAATTCTTCTGTGATACATGTGATACATTCCATGAGGTATGCTTGTTACACTAGTAAGTCAACGGTATCAGACAACTGGAAAGCCCGGCCTTTTTTTGTGGTGATGATTCTTCTATTTTGACCATCAAAAGTCTTACTAGTAATTTGGTAATGACAACTTATGCAATGTAATTAATATACCATTTTCATGAAATGGCCGACATCTATTACACAATAGGAGTAGAAATCCCATGTAGTTTGTTTTAGCAAATATTACACACTTATTGTGCAGCACAGACGCAAAAGGCTCCTTATTGTCTCTCGCATTGTACCAGTCTGAACATTGTTTAAAAGAAAGGTGTACTGGGGATGCAGAGAACCCATTACTTCATACTCAGATTTTACTCAATGACGTTATTGAAGGTGGGCAGGGCTAAGATCAGAATTGCAGTTAATTAAATCTCTGGTCATGATTTTCATCCAAAATGTGATCAGCCACTGGTTTAGTGTTTAATTAACAAGAATTGTGATTGTTTTCAAAGTCCTAATGCATAATTTTAATTCTTTCTTTTTAAAGAATGGTGAGTTTTTAAAAAAAGACAAGTGAATTCATTATCTGTGTCAGTTTGTTCCAAAGGTTATTCAATAGTTTTGAATTAAGTGAACTACTTACACAAACAACAACTTCAGTGACAGACTGACAGTGCTCAGAAATATAAGAGCACACTTTAACAACTCTTGAAGTTCATGTCTCTGTCTCCGTAGAATAAGAATTCTACACTCCTTGAAGAAAATCCTACCTTGACTTGCATCCTTGGCTTATTACTATGGCAACATGTATTTGTCACTTTCTCAGTAGAGTATTTGAATGTTGCTGATGTAAGAAAATGTTATTTGTAAACGTTTCATGATGATCCAACTATTGGTCGATAATATTAAGAAAATATATCATTATTTGGGATTGTCTTCAAATGATTGTTGGATATCCTCCTGATCCGAGCTCTGTCTGACAAATCGAAATTCTTAGTGAAGCTGTGCCTCACTGACGAACACCCAGGCTGTCCCTCCCGTGACCAACTCATTGCTGTAATGTATGCTGTGATAAATAAAATCTGCTTATACAACAAGTGTTGGGATACCTAGCATGGAATAATATTATTTTTGTTATATTCAACACTGCTTTTTTTCCAGATCTCATTCATTCTATTTCAATGACCAATGAAGAAGGAGACTTGCACCATTCCAAATTACGCTGCTTTGCTAAACAGAAGCAAAGCTTGATTTATGGAAAGTAATTCAGCTGTTGTAGATTTAAATATTCTTTCTTTCCGTACACTACACCTTTTGTATAAACAGACTACTCCATAAATGTTCATTGAATGCTGGTTATTTCACTCGTGAGGAGATGCATTCTCATTCATGGAATTACTACAGTAACAGCTATCCTCATTTGTGGAATAACCACAGCATCCTATGAACTCTGTTGCAATGGATAAGGAAGCAGATGTGTCAAATTATGGTTCTTGGGCCGTTCTGGAAAAATGGCTTTGCTTAGTGACCCTTTACTTCCCTGAAGAAATTAAAAATGGTAATAAATGTGGAATGGCCACATAATCCTCATGAACAGTATAAACACCATACTTGAGACTCGTCGCCCTATTGTGATTTATTGCATATTGTCAAAACCTATATGACAATACAGAACTGCTCCATAGATTTAGCAGATAAACTTGAGTGCAGATTAACTAGCTTTTGTCAATTAAACAAATTAGGTTCCAATTTTTGCAATACCAGACATCAATACCAATCCACATTCTGTCAAGACAGGGAGGTGGTAGTCTAATTTGGGCATAGCACACAACATTTTCAGGTGCTTCATCTCATCAAAAATCACTGATCCACTGTTACTGATAAACTAGACTTAAATTAAACCTATTTCAGGCTGTGCAAGTCAGCAAATAGGCAGACAGGGACAGAATTATTGGTACAATATTCTTCTTTTCTTTTTGAAGATTCATGCATTTAAGCCATTTCAATTTAGATGTGTGACAGTATCATTACTTATAAACCCAACAATGTAAATTAAAAGCAGCACTTTTTACTCGCTATCACAAAAATAAATGTAATTTCATTAAAACCCAATTATATTTGAACAATATCACTAAAGGAGGAAATAATGGCTATTTGAACATGGCCACCTTTGTTCTATTTCCATCAAGTTCATTAATGCAACCACAACAAATAATAAAAGAAGGGGGATTTAAAACATACATTAAGCACACCAAAGTACTGCATTCCTGCGAATTTAGGATGCCCTCGCATTTACAAAGGTACACCCTTAATTACGCTGTTGTACTGTTCAAAACTGACACGAAACTGTGTTGTTGTAGATTAACCATGGAGCTCATTTGTTGTGCTGCGTACTATAATACTTAAGATGGCATCTCTGTGTACACACAACCCTCGCTCACTTACAACATCACGCATCCCAGCAACAGCAATCACAACACGACATCAGGCAACATGTAACCCAGCAAC
The DNA here is from genome assembly GCF_017654505.1 of Polyodon spathula. Taxonomy (NCBI): domain Eukaryota; kingdom Metazoa; phylum Chordata; class Actinopteri; order Acipenseriformes; family Polyodontidae; genus Polyodon; species Polyodon spathula. Next base: position 7,611,182 of record NC_054548.1, read on the forward strand.
CACAACAGCATTGATTGCAATGCAAACACAACAGTCAGAAGGACTTGCACAACGTCAACAGAACATGACATAAGTACATGGAGATTACTCACACTTGTTTTGCTCCCAATTTTTGCTTGGCATGTTGAAAAATATGGGGGTCTGATCAGCATTTCTGATCTGTCCAAGCTGGTACTGTTTTTTTAGAAACGTTGTAAAAGCGCCTTTGAATTCCTCAGGAAGCTAGTCACACTTCTTTAAAAGTCTTCTGTATTTCATGGATGATGCAAGATCAGGCAGTGGCATTTTGGTTTGTCTTTTCTCGGCAGTCAGTCACGTTGCTGTTTGTGTACTTGGGTAGTCAGGTCTTTTGTTGGCAATTTTAGTACATGCATCACTATACATATAGGTTCTGAAGCATTTAAACTCGAAAGGAATGGAGAACTAAAAAAAAAACAGAAGGGAGACTACAAGGGCAACAACTCAGGTAAGACAGCCATTAAATGTATTTATCTAAATGCTAGAAGTCTCAGAAACAAAATGTTAAACGTGAAGCTACTACACTAACAAGTAACTACGATGTGATAGGTGTTATAGAAACTTGGTTATCCGAGAGTGATGGAGACGAATATAATATTAGTGGGTGTGCAATGTATAGAAAAGACAGACAGGATAGAAGAGGTGGAGGGATAGTGCTACACATCAAAAATAGCCTTGAAGCCCAGGTGTTAAATCTGGAAGAAAAAAACAACGCAAAAGCAATATGGGTTACAATAATGGACTAAAATTCAACATAATAACAGGGGCATGCTATAGACCGCCAGATTCAGACACCAAGCAAAATAATCTGTTATACAATGACATCAGAAATGCATGTAGCAAAGGAGAAGCCATATTGATTGGGGATTTCAACTCCCCCCGTATAAAATGGGAAAACCCAGTGGGGAGCCCGACAGATGAAATTGCTTCCTAACACAATTGGTTAATGCACCGACTAGAGGGGAGGCATGCCTTGATTTAGTCTTTTCAAATAACGAAGACAGAATAACTAAAACAGAGGTTAGAGAACCATTGGCAAACTCAGATCACAACACGGTCTCATTTGAAGTGCTAGTTAAAAAAAACTCAAAAGTAACAACTAAATATTAGGTTTACAATTTTAAAAAGGCAAACTATGAAGGAATGAAACAGAGACTAACAGAAGTAGATTGACATAAAACAGAGAAAACATCCACAGAAAAAGGATGGATAGTCCAGTAAAAAAATATATTATATCAAATGGTTTTACCCAATTTTTTCCCCCAATGGGTATTTTCCAAAATGTTATTAGTCTCCCCGTTAAAGCTGCACATCAAATGGACTTAACTCAAGGACTCGCGCGACGAAAATGTGCTTTACCTATCCGATCAATTGTGTAGAGATTCTTTATTGAATCCGATTTTTTGCACTGTGGATCCATAGCGAGGCCACCAGACATTTAAACAGATCTGGTGGCTCCACGGCAGAACCGCAGGTGCACTTATTGGCCACAGGGGACACTCAGGAGCCCCCAGGGTGGCTATTTTTCAAAAATGTCGTAGTAGAGGCGCTAAGCAATTACATCCCAAAAGTAGATAAATCAAGGTCTAAAAGAAAATGGACAAAATTTAATAGATCAATTAAAACCTATTCAGAGAAAAAAGGCACTTTACAGAACATTTAAAAGGGACCAATTGTTATAATGGCAGATTCTGAAGATAAAAAAATAGCAAATATCACTTTTCACAAGTTTTTACAAAGGAAGATACGGACAACATGCCCCACATGTCAACCTGTTCCTATCCAGTTTTAAATAACTTTAGCATAACAGAGGCAGAAGTGTTAAAGGGACTAGGAGCTCTTAAAATAAACACATCCCCTGGGCATGAGATCCTCCCAATAGTACTCAAAGAAATGAAAGAAGTTATTTACAAACCGCTAACCAAGATCATGCAACAGTCTCTTGAGACAGGGGTTGTACCGACAGACTGGAAAATTGCAAATGTAATACTGATCCACAAAAAGGGAGACAAAAAAACCAGGTAACTACAGACCAATAAGCCTGACTTCTGTTATATGTAAACTATGGAAACTATAATATGATCCATAAATGGAAAATTAATATGTCAGAGGGACTCGTACCAAAATTTTATCTGAACCCTCTAGACTATTAACTAACTTGCTTGATGTTTTGAGGATGCAACATCGACATTGGATAATTGCAAAGCATATGACATGATTTATTTAGATTTCCAGAAAGCTTTTAACAAAGTCCTGCATAAAAGATTAATTGACAAGTAGGGATTCAAGGAAATGCATGCAATTAGGGAGTGGTTAACAAGTTTTTCAAACTGAAAAAAGAAGACTGGTATAGTAAGCAAACTTGACCACAAAAATAGGGGAGTGGCAGACACTGATGCAGCAGCAAAGGTTATTCCAATGATGTAGACAACATTCAGAACTGGGCAGGTATGTACATTATAAATATCAGAAAATGTTGAAGAAGGAATCTAATCTAGGAGTTTATGTTGACTCAGAAATATCTTCATTTAGACAATGTGGGGAAGCTATGAAAAGGCCAACAAAATGCTCAGATATATAGTGAAAAGTGTTGAATTTAAATCAGGGAAGTAATGTTAAAAATTTATAATGCATTAGTATGACCTCATCTAGAATATTGTGTTCAGTTCTGATCACCTCACTACAAAAAGGATATTTCTGCTCTAGAAACAATGCAAAGAAGAGAGACCAGAATTAAAAGGCATGTCATATGCAGACAGGCTAAAATAATTTAATCTTGAACAAAGAAGACTACGCTGAGATATGATACAAGCATTCAGAATTCTAAAAAGTATTGACAATGTCGACACAATGGACTTTTTTGACCTGAAAAAGGAACAAGGACCAGGGGTCACAAATGGAGATTAGACAAAGGGGCATTCAGAACAGAAAATAGGAGGCACTTTTTTACACAGAGAATTGTGAGAGCCTAGAACCAACTCCCCAGTAATGTTGAAGCTGTCACCATGGGATCCTTCAAGAAGATGGGCTGAATAGCCTCTTCTCATTTTGTACTATACTCGAATTTAAGTCGCAGTGTGTCTTCGCAGTGTGTCTTAAATTCAAAGGAATGCGATACACAAATAAGCTGTATGTTCCTTTTGCTACAAAAGAGTCCTTAATTGGACAGGATAAACCATTATCACCAACACAGCAGTGAAATAGGTACTATATGTTTTTATTAAATCAAATTTGTCTCAAGGGCCCTTCTGCCTCCAAGACAGTTTTGCCTCTTGGGCAGAAACTAAAATTCAATGACAAATGTTTTGACTTCTCAAATTTTGAAGACATTAAAAAAGACTTTTAGTCAAAAGATTTGCCATTGAATTTTAGTTTCTATTAGTATTTTCAAATTCATTACTATTGAGTGTTTCATAGTTATGGATGATAGCAAATTTGATAAATAGGGGAGACACTGTTTTTAATAATACATCTCCTCTGAGGCAGATCTCCCAGAAGGATTCTGTGCATTACAAAAAGACAACCGTCTTGGTACAAAAGGAACATAACTGCTTTGTAAAAATATTCCACAGCTCAGAATCTTACACGCTCTCCTCTCTCTTTTTTCTTTTTCTGATATATTGCAATATATAACACAGGAAATGCATTCTTTTATTTTGCTTGTTTTCTCATGTACCCTAAAATGTATTTAAGGCCTTAAGGGGTGATGTAAGTATGGGCGCAGTGCAAATAATTGCGGATGCAAAATTCTAATTGAATTGCAGCCAGGCAATTATTTTGCACTGTGCCCTATGTAAGCTTAAGAGCAATGCAAACTATTCAACATGCACAAATAATGTAGTAACAACAAGAAAATCCATAATAATTCAAAGTACTTCAGTTATGCTAGTATCCTTAGGTACCTTTTTAACATGACATCCAGAAATTTGCCTAGCACTCTGGAAAAAGTGGATAGGGCTATCCTTCCAGACATTGCATCTGTGGTATGAAAGGAACCAGAGACTAAGTAGTGGTCCCTAGATTGACGTTGGGGTCTAGCTCATCCCTCAAGTCAGCTATTAGGTCTAGGATGACCTGCAAAGTGAGACGATAATGCTTTAGCACCCCATCCTCCAGCATCCCAAACAATTGACCCTGGGATTGAATATGCAGGGTCTTCTTCGTCTTGCCCTTCTCCTGCCTCTCATCAACAAGAGCCAAGTGTAGCCATTCTGAAGCCAATGACAGGTCTCTGCAGGTGTGTGCTTTTATACAGCTCTTAGTTACTCACTTCTACAGTGGTTTGCACTTTGTAAGAAGTGCAAGGCAAAATCCTTACATCACATTATAATGTTTGCACCTGCTTAGTATCAATTTCCTGCTCAATTCCATGCTCTTTTCTTCAATTGAATGCATTTCAATATAATTTTAATGGATTAATGATGGCAAAGTGCAAATTTGATATGTGTGCAGCACAAATCTTTACTTATGCTGCATTTTTAGTGACCAGTAAAATCAGACTTTACGGCAACTCAACACGATTTATAACAGCATAAAGGGGGTTCTGTACCTGCAAATCACTTTGAACATATTACACCACCCCCTAAATGTTTCATGATTTTTCACAGTGTCAATGCTTTTAAATGTCAAAATGTGAATTTCTTCTCAGTTGACTTACCTTGTTTTTTTGTTTTTGTAAATCTTTGATTTTTTTCAGTGTACCAATGACAATAACACATTTAGTGAAAGCCTACTGTGGAGATTTCCAATTGTTTTTTTCAACTTCAGAATTCAGCACTACATGGCAATGCCTAGAAGTTGGAATAATGGCAGGATGCACCATTTCTCCACTGGTAATGGAAGTAATTATTAGGGCATCAAAATGGGTAGTGGGAGGAGAGCGCTTGGCTTCTGGAATGCGACTACCACCAATTTGAGCATGACTGACTACAACATGACTACATGACTACAACAGTAGCCTGCACTAATCGGTTATTGGGCAAATTAACCAACAACATTGAATGGGCACAAATGCAATTCAAGCCCACTAAATCAAGGAGCATCTCTATAATTAAAGGTAAAGTAGTAGATAAAAGGTTCTACGTTAATGGTGAGGCAATACCAACAGTGTCTGAGAAGCCAGTGAAAAGACTTGGGAAATGGTACAACGGGGATCTAAAGGACATAGTTCGTGTGGGAGAAGTTAGACAACAAGCAGCGGAAGGGTTGAAGATCATAGACAGCAGCGCTTTACTGGGCAAACTGAAACCGGTGATTTCAGTTTGGTCTAATGCCAAGGCTGCTGTGACCACTGACTGTGTACAAGGTTTCTTTGACAACAGTTGAGAAGCTGGAAGTTTTAATCTGTGATATTACGGGGCAAGTTGAGCATGGAAGAGAAAGAAAGCAACGCTGATGTATGGGTAAGTAAGCTGGGCTGAGTTGGAATGCCAGAATCACTGTCTAGGCCTCTTGAGGAGTCGTGGGCTAGTTGACAAAACACAGAGGACAAAAGGTGCCCATTTGAAGACCCCAGAGATGTACCCTACTTAGCTCAATCCAGACAGTTGTTATGCTGATGCGCTGGGGAGACTGCACTGTTGATCCCCGGAGCCAGCATCGCAGCTCTTGCCTGTGCTGATGTGCTAGGAAGGCAAAATAAGCTGATCCCTGGAGCCAGCATTACACTGCAGGCATCAACACCAGGCAGAAGGATATGTACATTATCAGATGGAAAGAAATGCAAATGGATGTAGATGCAAATGGATCACATTAGTTTACTGTAATGTTACATCTAAGTTGGTGCTTATCTTGGTGAGAGCTGAGTTCAAATCAGCATGAAGTTTTAACATGGAACTCTCATGGAATGGAAATCATGATTTGGATAATGAAAACCTTAATTCTCTATGTATGTATTATTATTTTTTTTTTAGTTTAGGTCATAAAGATTTTTTTTAGTGTACATTAGGAAACACGTGCATTCTCAGAACTGATTCACAAACTTGATTCACAAAAAGGTCTGTTCATGTATTAGCAAGTGATACTATTTTGAGTCCATTCCCTGTACCTTCAAATGGAAATCATTCCCCAACACAAAGGCCATTTGGGATTTGCTGATGTAAAGTGTCAATATAAACTACAAAACCACTTTATTGAATTTGCCATGTAAATTACAACTGTGGCTGTTTATTTGAACTAGTGAGCATGTTTAGAATATCTCGACTACAGATTTGCAGAAGTTCTTGAACAGATACAAGATTGTGAAAAAGAACCACAAGACACTTTTTATTCAGTTAGGATAGAGAAGTTATTACCTGCATCCATATTTATTTCATTGTGCTACAGTGAAGTTCATTAATTTTACATAGATTTTTCGAAGTTTAACAAAGTAACTTAATAACAGCATTATAACTTATTTGTTTACACCTGATTTGTAATGATTTTTAAATACAATGGTTCAGGTTTTTTTCTCAAAATGTAGGAAAGTATATGCATGCATTCTGCTGATAGACTATTGGCACATTTGTAACATTTGGAGATCTATCACAGCTTGTAAAATATAATTTTAATGCAAAAAAGTATAAAACAACAATACATTAACAGTAACAGTGCACGTTTAGCAATTAGCTGGTGCTAAATATTCTAACTCCCTGGCTATATAATTCATCATCTGTAAAGTAATTTATTCTTCTGGTTTTAATATGTTACAGATGAACGGTTGTATGTCTTTCCTGTTAGAACATTACCAGACCGGCTACTTCTGCATTAGCCTGGTACTACAAGAGATACCTGAGGTGCTCTTCATGGTTCATGTGGTACTAATTTAAATGGGAAGTTGCACATATTTCATTGAAACATTCGGAAAAGCCAGCTTTCACAGAAGGATGCAGATGATGGACCATTCTTACTGTGCAGCTGAACTGCTCTAAATATGTCAGGAAGGGTTATGGATAATTTCATTTTGCCATCATCTCCAGTCTGCTGTTTGTACAAATCACAGTGCGGTGTCATCAAACAGAACAATTCTGATAGTACATAGAACATAGTACAGCTGCTCTTAATGTGAGCACTCATCCCATTTAAACTTTTAGGTCACCCAGGAACATACCTGTATGCCTGTTATTATTATTATTATTATTATTATTATTATTATTATTATTATAGAATAGACAACAGTGTTTACCCAGAGACCTCACTACAACATACCATTTTGAGGAGGAAAACAGTTTTCCCAAAATGTTTCATAAACCTAAATGAAATCTCTGAGTCCTAAATGACAGAAAATGGTATCATTCTGTCTGGTTGGCTGAAAAATGTGTTTTTCAAATGTGAAGTGCCCCATATACAGGGCCAGATTAACCTATATGCAAATTATGCTATAGCGTAGGGTCCCCAGCAGAATTGGGGCCCCATGAGGTCGCTGTTTGTTTGGGAAATTTTATAAAAATAGTTTTTAATTAATTTTGTTCTTTTATGATGGCTATGCATTTCTTTCTCGATTACAGCATACCTGGTCTCTGAGTCTCTCACGCAAAGAGCTTCCTGCTAATGTACAATACCAAATGCCCCAAGCGCTGTGCCTCCTGGGAAAGATCTATCCCTAGTCCTACTACGTCAGAGGCATCAGTCTGCAAGATAAAAAGTATCAATCAGGCTCAATTTATATATTCTTATTTCAGTTCTAAGGCCAATTAAAATACCTGTACAGTCTGAAATGTGCACAGTATGCCTCTTTAAATTTTATAAAATGTTCCTTTTTCATTTGGGGGTTGGAATTTTGGAAAAAGGCAGGTAAAGGTAAACATGTAAAATGCGAGAGGCTGAAGGAAATTCAAATGTGGATGTCTCAGCTGGCAAGAACAGCATAGTGTTTGTTTCTCTCACTACAAAAGAAAACCCAAAAAGAAGTAAAGAACATAAAAGTCATTCCCTTTTTTTTCTTAAACTACATTGTTTTATTCTATTGAATGTAGTAGAAGGACTCGACGAACAGGTTTGGAAAAAAAATAAAACGTTGTGTTCTGCTATATACTGTATATATGATTCTACTGCTATTGTAAATATTAGCTGCTGGACTTTCTGGTAAACTAACAAAACCACTGACCCATTAACCCCAGTGGATATTGTATTATGCACCTGCTAATGCTTTTGTACTTTACTGCCTGGGACTGAAACTTTTTTATGTCTGTGATCCTCTGGCAAAGTAGTTAGCAGTGTGCAGGTGCAGGTGATCAATAAACAGACAGACAATTATAATCCAGGTGCGATGTTGTTTAATGTTTTTTTTTTTAAATCCAATGGCTTTATGGTAAACAAAAACAGTAAATAATAACAAAGGTATTGAAACAATCCGCGGGTTGGCCCCAAAATAATAACAGTCCCGTTTTTAGTTCACCCACACGTAACACAAGCACAAACACCAGTCCACAGTGCGCGCTCTAGTGCTTGTGGTTAATACAGTACTTTAGTGTTAAACAAAAGTGCTGTTATGTTGATCCGGGTTTAATGCTGGTCTTTAATGACCGCTCCGGATCGTGTTAGCCGTTAACAGTATTATTAACTACAAAAACAAACAAAACACTCACAGTTCACAATACAGGTTCTTCTGGTCCTTTAATGCAACCATTCACAAAGGAACACATCACATCACTACGTCCTCTTTTTATAACGTTACCCGTGACCCCTTGGTTAACGAGCGCATCCGTCACGTCGTTTCCGGTCCGGGTCATTGAGTTTGTATACCATAGCTTTTCCCCCTTTCTAGATGGCCGACTTCCACCTAGCCCTGGGAATAAACTGTCGTGCCATTTAGTGCAGGGTATTCGGTTCCCTTCATGCAGCTACCAGGGAGATGTAACACCACAAATCATTCGATCTCTGTCACAGATCCATATTGCATCATTTTGTGTTCTATGTTCCCACAGATGTTTAAATGTTAATTAAAATGATCATTAACAACCATTTTTATATGGCAGCTCCACAATCTGGAGAATATATATTTACCCTCCATAATGAATTATTATAAAGTGCAATGCCAATCACATTGAATACAAAAGCGTCAGTAAAATATAAAAATGCAATTCTCAAGTCTGCAAACCATAATAGTGCCTAATTTTGGTTTGAAATTGTAAAATTAATGGCTCCCATGCACAGGCATAATGAAAAATACTGTACAGTGACTGCACCTGTATTTGTCACCTTCTTTTTAAAAAAATTGTGCAAACTCCATGGCCAAACATGTATTTAAAAAAATGAAACCACGCTCAGTTCTTCTCAGTGCTGTGAAAGAGCAGGCTGGAAAAGTCTGCTCCGCACTCTGCTCCCCCGCTCCATAAACAATTGGTTAGCTCCACTCTGCTCACACTCTCTGATTACAGCATACCAGCATACCCATTTTAGATAATATTTTATTTTTGTTTTATTGAACATAATTATACTATAATACCATTTTAGATATATTTATTTTTTGTTTTTATATAATATATATATATATATATATATTTAATGATATAATATTATAGTATATATATATATATATATATATTTTTTTTTTTTTTTTTTTTTCACTGACAGTTTTGAGCTCAGTCTAAGGAGGTTGAACCTTTGGATGACAACGAATGCTTATTGAAATTAAACAAAAAAATAAAGCTATAGTATATATAGAATAAAAACATATAAATACCCATGTAACTCACACCTATCTTGAGTTTGATTCATGGAAGGAATCTTGAATACTCTTCGGATGATGATCTGTTTACTCTGTCACCCGTGCAGCACCATCCTTTTCTGCTCAATCTCCAGCTTCTCTCCCTCAGATTCACTCTGCCGGGATCTCACCCCAGTCCTTCTCAGCACCCCTCCCTGCAACTGAAACATAGTCTTCTGATCAGAATTCACCAAAAACATCCCGGTTCTACACAAGCCCCTGCTTCTCAGTTACCCATCAGGTATCTCCCTCCAGTTTGCCATAGCTCTCATTTCACTAAACGTAAGTCAGCAGCTCCTGACATAAAAAAACGAACTATTCCAAAGATTGAACAATTTCACCATGAAAGAACATTTTATTTAACTCATCAGCTTGCAAGGAAGAGTTGTTTCATCTCTACCTCTACCGCAATCCAAAAACACTTCTGTAATGATGTCACCTCAAATCGCCGTTCAGCCTCCCCTTCTGATAGTCTTCGTAGGCGCAGCCATCTTGGAGTAAACAATATTGCTGTCTTGAATCCCCCAGCTGTCACAGGACTTGATTATTTCAAATAACACCACGACTGCAAATACTACTGCAACTATCCCTGAGGATTTTCTCAAACAAACAACGACTTCTATTACTGTTAATATTCCAGCTGCCTGGTCTAGTTTACCAACTTTATTACTGACCTCACAACAAGCCGGAGTACATCAATTTATGAATTCTGCAGGTGTCAAGCAGGCCTCTGCAGGCCCTGTGGACCCCAGTAAGTCAATGTCATCTGCCCCTGTTCAACCAGGCATCCTATCCACCCTACTGGATGTCCCAGGCATCCAGCAAACCCATCTTTCCACTGCGGGCATCACAGGTCATGCCTCTCCAGAGCCCTGACTCTCACTTCCACTGCGGGAGTCCAACAGGCCCCTGTAGCTAATAGGGCTCACAATCACAATTCAGCTTATAAGATTACATATTCTCTGCCCACATTCAAACTGTCATTCCATCTTTCCCTCCTTATCTTGTGTCTATTGTGGGCATCCAGCCGGCCCCCACAATTCACCAGCCCCTTTTCAGTCACCCTGTTCTTCCTCTCACCATTTCCACTGGTTTTACTCTCGGCTCTGCTGTTTCTTTGCCTCCCCCTGATAACTCACTTACCTTCAATCCAAGGCCTGTCTCTTTCGCTACACCATCAAATGCACTCAGATGTAGATATTTATTTAGTCGCTTTGCTTATTAACTCCCTAGATAGTATTAGCAGCAGAACAATTGAATGCAGAGAACTCTTTGTTACTCTCAAGTCCTCAGACCCTTGTATATTTAAAGCGCTCACTATTTCTGAATTAATTCTCGCTTTTAGTCATTACAGTTCAATTTTCAACCCATGTCTGTCTCTACTCAGCCACCTTAATTATGCTACGAGAATAATTCAGCAGGGTCCTACTTTCCTCAATTTGCTTGTCCATTCCATCCCTCTCTCATATTATTTCAATGGATTCTTTCTGCCCATGGAAACTCCTTCTAAGTCAGTGGAATGGAATTACTTTCTTTTATGATAACTGCCTTCTTTTACCTGAAGATTTACAGATGCCTTTTACAGATGCTTCTCCTTTTTTGGAGGGTATTTTAAGGGAAAGGTTTGTCGCTTCTTGGCTTAAATAATTAGAATCTAGTCTCCATTCTAGTCTAGTTTCCATGACACACAGCTATTTCAATCATCTTTAGTCTAACAATTGTTTTTGGAATGTTTAGTTTGCAAACAAGTATATTTTTTGTTCAAATTTGCAAAATTATAAAAGTACAGGGAAATATAGTCATATGCTACAATAGTTACTACTAATTCAAATCATTACACAATGGAATGTATAAATACTAAAGACTATGTTCAACAATACGAACATTAGCAAGGATCCTATAAAATATAAACATGACCTTAATCCATTAAAAGCATTTTAGCATGCCAGTTTTCATGGTACAAACCAAAGTAATAAAAATGTTTGATAAAAATAACCAGAATGTTTCAGCTGGTCCCCATAGACTCCTTCTAAAGTGGTTAGAGACGTTTGTATTGGATGCAAAGGGCATGCTTCCTACTGTCCAATTTTGAGGCCTAATTGACTTGGTAACCACAGGGAAATGAGAAGCAGGCCATTGCTCTTTTGCATGGTTTGTCACAGGAGACACTCAGACTAGGTTACAGGTCTGGTGATTTAAATAAAAGCAGTTATATAACATGAAACCCAGAGTCGCTGATATGCAAAACCGTATAGACTACATTCATTATAAGTTATGCATGTATATTTGAACCTGGCTTGGGGGAAACTTTTACTGTACATTGAGAAGAAAAACTGAAAAATACAACCTACAAGATGATTGATTTAGTGAGTAAGCCCTAGCAATGGATGGTCTTCTAACTTAATGGCCTTCTAAAATAGTATTATTGACTATGTCCGGCAGTATCTTGCACAAACCTTATACAGAACTTCGAAGGGTGTTTTAAGAAGGGATTTGGATTTCAAAAAGCCTTCTTCAATGATGATCAATCATGCAATGATGAATATGTGGCGCTTACTAGGGACTTTGGCGGCTGTACTATGGTCAGAATATCTTTTTAGAATAGTTCTAGGAGATGTTAAAGATCTGTGACACAGATGAGATCTATGCCTTGTCAGCAAGATGGACACACAAAAAAACACTTGCTATGGAACACAAGGGATTATTGGTGATCTGCCATTTCTGGTCCACCCATTATGCCCTTATATCCTTTGTATATTTTAACCCTATGCTTTAAATTTTACATTTTCTCATCACAATGTGGACGCTTATACTCTGATTATGTCCATCTGTAATACTCTGCATGGTAAACCTGATACTTGCCTTACATTTGTATCTTCTGCAAACTTAGATCACAGGGGTAATTTCCATGGAAAAGAAAAGTAAGTCTCACATTTTTCTCACTCTATTTTGGTAGCACTTATTTTGGTACAAACATGACTTTTTCCTTTGTAGGCGGCATGCTACTTAAAGCTAATGTACAATGACTTGCATCTTATTGCTAAGGGACAAAAAAGTCTAGGCTGAAGCAATAAGTGTAAAAGGGCTTTGTTATTTATTTATGTATTTATTGCAAAGGCTATTTTTTTATTTGTAGCAGCTTCAATATTTTGATAACCTTGCTTTTAAAAAATGTAATTATAAAGCACTTTTTATGAGTCAAATAGCAATAATCTGAAACATTAAAAACAAATCAATGAAGAGGTCTCTAAAACTGCATGTTTATTTTTAAGAAGTTTGCCAATAATTGCTTGGTACAGCCTTCAGTTACTAGAAAGTTGTGTAAGGTTACATCACAAATGGGATTTCCACTGCTGAAGTCTCGTAAGCATAATTAGGTTTTGGTTAATTGCACGACTTTTTAGCGTGAGAAGGCATTTGCCCACCTTTTAAAGTCATACAACGTTTTAGACGCACATCTCCTACAGAGAGTGGAATGTGCGTGTTATATGCGAGCTACATCACATAAATAATGACTGTGTAGAGAGCGTGTCGACCTTCTAAGCCAGTTACTTCTAGCCCATTGACGTTTCGAATTGCATTTCGGGTATAGTCCAATAAATTGTTGATTTTATAAAAATGTTTTTAATGCATTCACTCTTTTATATTGTTACTGCTTCCGTTGAAACTAGTTTTCAAGGGATCAACTGTAAGACAATACTGCCATACCAAGCATTTAAATAGCATGGTAAAAGCTGACTTTACCCCGTTCATTACAGTCTGCACAGTGTACGAACGACAAAGCCCTACACAAATTAAAAACTCAATATAATTCACCCTGACCCTGTCTATATATTACAATACGTTTCATAGTACATTTTTAGGTTTTATTTTTCAGTTTAAGCATTTTTTTCTTATGTTAAAAAACAAAATAAGCATTTGTTTTAAGTTTGTAAAACGTATACATATTCGAAAGCCAGGAAAAAATAAGATATGTTTTCCATGGAAACAGTTACTGGAATTGCATTACTCAACCTGTTTGCTATTTAGGTTGATGTCTGGTATTTTTTAGTTTATAATGATAAATAGTGTTCAATATTTTGTTGTTATATAACCCCATGCAATGTACAGAACATAAAAGGGCTCATAATCCAAGATTTGACAGTAGTTTGCAACACATTCTTGCCATCTCATCTCTCAAGAACCACCTGTTCTTTTTCTTGCTTTCCATGCACTTTAGGCTGTGCTTCTGCGACTATTTCATGTATTATGTTACTATCGTGTATTATGCACTTTCCACTGTATTTAATGTACTATTTCATGTATTATGTTACTATCGTGTATTATGCACTTTCCACTGTATTTAATGTACTATCTCATGTATTATGCTACTGTCATGTATTATGCACTTTCCACTGTACTTAGTGTACTATTTCATGGTGAACACAATAACTTGCTTGAATTTGTACCAATCTTGACAAAAAATTGTATCATACACTTCTAGCCTCCTATAGAAGTTCTCTAATATGTTTGGCTATCATCATATAAACCCTTGATTTTATACACAATGCAATTTTTGAAAACTTTATAAATGCATTGTTTTTAATAGGTTTTCATCATAACCAAGACAGTCATTTTGTTGATAGAGAAGTAACTAACATACTTCAGCTGTAAGAATTGAAACTGTTTGAAGAAACCAAAGGTGTAGGGTAAACAAAAAGACTATTGAGGCACAATGTATTCTAAATGCAGCATTTGAACCAGGGCAACTATTGAATAATTTCACATAATCTAATATGAAAACATAACCAGGAGCAAATGATCACACAGAAGATAAAACTTTTGCCTAGGTGTATAAATCCAACTGATGTGAGCAATGAATGCTGTCATAAAACATGTCAAACAGCAACAGCAAATTGAGTCTGTTATGTACAAGTATCTGCAAGCTTTAATATTGAATCTGAGGTTTGTGTTCCTATAACATAAGCAAAGGTAACTTTCTGTAGCTGGAAATCTATAATTCTCAAATGCCCAAACTCCAGGTGCAGACCACAAAAATTGCCTTTGGCGATCAACAGACTGCTTGTTTTTAGACGGTTTCTCCTGAGGGAGTGATTGAATTCAAACATTTATAAATATTTCAACAGTTTTTCATGCTCTTCAAACCCCTTGCTAATGTGCTTGCTGCTAGTCCTGGAAGATGCAGCATGCTTACATTTGCTGCTTTATCTGGTTATCATTTACAAGTATCCAGGAACTTTAATAAGGAAAAATACTGCTCTCTGTAGATATCTTCTAATCTGTTTCGAACATGATTCTGGTGTTGGAACTGAGAAGGTTTCTGATTACTGTTCTCTTCAGACTCTACTGCCAAATAGAATTTAGAAGAAGCAAATAGTTCAGTACATTTAAGAAACAAACAGTATTACATTTTAAGATAAGTTAGCCTTCCAGTAAATCTACAAAAATAACTACAAAATGAAATCAAAAGTAAAAACAGACTTTAGCGATGTAGAACTATGGTACATCTGGTTGCCATCTGAGAAGTCTGGACTCCAGCCAATAAGAATCTTGAAAAAATGAAAATTACTTCATTATGAAAAAATAACAAACATGGATGCTACTTTGAACATATTGCTGCTGACTTCAGTAATTTGTATAGTTCTACAATTTGTATACAATATATGTTTTCTTTTAAAAAATAAGATTTGTTTTGTTGTATAATGTTAAAGTTTCACCCAGAAACAGTGTTTTGTTTTTAGCTTTTTGATAACTTTAATCACAAAAATGTGTGTTAAACTTTCAATAAATAATTATATTTATGTATTAATGTAGTTGTGTATTTGTTTAATGAATTGATTAATATAAGCATAGGTGATTGGAAATAAAAAAAGAAACCATATATATTTCTGCAGGAGCCAAAATATATATATAATATATATATAGATATATATCTATATATATATATATATATGATGGACTTTTTTGTAATTCCTCTTAAATAACACTGTAAGTAGCAGTGTTGGTTTGAACTGACAACCTGTTTGTCAACAACCTTTAATTTTTGTATTACATAATCAGTCAAAATTGATCATTCCAAGTGCAGTTCTATGAATGATTAAGATAAAACAGAGAACAGAGTTTCAAGATAAAATGTTTCAATTACTAATATAAAGATGAATAGTAACCAAATAAACCGAGGATAAAAGGATAAAAACACATCTACATATTTATTGACACCAATTGTTGTATTGACACCAACTGTTTCTTCAGCATGATGATGAAATTATCCTGGAAATATGTAACGCTACTAACTCTACTACTAGGGGTGTGTGTGTGTGTCTATGAAATATATCTACAGAGAAAAACATTTATATTATGGGCTGTATGGTACTATATCAGGTTTATTGTGTACTCCAGTTACAGGCATGGCTAGTGTTGGTTTAAAAGTTATATATACCCCATTTTGTGTTTTTTACCCCACTGTAAATTTATAGTCAGGTTTTTAAACAGTTCAGGGGTTTAGTTACTCTACAAATTACCCTTGATGAGACAGTGACACAAAAGATCTATTTCCAATACAAATAGCATAAGGCAGCATGTGAGCCCACCTACATTATAGTGCTACCACATCACTTTTAATACAAATCATGCACAATCATGCAATGACTGAAGACTAAAACTGTAACTGTATAAACACAGAGCATTACAGTCATTACAATTTGTGTTCAAATAATAATAATAATAATAAAAAAACTCCAACCATGCCAACGAGTTGAAGCACTGGAGAGGTAAACAAAGGGAAGAGATATTATGGTATGTGTACATAAAAATGAGCAGTCCTCAACACTCCGCCCCCACTGCTGCAACTGCTGATTTGCACTACAGAGTGCTTGCAGGGCTTTTAGTCGTGACTCCCTAGATCCTATGTTGAAGGGTACAGATCAGTTTAAGCCTCTTATTGTGTTCTATATATTCAAAATACACAGAACAGATTAGTACAGGGTTGTTCGCTGCTTTGTGCAGTACAGTTATTCCACTACACACACTGTCATGCGCATAACAATCGATATACGAAATACAGACATGGATTAATATATGTATAGTTCAAATGTACAAAACATTTTCTTTTAAACTAAACTTGAAGCCAGTTATTCTTATTTTTCAAAATGAAATCATTACTTTAAAGAGCTACTTGGCATGGACATAACATATCAAAGTTGTTTTAAGTAAAGATTCAAATTATTGTCATTTTCTCTTTCAGTTATCACAATCTCAGTGACTTTTCTCATGAGTTTAAAGTGCTGTCGGTAGAGCTCTCAGAAGCATGTCTAACTGGTACACATGGAGAGGTTCGGTGAGGGCTCTCTCTCTCGATCTCTCTCTGAGTGGTCCGGAGGCGGGCCTTGAGGGGTGCTCGATCTATAAAAATAATGCTCTGCTATTTCTTAAGTCTGCCCCTTTAGAAAGTAACAGCGGGAGCTCTGGTCAGAAACTGCGGTTCAGACCACAATAAAACGCCAGCATCTGGAGCGAGAAGATGAGACAGACAGGCAAGCCAGGCTGAGGAAATAATTAGCTACAGACCTGGGGGGATGTGGGTAGTTAGCAGGGGAACCCTGGGCAACATCACAAAGTATAGCAGAAGAATAGCAGGGTGCAGGCTGTAGACCCAAGATGTACGAGTATCGATGGTGGGGGACGCTTTTATTTACCTTTGCTTTCGCCTTTTTTTGTATTATTTTGACACACCTATGTGTGTGTGTACATTCATTATTCTGCTCCTCTTTTACCATTGTTGGTATTAGAGTGAACAGCAGTACAGTGGCACCTTGTGGCGAAATTAATAAAGTACACCCCTGCAGGGTGTTTCAAACACAACTTTCTGTGTTGTGTCCCATAAATGTCCGAGCTTGGTTTTCAAAATTAGCTTCATACAAAAGCCATGCCAAGGGCTATCACGTGATCACAACCATTACAGTCAGTAGTAAAATATAAAATGTTCCTTACCTTTAAAAGTAACTACCCCAACACTGGCTGTGGCAATACCATAGATTTTCCCAAAAATGTGATCCTACATAAAATACAGCTCCCCTTTTTGTTCTAAATTGGCTGGAGTCACACAGTATTATTATCGTTCATTTAACAATCACAGGATAAACGGACCGTTTTAGACAAATAATAATATTAATTCATTCTCCTTGGATTCAATTCTCACAATCCTTATCATCTGAGGTATTGCGTTTCCAAATCTCACCACATACTTCATTTTCAAGTTAAACCTAAAGGACTTAATAAATGGACCTCCATTTATTATGATCCAAGCTCATCTCAGCATCCTTAAATAATAAATGACAAAATGGTTGATAGCACTTGACAATGCTTATGTATCATTATTGATGCAAAACAGTTACATAATTGCAATTTATCAATAACAATTAAAAATAACATTCTTCAAGGTGCAACCCTTGTTTTTGGAGGTCTATTTAGGGCCCACATGATGAAGCAGTGCTGTAGAGGCCCAGGATTCTTTTAAACATGATATAGTATTATGTTGAACAAACTCCAGCTAGTTAGCAATATTAATGAAGTTCTCATATTGGCACAGTCCACCTACCACTAGCGAGAAACTGCACTACATTTTTCTTTCCAAAATATTTTATGTCAGCCATTCATCAGTAACAGAGTAAATCTTGTCTTCTTCAAGTAAGGATCGAAAGCAATTACCATTAGCAACTCTTGTCTGCAGACGATCCTTTCTGCCCTGTATCTGAATCTCAATGATCTCCCAAGTGTCCCCATGCAATTTAACAGCAAGATCAATACACCACAGCAGTTAGCAGCGTCGCTCTTGAAGAGCTTCACAAAACTCTCTACATTTTCTCCACCAAATAAATGTCAAAATATTCCACCAGCTACAATTCTTTGGAGAAATTGTTCTTGCGAAACATTATTGACATACTTTAACCCACATTTCCAGCTTCCTAGAGGCAAGTCAATTCTCATTTGGCAAGAGTCACATCGACATGTGTCCCCTGCTGACTTACTCTGTAGGCATGAAAGCCATCAAAATCTGGAGCAGGGGTTCCAGAAGCCAGAGGTCAAAGGCCTAGCACTGACCCAAGGTCAAGGTGGCAAATGGTCTTCCCTGGAGGCTTGCTTTCATCTCTAACACGGCCTTGAATCCAATCAATGCCATTTTAAACTCTGCCTGTCTTGCAGTCTGTGTTACCTGATCTATGAGCTTTCCTGCAGCACGTAGAGAAGTGACAGTTGACATTATCTTGACAGAGAGATTGCCACTGCTTCTTCTGCTCCTGGAAATCAACTTAAATAGCATGTCTGCATCCATGGAAGTTTTTCTTTAGAATCTATAACTATACTGTTTGAACTATATTTTATTAATGTCTGCGCTTGTTATATTTACATTGGTGCATCTAAGGTTATAGAATTGCATAAAGCAATTACACACATGAACAAGTTGATAGCCACATAAATAGCTAAGGTTTTTATCATCCATTCATGAGAGTCTTGGCAATCCTTTTTTCTTTCACAATTCATGTATTTTGCATTTCAATTAAAAGTAGCATTTATAATGCTTCTTTTTCTCTGTAAAGCAGATTGGAAAGCTGGTAATTAAAAATGATTCCAAAAAAAGCAATATAATCAAGTGAATGGAGGAAATATTAAATATTGCATACATTGGTATATTAAACAAATTTGAAAGAAAGCAACATGTATATCATTCTCACTCAGATTTTTGTTATAAAAAATATTAACTGCAGAAAAAAATCAATTTCACAAGCATGAGAAACCTGAACATTTATACAAACATTAGCTACCTAAGTACCTCTTCAAACTGAAAGCTCCTGTGTGTCTGGTAATCCTTGCAAGGGAAGCATCAAGCACTGAAAATTGTGCACACAATCATTTTAGTTATTTTTCCTAAAAGCAAATCCACACAAAGCAGTTTTGTAAATTATTTGTTATATATTTTTTTAAGACAATCGCTTTTCTTTCCTGCTTTGAGACATACAGGTAAACTATGCTACAGTCTAAGTTTTTTTGTTTTTGTAATAGCAAGGACTACTTGAGGGGTTGGGAACATTATTAATTGTCAGTCTTTTTGTCTTTTTATTACAATTATCCTGTTAAGCGGAGATTTATATTCATAGCCCGTGCAACATGCCCATGTTAACCCAGGCCCGCTGCCCCTGGCTCTGCCCGGCTGATGTAGGAAAAGAGCTGTACATTGTGAGATCACACCCTCACATAATTTTGTCTTGCAATTGACAATACATATTTTAATGCTTAGTTTTTTATGGTAATCTGTTGGGGTCTATAAATGTAATGCAGCCCTGTTGTACTCTACCAGTGAGACAAAATAGAAATGTGTTATAATTAGGCCTCCTACTTTTCGATATTAAACGGTAAAGCTTGTTAAACGCCAAATTCCCCCAAAAAAGAGTTCGACTGAAATAAAGTTATACAGGATAAACAACGTTAAAACCACACCCTTTTTTTCGTAACAAAAATAACAATTTAGAAATCATCTGTAGTTTGTTTAGTTTTTATACTTACTGTCAATCATATCACTGTTCTACTCTGAATGGCTAGAGGCCACTGTCAATCATCTCAGTGATCTGTTGGCATAGTTTCACTGTCACTGTCATTTTACCCAGTTCTGACCGATCTCTTTGACTGAAGCAGTGCCAGATTGCTCTCATTCGTTTAAATGACTGTCAATCATCAAGACCTGTATCGACTGTGCACTTTCATTTGCCAGCTCAAGTGCCTGTCTTTCAACGCACCTACTTTTTAAATGAGCAGGATAAGGTGTAGGTGGCCTTTTGCTAGATCTAGTTCTGTTCAGCTATCTAATGTTTTGTTCTGTGCATACTATTTTTACTTGTAAATTTATGCTATAAATTTATATGCTACAGTTTATTCTAGGTTTATTTGAGACAATTTTTTTATTTCCTTAGGATCTTTGTCTTTACAAGGTATAGCTTCGCTGTGACGAAACGTTCTTTCAATTAGAATGTTGGTAACCATGGTTTTATTGCATGTTGAATATGACAAAGGGGCTTCGCTAAATGAGACGCTTCTCAATAGCATAAAGTCTGTGAAAAGTCGATTTCATCCATTCTCTGCTTGAATTGAAAAATAAAGATCGAAAAAAAAAAAACACGGTAAATTCTTTCTAAAATAAACATCGATATTAATTGTCGATTTGGCAAAAAATAAAAATCGAATAGTAGAAAGCCTAGTTATGTAATATAATATTATACAGTCAGCACTCAAATATCCATTACCCAAATACACGTGAGTCACGTTTTACCGCCCTTGTATTAAGAATAAAATCAAGCCCCATTACATATATGTAACAAATGAATGCCCCTCTCAATGTTATAATGTACTTGTTTATTCGTCACAGCCCACTTGTTTTGTTTTTTTCTCGCATGACAAATCAGTCACTCTTTATTGCGCGGTTACACAGCACATCATCCAATTTCACATGATGAAATGCAGCAAAAACAAAGCGAACGACACAAGCTACGGTAAATGTTACTCATAAACAGTTCTACATACGGTGATGCATTTTTTTTTAAAAGCTGTGATCTTTAGTTTCTTTGGTTCATACTACAATCAGGTGCACCGACCCGTGATGACGGCCCCAAAGGCGATGGCATGATGATGACGGCGGAGTATGATCCCGAAGCTTTCCTGGTCACGTTTGAGCTGCTCGCTACCACCGCATTATGGCGTCGATTGTTCTGGGCAAGCCAGTTAGGACCCTGCACTGAAAATACAAATCTGCAAGTATCTGTAAATTGTTTGGTTGGGTATGCACGCAGCATGAGATAGCTGAGCTAGCAAGCGTGTAAATGGGTGACGGCTAAAATGCAAAACAATTGTGAGTGAGTTGATTTTTGTAAAGACATAATTGTTAGATTTAGTTTAATGTTTGATATTGGCTGTTAAAGTGCAAACATTTGTGACAGTGTCTCTGAACACATACCTTTTCTTTTAGAAGTTTTTTTTTTTTCTTCCATTATAAGGGTCAAACTAACAGAACTGAATGATAATGATAAAACCTACATCATTGGGTGATGTTAACAGCGTCACGTAGAGACTCTTTTCAAACTAAAAGTATTGTTCTGATACAAGGTGACAACCGTTGCCTCTCTCCTCTGCTTCTCCCTCCCAGATACATACAGACCCCTTTCTCTAATCTTAGCAGTCATGAAACCATTTCAATATTTCATGTATTTGAATTATTGTACAGTGTTTCAGTGATATATTGAAGTAAATATTATATTCATTGTTTTTTTCCCCTACTACAATTATACATTATACAATTATACATTATTTGCATACTAGAGTGACGCACTGTTCATTGCTGTGACTAAAGTGTCGAACAGAGTATTGTATTGTTATTAAAAATGATCATAGAAGTTCAAAGAAAATTACAGACAACCCAAAAATTGCTTTAGTCTTGCTTTACTTGCTTACTAATATATGATTTTTTTTTTTTTTTTCAGTAATAGAAATTCAATAGACTAACCTTAAGAATGTAATTGATGCTGCCAACAGGATTACAAAGACACTGTTCAGTGTAGTCAGGGGACACCTGATTAGCAACTGAGTAATTGTTAATTGATTGATGTATCTCCTCACCTCTCTCAGTAGGGCTTTTATAAAGTGTTTTGTTTGTAATGGGCTGCTCTGTACAATTGGACAGCAGATTACCATACATCTTCTTTTTATGTTTCGTTTTATCTGTAAGAAGGAAACAAAGCGAGTTAAGTATGATGGTAAGGTCAGTACAGTGTAAATGACCTTCCATTTGCTCCTGTCTTTGCACAAAGAATATTACGTGAGTATGTTGAAGCTAAAGTAAAACCGCAGCGATTGTTTTATCGATTTCCTGTTCCACAGGACAAAACCACATTATGACTTTAAGATAAGGTGATAGTCTCGTTTCTTTATGCACAAGTGCCTGTGATTAGTTATTACACTTCAAACTTTTGTGAATACTGCATTTATTCAAATTAAAAAACTAAAAACTAAAAAAAAATGTACAAACACTTTTTTACCCTGAGCTAACTATGTTACAAATAAAATGCTATTAGAAATCTCTATTGTTCATCCACAATTAGTACAGACTTATTTAAATAAACAAGTCCAGTGCCACAACAGGCAACATATATAGATTAAACAAAAATGATAAGAAATAGCCAAGCTCTTTAGGAGAAATCCAGGCCTTTCATTCCTGCCACTGTAGCTGTAGCTGCTGTACAGGCCTGTGGCAGGACTGATCACGGTGCTAAGCAGTAGAAAAAAAATTCTAGAAAAAATCAATTTTTTTTTTAAATTTATTTAATGATTGTCTTTATTTATTGACTGGATCAAACAAAGTTATTTTAGTGTAACATGTTTGATATTTAGAGTACAGTCACATACACTGTGTATTATAAGTGTTATATTGAAATGTATTCTGAATATTACAGAACAAATTTTAGTTTTTTTTTTTTTTAATGTTTCACTGTAAAAGTGCATAAACAATAAATCTTGAATATAAGGAGCGACACTGATTTGAGGTACTTTAGAACTAAACTAATATCTTTGAACTCAATACAATCTTTTTACTTTCAACAGGTTTAAAATGATGCTCAGAAAACACACACACACACACACACACAACACACATATGATATGACACACACACACACACACACACACACACACACACACACACACACACACACACACACAACACACACACAGTTGAAATCAAAAGTTTACATACCCCAATGGAAATTTATAATTTCTAGAAATTTCTCAAAAACAAAGAATTTTAGAGAAAATCTTTTGTAGCATAAGGAAAAAATGCATGTTTTTTACACTATTTCATGGAATGGCATTGAGCATGAGCACTATAGCAACTCATAAACTGTGTCTATGGCAATTCGAAATGCATCATATGATCAGTAGTCCCAAAACAGCTCTACAATGCAATACAGAGGCGTTAATCTAAATGCTAGTTCATACATTTCCCAAAATACTTAACACTCAGCTGTTCTAACTTGGGCAATTCATTTAATTCAATATGTTCTTCTCTGGGGCGGCTCCAAAATAATTCACACAAATGAGTTTGTTTTAATGAGAACTGATTGTGTATTCAAACCTGTAATAGAATCGCGTTTGTTAACTTTCACATTCAGAAAATACAAAAAATGTGTTAATCTTAATTTGGACAAGTGTAACAGAGCAGAGGCTGACTGGTGACTATGCACTCCCTGAGGAAACATCTTTACCATAGCAAAAAAGAGACAGACCTATTTGCACAAGCATTACATTGCTTTTAAAATCCATAATGGCAATTACACTGCCACTAAATTGGGCTAAATTGTAATTTTGATCACTAGTCTTCTTTAATTGAACACACCAGCTGCAGGAATAAGAAGAAAAATGTGTCAGCCATTTAATAAAAATACACACACAGTCCCATATTGTTAAGACATTTAGTTGATAATTCCATGTTTACCCATTCAAAAATGGACAGTATGAATAGCACTGAACTACACTACATATTAGCACAATGAATGATAAACAGATGCATGATTAATCGATCAGTAGAAGGACCACTACAATAAAAAAAATATTGTTTTATTTATAATACAGGTGTATTATACTGTACAATCCTTAGCTGACCTTAACAATGTTGAACAAATACCAAACAGTGGTTCTGATATGGTAGCACACATGTACTAATATGGTACCATGCTTCTGCAGTGGACTACTGTATGGATTGGTTCTTCCCATTGTGTTAATATTGTGATAACATTCCACCAATGGCATACAATATTGTGGATGCCCTTATGTGCTGCCATATTCAGGAGCCTTTACATTTCAGTTAAATATCCCTTAGTAAAGGGTCTGAACTGTTAGTGCAGTCTAATGAAGCATTTTCTATTATACTCTCCACTCTATTATAGTCTCCACTCTGGAAATGGGCATTGCTGTATATCTGCAGAGCAGTGGTTAGGTCATCTGTTTCTGTCCTTGAGCAATATCATGCTCCTACCTGCTGTATTTCGCGTGGTGTCTGTTTATTATGTTCGTTCAGAATTTTGCCTTCCAGAACTCTTTATCAGAAAGCACATTCCCCACATGTAGTTTAAGCTGCAGAAATACAAGCTTCCTCATGCCTTGGAACCTCACATATAACATTTACGCTATGTATTTAAAGTACAGTAAATCATGGGCTTTTGTCTTCCAGGGTCCAGTAGCTTGCCAACATCCACTGTAGAGCTCTGTAGCATAAAGAGGTGATTTGGCTTGGTGGTGGGACCAGAGGATGTTTACCGACCTTCATTTCTCCTGAGCTGCTGTGTGGATTTGCAGCAGTGAGGTACCATAATTGGGTCTTTCAAATTGGGGAGAAAATCAGGGTGAAATAATTGGACTGGTGTGATTGGCATAGACCTACAGTACTTGGGCAATTTGTAAATGCTTATTAGTTGTCAGAAAAATCTAAGACTTGGGATAAGGAGCAAGTATATGAATGCTAACGAGTAGTATTACATCAACAAGTTTATTTTCTCCTCAGTTTATACAAACATTTTAGTTGGTGTGAAAAGTATACCTTTACTAAAAGTCTAGGGACTGTTAGATATGTAAGTTACCTAAGCAGCTTACTGATTAGGGCTGCCAGGCTATCTAATATTCTGTCAACACTGAGGATGACCATCAAGTGATGATATGGTAAATTGCCAGACGTGAGATCTTATGATTAAATAGTGTGGAAGTTATTGTAGTGCACTGCGTGATCTCATGCATGGAATTGCACTGGCATAAGCAGTTATGTTTTATGATCATAAGAACTGAGAGACACTGTATACAATCTGTAAAACAGCAATTGATTGAATTTCAGGAACAGTGAATGAGTTTCTCAAATGTTCCTTTCCGAGCTGAGTAACTGAAGAGAGATTATCTTGAAAGAGTACAGCTGTCAAGAGATGTATGCCATATTATTGTGTAGTCACTTTTAATAAGCAATTATTGCATCGTAAAAATAACACTTTTTACATATACTATACCTTTTTATTTCAAATCCACCACCATGTTTAATATCACAAAACCTGCTTCTCAAAACCAGATATTTTTATTTATTTATTTTTTGTTAACTGGATAACGTTAAGAGCATAATATAGTGAGGTCTTTATCAGTGTATTCCACTGGTCATCTCCTGTACAATTAGCCTTACACTGGAAAGTGGTCCCAAAATCATGGAATTATGGATATCAAGCATTAGTTACATTTTTATGAAGAATTTCAGAACCTTCTAAACGACTGAGGAGCTAAAATATCATCTTCATTATTGTTTGCTTCTCAAAATGTTCTTAGTATATAGCAATGTTTGGTGATCCTCAAGGAATAGCACAGTGCTTTATCAGCATCCTGATTAAAAAGTCTAATGTGGTAAGAGTAAGGCATATTCAACCATGGTGGAAGTTGTCCTAGGGATATATAGAATATTCTATCTGACCATTCCTATATGCCGTAATAAGTAATATATAGTTAATTATATATATATATATTCGGGGAAAGTGGAGCCTCCCATTTCACTCTGTAAAGATTCTTTTTGGATTTGTTTCACTTTCATTCCCCTGTAAATGTATCACCCATGATAATGTGTGTGAATACAAATTAAAAACAAGTATCATGATCATATTGAAAAATACATTTTACTAATATGTACAACCAAATGAGAGTAATGGCAAGTAATGTATACATAGTAACCACTACAAGATGTCCTTTACAATTCTGTTATTATGAAACAAAGCCAATCAGTTGTCACTTGCAATGAATCTCCTAGCGGCTGAGGAGTTCGTAATACTGACATTAACATAAGAAAGACTTACTTCTCGACTACAAAGTTTGTTGTTTAGTAGAATGGTAACACATTTGTCTTTGAACTGAAACGGTTAAGTACCGTGTACCGCGGGATACCTCTATGCCAATTCCTTACAGTGGCACGCTCTGGGAAAGAATCCTGACCCCTGTGGTTGAAACAGCAAGCCGAACGGTTGTGTTCTTTGTATTATAGTGATAGCATGTATGCTGGCTTGCAAGACATGAGTAGTTGAAATTACAAGCCTAACTTTGAAACCGACTGAGCCTAGGTGGGTTTGTACTTGTGTTTATGCTTGAGGACAAGCTTTGATTAAGCGGAGAGAGAATGTAATCAAATCTCCTCCGTGCGGCTGATGAGTTATTAATACTGACATCATCATTAGACCTGTATTTACCTCCTGACTACGGAGCTTGCTCTTTACTTGAATGGTAAGATGTTTGTCTTTGAACTATATGGTTTGTGGTTCATGTCCAGCACTTGCCTTTCAATTTAATTCAGTGGCTGAGATACCAATTAATTACACACTGACCAAATTATGAATACTATTATTATAACCATTTGTGAGCTCATAGTGGTGGAATTTGTCATGTTACACAGTCTTCTTTTTACAACCATTTTCATTGCAAATACTGATCTTTGTTTCTTTTGTTTCACTCAGGTTCAATTTTAGAGGGGCTCTCAAAGAGTTTAGGGGGCCCTGGTACTCCTGATAAAAGTCACTGACATTTTAAAACACAACACACACCCACACACACACACTCATTTATCATATAATATATATATATCTATATATATATACTTATATATATATAGATTGTGATGAATGTGTAGTAACAAACGTCAAGATGGAGGCTTTGGACCCTGGGATAGCACAACACATGGATGATGACGAATGTCATAACATTGCTTAATTGAGACTATTGGTCGTCTAGTCTGTTACCTCATCGTATTAACTATGCAGCGCGTTCGATGCAGGTTGCAAAGAAAAGGGGAAGGCACAGAAATGATGCGGGTGGTTACCTCCCCGTCTTTGATGGAGTCCGCGGCGGCTTTCTTGAGCACGTCCACAGCCTGGTTATTGTATTTGGTTATGCGGCCGCCCACCATGTTACCCAGGAACTCTACACCGTACAGCTTATTGTAGGGGTTCTGGGGTCGAGGGTCATTCACCAGGCAGATCTGCTCGCCAAGGGAAGAAGAGATAGTTACACAACTTGTAAATAAAATAAGGGATTACAAATTGAAGCAGTGCCAATAAACATTTCCAACAGTAGCAGGAAAGGTGTTAATCCATCCGTGTGTCCCTTTACACTGCTGAAGGGTTTGACACGCTCTCTGTAGAACTGCAGCGGGCTCAGTGCCAGTGTGTGTGTGTGTGTGTGTGTGTCTCAACCTGTGGCCTCAATGCGCACAGTGTTTGACCTGCTCTCTGTAGAACTGCAGTGGGCTCAGTGGCCCCAGCCTGTGGAAGTTCTTCTCCTTGTCTCGGTACTCCCAGGTGAACGTGTCGGGAGGGCTGCCCAGACAGACACTCACCACCCGAAACACCTGCAACAGACAGGGAGAGAGAAACACAAACCAGGGCTTACACACGGCAGGGAGAGAGAAACACAAACCAGGGCGTACACACGGCAAGGAGAGAGAAACACAAACCAGGGCTTACACACGGCAGGGAGAGAGAAACACAAACCAGGGCTTCCACACGGCAGGGAGAGGGAAACACAAACCAGGGCTTACACACGGCAGGGTCGGCAGCTATACTGGCTCACAGATACGCTGGGGAAAGCATGCACCACACAGCAATACAACTTGGAAGGTAGCAACAGCGGACCAAGAGAATGAGGATGGCATGCTTGGTAGCTGCCATAGCACGTGTAGAGGGGCTCAATGTGACCACACGAAAGCTCAATTTATCCCCATGGTCTATGGTGGCTACATGCAGGGAGGGAAAGGAGACTCACCTGATCCATTCCTGGTTTTAGTGTTGGATAAGACACTCTGGCCCTGCGCTTGTTACCTGCACACTGTGGCTCATCAAGCTGGCAGTAAAACCTGGAATGGCTGAAACTGCGATGCAATATCTTATTGCCACCCCTCTAAAATATATATATATGTAGTTGTATTTTTTTTCTCTGCCCATCTGTACTGGTCCAGTGACAAATTAATCACCCTGCACTGAAATCAACAGTTGTCCAGTAACTGCGCGACAGGGTTCGTTGGGTCACTGGTACAGTTTCCCCATCAAGGCTACAGAGGATTATTCATTGTGTTTGCATTCTGCTGTAGTCAAATAATAACTTTTTTTTTTTTCGAGTTCTGCTGAAATCAGACAAATTCCAAACATTTTCTCAGAATCCGAGTTTCCAGAAGAGAGAAAATCGGAGGAATTTGCTTCCTTTCCTGTCGCAGCAGACTCCTGCCCGCCTCCCTAAACACACACAGGCTCACACACGACGGAGCCCTGTTAAGTTTTCCATCCCTTCTGTTCTGGTTATTGGCAGCGGCTTGGGGCACGCTCGGTTTGTTTTCCCATGGCGCCGTGTAAATTGTGCCCAGCTGTATCCAGAATGTACCCAAAGCGGGGCACAGCCGGCAGGGACAAAAATACCTGCCCTGCCCCACTCCCCCTGTCTTTCTAAGAACAGCCAAATAAATTCCCGGCTCAGAACAAACAGAGGAGCCCCTCTCTGTTCAAAGGACGGAGGAAACACACCCGGGTCGCGTGACGTCAGGAAACGAAGTGTGTCAATATTGAAACACCTGTCTGCAGACAGAAATATAAAAAGAAACAAGCCGCGTTTCACTTGCGATCTGCCATGCAGGCTATAGCTGTGGTCAAGCCAGGCTTTAAATCTCTCTTTGTAGAACAGCGGTGCCTGACGCTGCCATGTGTCTGGTGTGTCCAGCAAACAGGGCATCAATCAGTCACCGCGTATCTTACAAAAGGAAGCAGGGAGAAGAGGCAGTGGTGGGGAGCCCTCACACCACCAGTATAGATATTTTTCTGGCTTCAAGATTACATGGAGGGAGTTTACAAGTTGGAGAAACTTTAATACACATGAAAAATAAGTGATGGACAGTAAGCACCTGGTCCAGGGCAGTTATGACAGCTTTCCTGTAATGGATCAGGCTATGGGGCTGATTTAACTTATACTCTGCCAGGATAAGCCACAACTGAATTTAACAGCATTGGTACAGAGGGGATCAGATTCAGCGATTTCAGCACTGCAAATGCTAGAGCCTGGAAATGACACTGAAAACGCTCAACCCCCTCGTCATTAGGGCCATTGCCGTCAGTCTAGAGCAAACTACCAACATCTTCAACCTGGAATAGGAAAAACAAACACATTAAGAAAACACGGAAATGCTTCAGTACAGCATGGCAGAAGGAAGCTGGCCACACAAGTCACTCCCTTGAGGAAATGATTTGGAAGCTCGTTATCAGTAATCCGTGTTCTTAAAAAAAACAAAAACAATACAAAAAAAAAAAACCTGAGGTGTTAATGTTCTTCGTATCTAGGACCGGGCTGAGCCCCCATTCATGTCGTAGGCTCGACCCGCAACGATACCGACCTGTTACATCTGAGGACTGAGGGCCCCACAAGCCTTTCAGAAATGCTGAACCGATGGGCCTTAAATTCCTGCAGTCGAAGTGGGTTCGAGTTAAGTATCTGCCCACAACGCATCAAGGACGGGTGGCTCTTTACACTAGACTACTGAATTAGCTGGCTCTCAGATCCACAGTACAGCACTGTGTTCTCTATACTGTACTGTATTGAATTTGCTGCTCTCAGATCCCCAGTACAGCGTTGTGTTCTCTACACTAGTCTGTATTGAATTAGCTGCTCTCCGATCCCCAGTACAGCACTCTGTTCTCTATACACTAGACTGAATTGAATTAGCTGCTCTCAGATCCCCAGTACAGCATTGAGTTCTATATACTAGACTGTATTGAATTAGCTGGCTCTCTGATCCACAGTAACAGCACTGAGTTCTCTATACGAGACTGTATTGAATTAGCTGGCTCTCAGTACACTGAGTGCAAAGGACTATAGGACTAAGACTGTATTGGAATTAGCTGGTGCTGGTTCGGGTCTCCGGGGGACAGGACGGAGAGACGGGTTCGGGGGGCGGGAGTACCTTAGAAGCGGTTGTTAAGGTATTGTGGTGGAAGAAAGCGCTCAGATGGATGAGGAAGGTAAAGGAATGAGAGGAGAAGAAGAATGGTAGGACTAAAGCGATGGGCAGAGGACATAAACTGAAGCGAAGAGGGACGCAGGCTAGGGGGAATGTCGTTGGACGGGAATAAAAGGGAGATGGGTGGAGATGAAAGCAAAGGGAATAGGACGGGTATCCGCCGATAGGGGTCAGGGTGGCAAGGGAAAGAAGAGATATGATTGTCGGTCCAGCCGTAAGAGTAAGAGAGTCGAGGGGTGAATGTAGTGACGAAAGAAACCCTGATCGGAAAGAGACAACTGAACAGAAACGAGAGTAGTAGGCGGTCATGGCCGAAGCTCCAGGTTGTAGCGCCGGAAGCCAAAGAGTAGTCTCACAGGGCGTGAGGCGACTGGGGGGGCAAGAGTGAGACCAGTGAAAAAAAGGAGTGTAAGCTAAGGGCCTCTGGAACTCTAAAGCTGAACCACAAGGCTTAACATGGCAACCTAACTAGAATTGTCGGAAGAAAAGGCAATGTGGCGGCCGCACCGCTAAAAAGTTCAGAGGGTCAATTGGGACGGGTGGTTTAAGAGGTGGGAGCAGGGAAAAGCCCCCACTGTTGGGTTTTTCCAAAGTCGGAGAGAGAGTAACCGTGACACAAGTGGCATTCAGGGGGTCCACCACGTGATATAGATTAATAAACCAAAGGATAGAGGAGAAAGGGGAGGGAAGAGCAACGCCCTGACCGTAGGGGCGGACCGGAGGAACAAACAGGTGAGAAAAGCAACATCTTTCGTATGATTAAAGGGGCGGCCAGGGATAGGGGGGAAGGGGTGCTGTTACAAGAGAATACGGTGGACAGCCGAAGAGAGTATAAAGAGCTCAAGCCCCATTCACTCTGTTACATAAACACACGTGACACAAAGAGATTCGATTTGTTTACACCACGTTATATATTATTATAACAAAGCGATACAGCAACTCATCATCAACGCCCCTGGCCTGCGGCGGCAGGCGGCTGCTGTATAGACACCAGCTGAGCAAGCAAACAACCTCTGCTGTCCCGCCAGGATATTCTGGGTGCTTTAAAGAGAAAGCAGCATACATCTTGGCTTTATTTTTTTATTTACACCCGATCATCCTAATGGCATGCTGTTAGTGGTTTCAGATGCAACCATTCCTCAACATGCAAAAGATTAACTGCAGTGGCATTATCCAGATATTATCTAGTTTTCTACCAATGCAGAATAGCTGGATGGGACTGGCTATTTTACCCCCTAAAGGGTTTTGACAATGGTGACCTATAAGACTTGTAACACACTGAGGATGCCAATTCAATTCATTCAGGGACGAAAATAAGACTCCCATTGCAAAGCAGTTTGATCCACTCCTGGTTTCACTATGAGCTTGAGACGACGCACCTGAACTAGTTACCTACACACAGTGGCTGATCAAGCGCATATTAAAACCTGGCATGGATGAAACTGCTTTCCAATAGGAGACTTCGTTCCACCCCTAACCTAGACAGTGTCAGAACTATACGCCACCTGCGTTTAAATATTAAAATCAGGACTAAACCTGACACTTCAAACGATGCGCTGTTGTAGACTTCGGTTTTGTCAAAGTCCCCCTTAACGATTTAAAACGACAGCGTGGTTTAGATTAACTGACTAGAGCCCCAAAAACCTGTCAAATCCACATTCCTGTTTTATTGGTGTGGAAAGTATTTCACCTGATGAAACAATGGCTGTGCAGAAAGGCTGCGTGACTACCCCCACAATGCTGTTCTTTTCTACAGCAGGAATATCGCTGTCCTTTCTGTACACTTTCTTGTGTATACTGCTAATAAACCTTGTCCCAAGCATCAGAATGCAATCTGTAATCAAAGAGCTCCCCCACGTGGTGACACTGCCTATACAGAACCACTAGTGCTACTGAACTACAGGACTCAGACTATTACCAGCTCAGATTTACTGCTTCAACCAGGTCCGACAAGCACAGAGTTAGAGCAGCTGTTCTCTCGCCTGATGCTCTCTTAATCCATCCCACTCCAGGATCTCAGCCCAGAGCCCTGTACCAACTAGGTGCTTCACAGCTGAAGTGAACCTCTGTGTTCCACCAAGTAATTAAAGGACCTGGTTGGAATAAGATCCTGGACTGGATTTAAAGAGCAGCGCTGATCTGAAGTGTCAGAGGACGTGACCGCAGACCACTGCAAGCACTCGGAAGAAAGGCAGGGGTCGGAGCCAGCGAGAAATAAATGAAGCAGCTGAAACAAATGCTTACCTCCTCTATCATAGTATCCATGGTGTCAGAGAGCTCTTCTTTAGATGCATCGCTGGCCACCATGTTCCTCAGTCTGAGGCAATACTCTCTCATCTGAACACCAGGGAAGAGACGAACAATGCCGTGTTAATGAATCTATGCAGAGAACGTCACAACACAGTGCATCTGTAAACTTAAGATACAAAACAGTTTTCCCCATACACAATCGTGTTGTGTGCACTTTCTACCTTTCTACAAGCAGTAATGTCTAACCCAGGGGTCTCCAGCCCTGGTGCTGGAGAGCCCCTATCCTGCAGGTTTTCTAGGTGTCTTTACATCATCAGTGGCTAAAGATCTGGAACACCTGCTCATCTTGACTAATTAAGCCAAAAATTGGTTCAATTAAGTAACAGATTTGTTGAAACGAAAACCAGCAGCCACAGTAGCTCTCCAGGACCAGGGTTGGAGACCCCTGATCTAACCTGTTCTGGAGCACCGTCAAAACCCCAGCCCCCCACCTTGTGGTTCAGAATGTCATTCATCCGTCTGGAGGCCTCCGAGCTGTGCGACTCCGGGAAACTCTTCTTGGGCATAACGCCGTATTTTTCTGGAATAAAAACAGCAGCAACGATTTTGCTTAATTATTTATTTTTAAATGCTTGTAAAAATAATAATAAAATCGGTGACACGGTTATTTCATATATACAATATTATAACAATCTCCTTATGTCCAGTCTCACCGATAAGGTTGACCAGCATGTCCCACTGTCCTCCGTCGTTGGAGGGGTTGGACAGAAGGAACTGGACCAGCCTCCCGTCCACAGGCTCTTTCCGCAGGGCTGTCTCCACGTAGGCGTGAAGGAAGTAGTAACAGCGCTCAATCTGAACGATCAAGACAAATGGGGAGGGCTGTTCAACTGATCTGAAATAGGTGTTCTCCTAAATTATCAACACACAATACCAAGGGTACAGGAATCTAACAATGTATTCCTATCTCGGAAGATATTTAAAAAACGTGAGGCAAAATCCTCTGAGTGATGCAAACCAAGGCAAGATTATAATCCACCACCTAGGAGTTACAGCCCTGGCTTTCCAGCTGCTGTGATTTAAAAGGTGCTGTACAGTCAGAGACACAAAAAAGGCATGCTTGCAATCTCATTTTCTTACTGCGTGCCTAACGAATACAGCAATAACGCATGCTCACTTCTACAAAGGTAAACGTGCTGTTTTGTGGCTGCTCTGAGTCCATGTGTTACCTTATCCCAGAAGAACAGATAGGACTGGCTGAACTCGAACTCTTCCATGTTAAACTTCTTCATGAACGGAAGACGCATCACGTTGAGGCAGGAAAAGATCCAGCACCTTCCTGAAAGTGGCAAACGACGCAGGCCTGAGTAACGCGACTCATTACAAGGGAGGTCACGTCAGGGCTTTACGACAGAAAAAAAAAAAAAAAAACACACAGGAGTCGACTGATCAGCTGCAGTCATCCTGCCGCTGATAATACAAACCCACTCAAGAAAAGAACACAGGACAGAGATGCCAACAGAACAGATTCCACAGGAGCCTGCTGCAATCACAGGCATTGGTTTAACCTTAAGGTCTTAATGTCAGTTCAGTGCAGCATCAGTAACACGGTGTTGGGTTTCAAAAAAAGTTATTTTAGCCCCTGGACCTTACTCTGTCAGGGGCACCCTTCCCTCCCTCTCTGCCTGCCTGCCTGCCTGCCTCCCTCGTCCCAGGCAATTCACAGCCATACAGCAGGACGCTCTATAAGAGTCCCCAGACGCTCTATACGAGTCTAAACACGTAGCACCCCCATCAGCATCATTAAAAAATGGATAGTCATGAAGTACATTCACTGCCATGTGAATTACACAGATGCAATAATCCCTGCCGTGCCTCACCTGAGCTCTTCTGGTGTGTGATGGGCTTGCCCTCGCTGGGGATGGCGTGCTGGAAGACGTGGACGGTGTCCTGCACCGTCGTCCTGTGCAGACACACCTCCAGAGGGTCGATGCAGGTCGACACATTCTGAGCCAGCAGGTAGCGGGGCTCCGACTTCAGCTTCTTAGTGAAGGAGGCGACCTTCTCAGGGCTCAGACCTGCAGGCAAAACACTGGCCTCTATTTAAAGTCTCGGACTCTGTGCATCTTTTTTTTTTTTTTTAAATCCATTCCAGGTTTTACTATGAGCTTAAATAGCCACAGTTTGTATAGGGTAACAAGCTCAGGTGTGTCTTATTAAAAACTCATAGTAAAACCAGGAACAGATCAAACTGCTATGCAACGGGAGTCATATTAATAATAAAGTAAGTACTAAAGCCTATTTTAAAGGACCCAGGAGTGCCAGACCGCCTGCATAACCAATTTTTGTGAAAGGAACTAAAATAAAGAACACATTGATGCCTGGTTTCACAGACCCTGAGTAGCACTCAGGGTCTTACCTGCAGGATAACATTGCAGATAAGAAGATTACAGCTTTATGACTGTTTGAAGATATACATGAACAAAATAAATAATAAAAAAAAAAAAAAAAAACTTGTTACCTTTACAAGCCCTTAAATTAACCTTTCAAAAAGAAAACAGTCTTAGAAAAATGAACAGTGCCAATATACTGATAATCCAATTTGACCTTACTGTTTTTTTTTGTAATATTTTAAAAATAAATAAATAGATAAATAAATGCTAAATGCCCGCTATTTGTATACTGCTGTGCTAAACCAGAGGCAAAACCCACAGATGCTGACCCGCGTTAACCACAAAACAGATTGGAGAGTTCACTGCGATATTATTAACATTGTAACACGTACCAGTTACATTAATTAAAAGTTAATTAGTGCGGCAATGGGGCGTTCGAGGTGATTTTAAAGTACAAAATAAATCAATTAACGTGTTTTTTTTTTTTTTTTTTTTTGTTATCAATCTAGTTAGTAGATAAGAATGATTAACTTTTACACAAAATAATAATAATTCTTTGTGTATCTACGGTACTTAGTTACACAAAAAAGCTCTAAAAAATAAAAAAAATAATAAATAAAAAAAATATAAAAAAAAAAAAAAAAAATAAAAAAAATAATAAAAAAAAAATAAATAAAAAAAAATAATAAAAAAAAAAGAAAAAGAGATATCATAATCCTTTATATATAATATAAAATAAAAAACAATATAAATAAAAAAAAAAAAATAAAACAAACAAAAAAAAAAAAAATCAAAAAAAAAATATAAATACAAATAAAAAATAAAAATAAAAAAAACAACAAAATCAAAAAAAATAAAAAAACAAAACACAAATAAAAAAACAAACAACAGATAAAGACAAAATAAAACCATACACACATCACAACCTAAAAAAAAATACAAAATAAACACTCACCATCAATATTATCAAATAACAACCAACCCCAAAAATAATAAAAAACCCATCCAATACCAAAACACATACATCACACTCCATCCAACATCCATCAACCAACCTATATAGAGGGTTTTAAGAGTTTGTGTTGGTGGGATTGTGGGTTGGGAAGTGTGTGGGTGTTGGGGGTGCAGGTAGAGTGAGGTTGTGGTGTGGAGGTGTAGGTTGGGATTGGGAGGGACGGGTGGGGGGGTGGGGGTGGGAGAGGTGGTGTAGGTGGTTTTGGAGGGCGGTGTGGTGGGGGTGAGACCCAACCCACCCCCACCCCCACCCCCCCCCTAACCATCCGCCCCACCCACCCCGTGGGAGGGGTTATGGGTGGGGGGGAGGTCCCACACCCCCCACCCCCCTCCCCCCCCCTCCCCCCCCCACTCCCCCCCCCCCCCTCCCCCCCCACACACCCCCCCCCCCAAACTGGAGGGGGGATATGGGGGGGAGGTGAGTGGGGGGGTGGGTGAGGAGAAGGATATGGATGGGGGGGAGGTGTAGGGGAGGTAGGGGGGGGGTGGGTGGAGGTCCCTCCCTCTCCCCCCTCCCTCCCTCCATACCCACCCCCCCCCCCCCCTCCCCACCCCCACTCCCCCCCCCTCCCCCCCCCCTCCCCCCCCCCTCCCCCTCCCCCCCCCACCCCGAGGGGGGAGAGGTGGCCACTCACACACACACAC
This sequence comes from Polyodon spathula, assembly GCF_017654505.1. Classification (NCBI taxonomy): domain Eukaryota; kingdom Metazoa; phylum Chordata; class Actinopteri; order Acipenseriformes; family Polyodontidae; genus Polyodon; species Polyodon spathula. The sequence continues at coordinate 7,648,287 of NC_054548.1, forward strand.
CCCCACCCCCCCCTCCCCCCCCTCCCCCCCTCAACAAAACAACAAAAAAAAAAAAACAAACAACAAAAACAAAAAAAAAGTGGAGGGGAAAAAGACTCAGTGGATCGTGATTAGACGTTGGAATTTTTGTTTAGTTACTCATCCGAGAGATTTGGAACGTACAAATAAAAAAAGAAGCTTGCCAATAGGATTGCTTGGTACAGCCTTCAGTTATAGTAGAAAGTTGTGTAAGGTTACATCACAAATGGGATTTCCACTGCTGAAGTCTCGTAAGCATAATTAGGTTTTGGTTAATTGCACGACTTTTTAGCGTGAGAAGGCATTTGCCCACCTTTTAAAGTCATACAACGTTTTAGACGCACATCTCCTACAGAGAGTGGAATGTGCGTGTTATATGCGAGCTACATCACATAAATAATGACTGTGTAGAGAGCGTGTCGACCTTCTAAGCCAGTTACTTCTAGCCCATTGACGTTTCGAATTGCATTTCGGGTATAGTCCAATAAATTGTTGATTTTATAAAAATGTTTTTAATGCATTCACTCTTTTATATTGTTACTGCTTCCGTTGAAACTAGTTTTCAAGGGATCAACTGTAAGACAATACTGCCATACCAAGCATTTAAATAGCATGGTAAAAGCTGACTTTACCCCGTTCATTACAGTCTGCACAGTGTACGAACGACAAAGCCCTACACAAATTAAAAACTCAATATAATTCACCCTGACCCTGTCTATATATTACAATACGTTTCATAGTACATTTTTAGGTTTTATTTTTCAGTTTAAGCATTTTTTTCTTATGTTAAAAAACAAAATAAGCATTTGTTTTAAGTTTGTAAAACGTATACATATTCGAAAGCCAGGAAAAAATAAGATATGTTTTCCATGGAAACAGTTACTGGAATTGCATTACTCAACCTGTTTGCTATTTAGGTTGATGTCTGGTATTTTTTAGTTTATAATGATAAATAGTGTTCAATATTTTGTTGTTATATAACCCCATGCAATGTACAGAACATAAAAGGGCTCATAATCCAAGATTTGACAGTAGTTTGCAACACATTCTTGCCATCTCATCTCTCAAGAACCACCTGTTCTTTTTCTTGCTTTCCATGCACTTTAGGCTGTGCTTCTGCGACTATTTCATGTATTATGTTACTATCATGGTATTATGCAACTTCCACTGTATTTAATGTACTATTTCATGTATTATGCTACTATCATGTATTATGCACTTTCCACTGTATTTAATGTACTATCTCATGTATTATGCTACTGTCATGTATTATGCACTTTCCACTGTACTTAGTGTACTATTTCATGGTGAACACAATAACTTGCTTGAATTTGTACCAATCTTGACAAAAAATTGTATCATACACTTCTAGCCTCCTATAGAAGTTCTCTAATATGTTTGGCTATCATCATATAAACCCTTGATTTTATACACAATGCAATTTTTGAAAACTTTATAAATGCATTGTTTTTAATAGGTTTTCATCATAACCAAGACAGTCATTTTGTTGATAGAGAAGTAACTAACATACTTCAGCTGTAAGAATTGAAACTGTTTGAAGAAACCAAAGGTGTAGGGTAAACAAAAAGACTATTGAGGCACAATGTATTCTAAATGCAGCATTTGAACCAGGGCAACTATTGAATAATTTCACATAATCTAATATGAAAACATAACCAGGAGCAAATGATCACACAGAAGATAAAACTTTTGCCTAGGTGTATAAATCCAACTGATGTGAGCAATGAATGCTGTCATAAAACATGTCAAACAGCAACAGCAAATTGAGTCTGTTATGTACAAGTATCTGCAAGCTTTAATATTGAATCTGAGGTTTGTGTTCCTATAACATAAGCAAAGGTAACTTTCTGTAGCTGGAAATCTATAATTCTCAAATGCCCAAACTCCAGGTGCAGACCACAAAAATTGCCTTTGGCGATCAACAGACTGCTTGTTTTTAGACGGTTTCTCCTGAGGGAGTGATTGAATTCAAACATTTATAAATATTTCAACAGTTTTTCATGCTCTTCAAACCCCTTGCTAATGTGCTTGCTGCTAGTCCTGGAAGATGCAGCATGCTTACATTTGCTGCTTTATCTGGTTATCATTTACAAGTATCCAGGAACTTTAATAAGGAAAAATACTGCTCTCTGTAGATATCTTCTAATCTGTTTCGAACATGATTCTGGTGTTGGAACTGAGAAGGTTTCTGATTACTGTTCTCTTCAGACTCTACTGCCAAATAGAATTTAGAAGAAGCAAATAGTTCAGTACATTTAAGAAACAAACAGTATTACATTTTAAGATAAGTTAGCCTTCCAGTAAATCTACAAAAATAACTACAAAATGAAATCAAAAGTAAAAACAGACTTTAGCGATGTAGAACTATGGTACATCTGGTTGCCATCTGAGAAGTCTGGACTCCAGCCAATAAGAATCTTGAAAAAATGAAAATTACTTCATTATGAAAAAATAACAAACATGGATGCTACTTTGAACATATTGCTGCTGACTTCAGTAATTTGTATAGTTCTACAATTTGTATACAATATATGTTTTCTTTTAAAAAATAAGATTTGTTTTGTTGTATAATGTTAAAGTTTCACCCAGAAACAGTGTTTTGTTTTTAGCTTTTTGATAACTTTAATCACAAAAATGTGTGTTAAACTTTCAATAAATAATTATATTTATGTATTAATGTAGTTGTGTATTTGTTTAATGAATTGATTAATATAAGCATAGGTGATTGGAAATAAAAAAAGAAACCATATATATTTCTGCAGGAGCCGTTTTAAATATATATATATATATTATATTACTAATATATATCGACATATTACTCACTCGACTGCTTTTTAAATCAGTAATTCCTCTTAAATAACACTGTAAGTAGCAGTGTTGGTTTGAACTGACAACCTGTTTGTCAACAACCTTTAATTTTTGTATTACATAATCAGTCAAAATTGATCATTCCAAGTGCAGTTCTATGAATGATTAAGATAAAACAGAGAACAGAGTTTCAAGATAAAATGTTTCAATTACTAATATAAAGATGAATAGTAACCAAATAAACCGAGGATAAAAGGATAAAAACACATCTACATATTTATTGACACCAATTGTTGTATTGACACCAACTGTTTCTTCAGCATGATGATGAAATTATCCTGGAAATATGTAACGCTACTAACTCTACTACTAGGGGTGTGTGTGTGTGTCTATGAAATATATCTACAGAGAAAAACATTTATATTATGGGCTGTATGGTACTATATCAGGTTTATTGTGTACTCCAGTTACAGGCATGGCTAGTGTTGGTTTAAAAGTTATATATACCCCATTTTGTGTTTTTTACCCCACTGTAAATTTATAGTCAGGTTTTTAAACAGTTCAGGGGTTTAGTTACTCTACAAATTACCCTTGATGAGACAGTGACACAAAAGATCTATTTCCAATACAAATAGCATAAGGCAGCATGTGAGCCCACCTACATTATAGTGCTACCACATCACTTTTAATACAAATCATGCACAATCATGCAATGACTGAAGACTAAAACTGTAACTGTATAAACACAGAGCATTACAGTCATTACAATTTGTGTTCAAATAATAATAATAATAATAAAAAAACTCCAACCATGCCAACGAGTTGAAGCACTGGAGAGGTAAACAAAGGGAAGAGATATTATGGTATGTGTACATAAAAATGAGCAGTCCTCAACACTCCGCCCCCACTGCTGCAACTGCTGATTTGCACTACAGAGTGCTTGCAGGGCTTTTAGTCGTGACTCCCTAGATCCTATGTTGAAGGGTACAGATCAGTTTAAGCCTCTTATTGTGTTCTATATATTCAAAATACACAGAACAGATTAGTACAGGGTTGTTCGCTGCTTTGTGCAGTACAGTTATTCCACTACACACACTGTCATGCGCATAACAATCGATATACGAAATACAGACATGGATTAATATATGTATAGTTCAAATGTACAAAACATTTTCTTTTAAACTAAACTTGAAGCCAGTTATTCTTATTTTTCAAAATGAAATCATTACTTTAAAGAGCTACTTGGCATGGACATAACATATCAAAGTTGTTTTAAGTAAAGATTCAAATTATTGTCATTTTCTCTTTCAGTTATCACAATCTCAGTGACTTTTCTCATGAGTTTAAAGTGCTGTCGGTAGAGCTCTCAGAAGCATGTCTAACTGGTACACATGGAGAGGTTCGGTGAGGGCTCTCTCTCTCGATCTCTCTCTGAGTGGTCCGGAGGCGGGCCTTGAGGGGTGCTCGATCTATAAAAATAATGCTCTGCTATTTCTTAAGTCTGCCCCTTTAGAAAGTAACAGCGGGAGCTCTGGTCAGAAACTGCGGTTCAGACCACAATAAAACGCCAGCATCTGGAGCGAGAAGATGAGACAGACAGGCAAGCCAGGCTGAGGAAATAATTAGCTACAGACCTGGGGGGATGTGGGTAGTTAGCAGGGGAACCCTGGGCAACATCACAAAGTATAGCAGAAGAATAGCAGGGTGCAGGCTGTAGACCCAAGATGTACGAGTATCGATGGTGGGGGACGCTTTTATTTACCTTTGCTTTCGCCTTTTTTTGTATTATTTTGACACACCTATGTGTGTGTGTACATTCATTATTCTGCTCCTCTTTTACCATTGTTGGTATTAGAGTGAACAGCAGTACAGTGGCACCTTGTGGCGAAATTAATAAAGTACACCCCTGCAGGGTGTTTCAAACACAACTTTCTGTGTTGTGTCCCATAAATGTCCGAGCTTGGTTTTCAAAATTAGCTTCATACAAAAGCCATGCCAAGGGCTATCACGTGATCACAACCATTACAGTCAGTAGTAAAATATAAAATGTTCCTTACCTTTAAAAGTAACTACCCCAACACTGGCTGTGGCAATACCATAGATTTTCCCAAAAATGTGATCCTACATAAAATACAGCTCCCCTTTTTGTTCTAAATTGGCTGGAGTCACACAGTATTATTATCGTTCATTTAACAATCACAGGATAAACGGACCGTTTTAGACAAATAATAATATTAATTCATTCTCCTTGGATTCAATTCTCACAATCCTTATCATCTGAGGTATTGCGTTTCCAAATCTCACCACATACTTCATTTTCAAGTTAAACCTAAAGGACTTAATAAATGGACCTCCATTTATTATGATCCAAGCTCATCTCAGCATCCTTAAATAATAAATGACAAAATGGTTGATAGCACTTGACAATGCTTATGTATCATTATTGATGCAAAACAGTTACATAATTGCAATTTATCAATAACAATTAAAAATAACATTCTTCAAGGTGCAACCCTTGTTTTTGGAGGTCTATTTAGGGCCCACATGATGAAGCAGTGCTGTAGAGGCCCAGGATTCTTTTAAACATGATATAGTATTATGTTGAACAAACTCCAGCTAGTTAGCAATATTAATGAAGTTCTCATATTGGCACAGTCCACCTACCACTAGCGAGAAACTGCACTACATTTTTCTTTCCAAAATATTTTATGTCAGCCATTCATCAGTAACAGAGTAAATCTTGTCTTCTTCAAGTAAGGATCGAAAGCAATTACCATTAGCAACTCTTGTCTGCAGACGATCCTTTCTGCCCTGTATCTGAATCTCAATGATCTCCCAAGTGTCCCCATGCAATTTAACAGCAAGATCAATACACCACAGCAGTTAGCAGCGTCGCTCTTGAAGAGCTTCACAAAACTCTCTACATTTTCTCCACCAAATAAATGTCAAAATATTCCACCAGCTACAATTCTTTGGAGAAATTGTTCTTGCGAAACATTATTGACATACTTTAACCCACATTTCCAGCTTCCTAGAGGCAAGTCAATTCTCATTTGGCAAGAGTCACATCGACATGTGTCCCCTGCTGACTTACTCTGTAGGCATGAAAGCCATCAAAATCTGGAGCAGGGGTTCCAGAAGCCAGAGGTCAAAGGCCTAGCACTGACCCAAGGTCAAGGTGGCAAATGGTCTTCCCTGGAGGCTTGCTTTCATCTCTAACACGGCCTTGAATCCAATCAATGCCATTTTAAACTCTGCCTGTCTTGCAGTCTGTGTTACCTGATCTATGAGCTTTCCTGCAGCACGTAGAGAAGTGACAGTTGACATTATCTTGACAGAGAGATTGCCACTGCTTCTTCTGCTCCTGGAAATCAACTTAAATAGCATGTCTGCATCCATGGAAGTTTTTCTTTAGAATCTATAACTATACTGTTTGAACTATATTTTATTAATGTCTGCGCTTGTTATATTTACATTGGTGCATCTAAGGTTATAGAATTGCATAAAGCAATTACACACATGAACAAGTTGATAGCCACATAAATAGCTAAGGTTTTTATCATCCATTCATGAGAGTCTTGGCAATCCTTTTTTCTTTCACAATTCATGTATTTTGCATTTCAATTAAAAGTAGCATTTATAATGCTTCTTTTTCTCTGTAAAGCAGATTGGAAAGCTGGTAATTAAAAATGATTCCAAAAAAAGCAATATAATCAAGTGAATGGAGGAAATATTAAATATTGCATACATTGGTATATTAAACAAATTTGAAAGAAAGCAACATGTATATCATTCTCACTCAGATTTTTGTTATAAAAAATATTAACTGCAGAAAAAAATCAATTTCACAAGCATGAGAAACCTGAACATTTATACAAACATTAGCTACCTAAGTACCTCTTCAAACTGAAAGCTCCTGTGTGTCTGGTAATCCTTGCAAGGGAAGCATCAAGCACTGAAAATTGTGCACACAATCATTTTAGTTATTTTTCCTAAAAGCAAATCCACACAAAGCAGTTTTGTAAATTATTTGTTATATATTTTTTTAAGACAATCGCTTTTCTTTCCTGCTTTGAGACATACAGGTAAACTATGCTACAGTCTAAGTTTTTTTGTTTTTGTAATAGCAAGGACTACTTGAGGGGTTGGGAACATTATTAATTGTCAGTCTTTTTGTCTTTTTATTACAATTATCCTGTTAAGCGGAGATTTATATTCATAGCCCGTGCAACATGCCCATGTTAACCCAGGCCCGCTGCCCCTGGCTCTGCCCGGCTGATGTAGGAAAAGAGCTGTACATTGTGAGATCACACCCTCACATAATTTTGTCTTGCAATTGACAATACATATTTTAATGCTTAGTTTTTTATGGTAATCTGTTGGGGTCTATAAATGTAATGCAGCCCTGTTGTACTCTACCAGTGAGACAAAATAGAAATGTGTTATAATTAGGCCTCCTACTTTTCGATATTAAACGGTAAAGCTTGTTAAACGCCAAATTCCCCCAAAAAAGAGTTCGACTGAAATAAAGTTATACAGGATAAACAACGTTAAAACCACACCCTTTTTTTCGTAACAAAAATAACAATTTAGAAATCATCTGTAGTTTGTTTAGTTTTTATACTTACTGTCAATCATATCACTGTTCTACTCTGAATGGCTAGAGGCCACTGTCAATCATCTCAGTGATCTGTTAGTATAGTTTCACTGTCACTGTCATTTCACCCAGTTCTGACAGATCTCTTTGACTGAAGCAGCACCAGAATGCTCTCATTCGTTTAAATGACTGTCAATCATCAAGACCTGTATCGACTGTGCACTTTCATTTGCCAGCTCAAGTGCCTGTCTTTCAACGCACCTACTTTTTAAATGAGCAGGATAAGGTGTAGGTGGCCTTTTGCTAGATCTAGTTCTGTTCAGCTATCTAATGTTTTGTTCTGTGCATACTATTTTTACTTGTAAATTTATGCTATAAATTTATATGCTACAGTTTATTCTAGGTTTATTTGAGACAATTTTTTTATTTCCTTAGGATCTTTGTCTTTACAAGGTATAGCTCGCTGTGACGAAACGTTCTTTCAATTAGAATGTTGGTAACCATGGTTTTATTGCATGTTGAATATGACAAAGGGGCTTCGCTAAATGAGACGCTTCTCAATAGCATAAAGTCTGTGAAAAGTCGATTTCATCCATTCTCTGCTTGAATTGAAAAATAAAGATCGGGAAAAAAAACACGGTAAATTCTTTCTAAAATAAACATCGATATTAATTGTCGATTTGGCAAAAAATAAAAATCGAATAGTAGAAAGCCTAGTTATGTAATATAATATTATACAGTCAGCACTCAAATATCCATTACCCAAATACACGTGAGTCACGTTTTACCGCCCTTGTATTAAGAATAAAATCAAGCCCCATTACATATATGTAACAAATGAATGCCCCTCTCAATGTTATAATGTACTTGTTTATTCGTCACAGCCCACTTGTTTTGTTTTTTTCTCGCATGACAAATCAGTCACTCTTTATTGCGCGGTTACACAGCACATCATCCAATTTCACATGATGAAATGCAGCAAAAACAAAGCGAACGACACAAGCTACGGTAAATGTTACTCATAAACAGTTCTACATACGGTGATGCATTTTTTTTTAAAAGCTGTGATCTTTAGTTTCTTTGGTTCATACTACAATCAGGTGCACCGACCCGTGATGACGGCCCCAAAGGCGATGGCATGATGATGACGGCGGAGTATGATCCCGAAGCTTTCCTGGTCACGTTTGAGCTGCTCGCTACCACCGCATTATGGCGTCGATTGTTCTGGGCAAGCCAGTTAGGACCCTGCACTGAAAATACAAATCTGCGAGTATCTGTAAATTGTTTGGTTGGGTATGCACGCAGCATGAGATAGCTGAGCTAGCAAGCGTGTAAATGGGTGACGGCTAAAATGCAAAACAATTGTGAGTGAGTTGATTTTTGTAAAGACATAATTGTTAGATTTAGTTTAATGTTTGATATTGGCTGTTAAAGTGCAAACATTTGTGACAGTGTCTCTGAACACATACCTTTTCTTTTAGAAGTTTTTTTTTTTTCTTCCATTATAAGGGTCAAACTAACAGAACTGAATGATAATGATAAAACCTACATCATTGGGTGATGTTAACAGCGTCACGTAGAGACTCTTTTCAAACTAAAAGTATTGTTCTGATACAAGGTGACAACCGTTGCCTCTCTCCTCTGCTTCTCCCTCCCAGATACATACAGACCCCTTTCTCTAATCTTAGCAGTCATGAAACCATTTCAATATTTCATGTATTTGAATTATTGTACAGTGTTTCAGTGATATATTGAAGTAAATATTATATTCATTGTTTTTTTCCCCTACTACAATTATACATTATACAATTATACATTATTTGCATACTAGAGTGACGCACTGTTCATTGCTGTGACTAAAGTGTCGAACAGAGTATTGTATTGTTATTAAAAATGATCATAGAAGTTCAAAGAAAATTACAGACAACCCAAAAATTGCTTTAGTCTTGCTTTACTTGCTTACTAATATATGATTTTTTTTTTTTTTTTCAGTAATAGAAATTCAATAGACTAACCTTAAGAATGTAATTGATGCTGCCAACAGGATTACAAAGACACTGTTCAGTGTAGTCAGGGGACACCTGATTAGCAACTGAGTAATTGTTAATTGATTGATGTATCTCCTCACCTCTCTCAGTAGGGCTTTTATAAAGTGTTTTGTTTGTAATGGGCTGCTCTGTACAATTGGACAGCAGATTACCATACATCTTCTTTTTATGTTTCGTTTTATCTGTAAGAAGGAAACAAAGCGAGTTAAGTATGATGGTAAGGTCAGTACAGTGTAAATGACCTTCCATTTGCTCCTGTCTTTGCACAAAGAATATTACGTGAGTATGTTGAAGCTAAAGTAAAACCGCAGCGATTGTTTTATCGATTTCCTGTTCCACAGGACAAAACCACATTATGACTTTAAGATAAGGTGATAGTCTCGTTTCTTTATGCACAAGTGCCTGTGATTAGTTATTACACTTCAAACTTTTGTGAATACTGCATTTATTCAAATTAAAAAACTAAAAACTAAAAAAAAATGTACAAACACTTTTTTACCCTGAGCTAACTATGTTACAAATAAAATGCTATTAGAAATCTCTATTGTTCATCCACAATTAGTACAGACTTATTTAAATAAACAAGTCCAGTGCCACAACAGGCAACATATATAGATTAAACAAAAATGATAAGAAATAGCCAAGCTCTTTAGGAGAAATCCAGGCCTTTCATTCCTGCCACTGTAGCTGTAGCTGCTGTACAGGCCTGTGGCAGGACTGATCACGGTGCTAAGCAGTAGAAAAAAAATTCTAGAAAAAATCAATTTTTTTTTTAAATTTATTTAATGATTGTCTTTATTTATTGACTGGATCAAACAAAGTTATTTTAGTGTAACATGTTTGATATTTAGAGTACAGTCACATACACTGTGTATTATAAGTGTTATATTGAAATGTATTCTGAATATTACAGAACAAATTTTAGTTTTTTTTTTTTTTAATGTTTCACTGTAAAAGTGCATAAACAATAAATCTTGAATATAAGGAGCGACACTGATTTGAGGTACTTTAGAACTAAACTAATATCTTTGAACTCAATACAATCTTTTTACTTTCAACAGGTTTAAAATGATGCTCAGAAAACACACACACACACACACACACACACACTATATATGACACACACACACACACACACACACACACACACACACACACACACACACACACACACACACACACACACAGTTGTAATCAAAAGTTTACATACCCCAATGGAAATTTATAATTTCTAGAAACTCAAAAACAAAGAATTTTAGAGAAAATCTTTTGTAGCATAAGGAAAAAATGCATGTTTTTTACACTATTTCATGGAATGGCATTGAGCATGAGCACTATAGCAACTCATAAACTGTGTCTATGGCAATTCGAAATGCATCATATGATCAGTAGTCCCAAAACAGCTCTACAATGCAATACAGAGGCGTTAATCTAAATGCTAGTTCATACATTTCCCAAAATACTTAACACTCAGCTGTTCTAACTTGGGCAATTCATTTAATTCAATATGTTCTTCTCTGGGGCGGCTCCAAAATAATTCACACAAATGAGTTTGTTTTAATGAGAACTGATTGTGTATTCAAACCTGTAATAGAATCGCGTTTGTTAACTTTCACATTCAGAAAATACAAAAAATGTGTTAATCTTAATTTGGACAAGTGTAACAGAGCAGAGGCTGACTGGTGACTATGCACTCCCTGAGGAAACATCTTTACCATAGCAAAAAAGAGACAGACCTATTTGCACAAGCATTACATTGCTTTTAAAATCCATAATGGCAATTACACTGCCACTAAATTGGGCTAAATTGTAATTTTGATCACTAGTCTTCTTTAATTGAACACACCAGCTGCAGGAATAAGAAGAAAAATGTGTCAGCCATTTAATAAAAATACACACACAGTCCCATATTGTTAAGACATTTAGTTGATAATTCCATGTTTACCCATTCAAAAATGGACAGTATGAATAGCACTGAACTACACTACATATTAGCACAATGAATGATAAACAGATGCATGATTAATCGATCAGTAGAAGGACCACTACAATAAAAAAAATATTGTTTTATTTATAATACAGGTGTATTATACTGTACAATCCTTAGCTGACCTTAACAATGTTGAACAAATACCAAACAGTGGTTCTGATATGGTAGCACACATGTACTAATATGGTACCATGCTTCTGCAGTGGACTACTGTATGGATTGGTTCTTCCCATTGTGTTAATATTGTGATAACATTCCACCAATGGCATACAATATTGTGGATGCCCTTATGTGCTGCCATATTCAGGAGCCTTTACATTTCAGTTAAATATCCCTTAGTAAAGGGTCTGAACTGTTAGTGCAGTCTAATGAAGCATTTTCTATTATACTCTCCACTCTATTATAGTCTCCACTCTGGAAATGGGCATTGCTGTATATCTGCAGAGCAGTGGTTAGGTCATCTGTTTCTGTCCTTGAGCAATATCATGCTCCTACCTGCTGTATTTCGCGTGGTGTCTGTTTATTATGTTCGTTCAGAATTTTGCCTTCCAGAACTCTTTATCAGAAAGCACATTCCCCACATGTAGTTTAAGCTGCAGAAATACAAGCTTCCTCATGCCTTGGAACCTCACATATAACATTTACGCTATGTATTTAAAGTACAGTAAATCATGGGCTTTTGTCTTCCAGGGTCCAGTAGCTTGCCAACATCCACTGTAGAGCTCTGTAGCATAAAGAGGTGATTTGGCTTGGTGGTGGGACCAGAGGATGTTTACCGACCTTCATTTCTCCTGAGCTGCTGTGTGGATTTGCAGCAGTGAGGTACCATAATTGGGTCTTTCAAATTGGGGAGAAAATCAGGGTGAAATAATTGGACTGGTGTGATTGGCATAGACCTACAGTACTTGGGCAATTTGTAAATGCTTATTAGTTGTCAGAAAAATCTAAGACTTGGGATAAGGAGCAAGTATATGAATGCTAACGAGTAGTATTACATCAACAAGTTTATTTTCTCCTCAGTTTATACAAACATTTTAGTTGGTGTGAAAAGTATACCTTTACTAAAAGTCTAGGGACTGTTAGATATGTAAGTTACCTAAGCAGCTTACTGATTAGGGCTGCCAGGCTATCTAATATTCTGTCAACACTGAGGATGACCATCAAGTGATGATATGGTAAATTGCCAGACGTGAGATCTTATGATTAAATAGTGTGGAAGTTATTGTAGTGCACTGCGTGATCTCATGCATGGAATTGCACTGGCATAAGCAGTTATGTTTTATGATCATAAGAACTGAGAGACACTGTATACAATCTGTAAAACAGCAATTGATTGAATTTCAGGAACAGTGAATGAGTTTCTCAAATGTTCCTTTCCGAGCTGAGTAACTGAAGAGAGATTATCTTGAAAGAGTACAGCTGTCAAGAGATGTATGCCATATTATTGTGTAGTCACTTTTAATAAGCAATTATTGCATCGTAAAAATAACACTTTTTACATATACTATACCTTTTTATTTCAAATCCACCACCATGTTTAATATCACAAAACCTGCTTCTCAAAACCAGATATTTTTATTTATTTATTTTTTGTTAACTGGATAACGTTAAGAGCATAATATAGTGAGGTCTTTATCAGTGTATTCCACTGGTCATCTCCTGTACAATTAGCCTTACACTGGAAAGTGGTCCCAAAATCATGGAATTATGGATATCAAGCATTAGTTACATTTTTATGAAGAATTTCAGAACCTTCTAAACGACTGAGGAGCTAAAATATCATCTTCATTATTGTTTGCTTCTCAAAATGTTCTTAGTATATAGCAATGTTTGGTGATCCTCAAGGAATAGCACAGTGCTTTATCAGCATCCTGATTAAAAAGTCTAATGTGGTAAGAGTAAGGCATATTCAACCATGGTTGGAGTACCTCATGGGGATATATATATTATATATTATATATAATATATATATATATATATATATATATATATATATATATATATATATAATATATATATCCTCCATTTCACTCTGTAAAGATTCTTTTTGGATTTGTTTCACTTTCATTCCCCTGTAAATGTATCACCCATGATAATGTGTGTGAATACAAATTAAAAACAAGTATCATGATCATATTGAAAAATACATTTTACTAATATGTACAACCAAATGAGAGTAATGGCAAGTAATGTATACATAGTAACCACTACAAGATGTCCTTTACAATTCTGTTATTATGAAACAAAGCCAATCAGTTGTCACTTGCAATGAATCTCCTAGCGGCTGAGGAGTTCGTAATACTGACATTAACATAAGAAAGACTTACTTCTCGACTACAAAGTTTGTTGTTTAGTAGAATGGTAACACATTTGTCTTTGAACTGTTTGGTTTGTGGCTCATGTCCAGCCAACGTCAAATGCCAATTCATTACAGTGGCGCCCTATGGGAAAGAATCCTGACCCCTGTGGTTGAAACAGCAAGCCGAACGGTTGTGTTCTTTGTATTATAGTGATAGCATGTATGCTGGCTTGCAAGACATGAGTAGTTGAAATTACAAGCCTAACTTTGAAACCGACTGAGCCTAGGTGGGTTTGTACTTGTGTTTATGCTTGAGGACAAGCTTTGATTAAGCGGAGAGAGAATGTAATCAAATCTCCTCCGTGCGGCTGATGAGTTATTAATACTGACATCATCATTAGACCTGTATTTACCTCCTGACTACGGAGCTTGCTCTTTACTTGAATGGTAAGATGTTTGTCTTTGAACTATATGGTTTGTGGTTCATGTCCAGCACTTGCCTTTCAATTTAATTCAGTGGCTGAGATACCAATTAATTACACACTGACCAAATTATGAATACTATTATTATAACCATTTGTGAGCTCATAGTGGTGGAATTTGTCATGTTACACAGTCTTCTTTTTACAACCATTTTCATTGCAAATACTGATCTTTGTTTCTTTTGTTTCACTCAGGTTCAATTTTAGAGGGGCTCTCAAAGAGTTTAGGGGGCCCTGGTACTCCTGATAAAAACAGCACTGTAAAATAAACACACACACACACACACACACACACACGCATATATATATATATATATATATATATATATATATATATATATATATATATATAATATATATATATATATATATATATATATTGTGATGATGTGTATGTACCAAACGTCAAGATGGAGGCTTTTGGACCCTGGGGATAGCCACACACATTGTATGATGACGAATGTAACAATTGCTTAATTGTATAGTTAAGGTAACAATTGCTTAATTGTGTATTTAATGGGCAAATGCTGATCAGATGGGAGTGATCAAGTTGGAGTTAAAAAGGTTTTCAGTTGGTGTGTTCAGGGGAGAGGGTTGAAACGGAGAGCGAGGAAAGAAACTGATCGGTGGAAAGGTGTGTCGAAACAAAGGTACGAGTTCTGACAAAAGTGCTTGAATGTGATTTGGTTTAGGTGATTTATGGAATTGATTTAAACAGGGGAACAGGCTTACCCTGCCCTGCATTAGATAGAATTACTGTTAACCAGTTTAATTAGCGCCTAAAGAAGGGCTAGGTTTTGTTTTATGTTTTTGTTTGTTTATAACTTCTGTTTGCTAATAAACGTACGCCACAGCGTTTACAGAGCACTTCCATTGTGTCGTGTAATAATTAAAGAAACAGACACCTGTTTGAAAGAACAACGCGGACTCCGGCTGAAAAGGTCAGAATACATCACATTTGGTACCAGAAGTGGGGTTCTGTTTTTTTTTTGAGTGAGAACCCCTCAACATGGAAGAGTTACTTAAAACAGTTATACAGGCAACGACAGCGCAGCAACATGCCACAGCGGCTTTACAGGAGCATACCAAAGTCCTGGCAGAACAAGCGGCGCAGGATCGTCAAGAATGGAGACAACTATGGAGCCAGATGAATTCTGGAGACCGGGTGGGAGCAGCTTCTGAGGGACCACGTCCTATACGAGCTAGTCATGTTTTACAGAAAATGAACCCAGCAGATGACGTGGAAGCTTACCTTTTGGCTTTCGAAAGGACCGCCGAGCGAGAGGCTTGGCCACCTGAACAGTGGGCAGGCATTGTTGCGCCGTTTTTGAGTGGAGAGGCTCAAAAAGCTTATTTTGATTTGGAGCTAACAGAAGCAGCTAATTATAATCTTCTGAAAGCTGAGATTTTAGCAAGAGCGGGGGTCACCGCAGCGGTGAGGGCTCAACGCTTTCACGCTTGGAAATATGAAGATGGAAAAGCACCAAGGTCACAGCTATTTGACTTAATCCACTTAGCCCGTAGGTGGCTTCAGCCCGAGAAGAATAGCTCAGCGCGGGTTGTGGAAATACTGGTCCTGGACCATTATCTAAGAAGCCTTCCAGTGGGTTTACGAAAATGGGTGGCACAGGGCAGTCCAAGCACTGCAGATGAACTAATCGCTCTGGTCGAGCACCAACTCACTGCCCTGGAAATTGCCCAGCCCACATCTCGTTTTGCCAAAAGCAACTGGCGCCCCTCAAGCCCGAAACAACGCACCGCCGAGAATCCCGGTAAGAATGTGTGGGAAAAAGGGGGCGCTGAAGAGCGGTCTAGAACTGTGAAGGGACCTTGGGCAGGGGAGAATAAATTGTTTGAAATACAGAGTTTTCCGTATAACAGTGTGCAATGTTTTAAATGTAATGGTTGGGGGCACATTGCCAGAAATTGTCCCGAAAGGGAGAAAGTAGAGTCAATGGACTGTCATGTGGTTACTACGGTAAATAACTTATTTTCATGCAATTCACCAAAAACAGAGTATGTGGTTGCTGTTAAAATAGGGGATAAAAGCACAGTAGCTTTATTAGATTCAGGCTGTGGGCATAGCCTGATATCCGCTGACCTGGTGGGGGAACACTTTTCTATAGACCAGGCGGGGGTACGAATAATGTGCATTCACGGTGATATTAAAACCTACCCAGCCACCACCGTAAATCTAAAAATAGGTTCCCAGGAAGTAAAGTTAAAAGTGGGGGTGGTGGCTGGGGCTGTGTTACCTAGGCTTCCTTATCCAGTGATTGTAGGTCGTGATTGTACCGAATTTGCTCGCTTAGTACAGTTACGAGAGGTTTTTGTTGCCAGTAAGGAGTCAGGGCCATCTAGTGGCCAGGACCAAGAATTGTCTGAGTTGTTTCCGTTTGACGAAGAGGTACTAGCTGAACCTGGAAAAACTAGGAAGACACGAAGTCAAAAGTGTAGGACCCAAGCTAAGCCGCAAAGGCTCCCTGGGGGGAAGTATACAAGCAAAAGTACAGATCCCCAAAAGCGTGCAGGGCAGCCTAACAGGGAATCTGAGTCACGGGAAAATTTAGAAGATAACCTCCCCGAGATGTGGGAGGAGCTAGCAGTGTCTACTTTTGACTTCAAACGGGAACAAGTAGAAGATAAAATCTTACAATATGCCTTTAATCAAGCTGTGGTACCGGACGAATGTTATTGGGAAAATAGGGACACTGTGACTGTACCCCATTTCATTGTTAAAAATGATCTCTTGTATCGGGTCACTAGAACTGAATGTGGGGAGTGGTTAGAACAGTTACTGGTGCCAAGTAAGTTTAAAAGTTTAATACTACAGCTGGCACACAGCCATCTGTTAGGAGGGCATTTAGGCACACAGAAAACCAGAGACCGGGTAATGATGCGGTTTCATTGGCCGGGAGTCTATAAAGATGTAGAGCGGTTTTGTATAGCTTGCCCAGAATGTCAACTAGTCGCTGGCAGGAAACCTACTCGAGCCCCGCTAGTCCCGTTACCTGTCATAGACGTGCCATTTGAGAGAGTGGGAATGGACTTAATTGGGCCCCTGGAAAAGTCTAAAACAGGGTTCCAGTACATTCTGGTCATTGTGGATTATGCCACTAGATACCCCGAGGCTATACCGTTAAGGAATACTAATTCAATGAACATAGCACAAGCGCTGATACAGGTCTTTTCTAGGGTCGGTTTCCCTAAAGAGATCCTTACCGACCAAGGGACCCCCTTTATGTCCACAGTTATGAAAGAAATGTGTAAGTTGTGCAAAGTAAAAAAAATTACTACCTCTGTTCACCACCCACAAACGGATGGTTTGGTGGAACGGTTTAATAAAACGTTAAAACAAATGATAAAAAAGGTAATGCGCATAGATGGCAAAGACTGGGATAGTTTTCTTCCTTATCTTATGTTCGCTGTCAGAGAGGTTCCTCAAGCGTCGACTGGGTTTTCCCCGTTTGAATTGTTGTATGGGAGACAGCCGAGGGGAATCTTAGATGTTGTCAAAGAAGTGTGGGAGGGGACACCACCTGGAGGGGACAATCTGGTTGAGTATGTATTAAAAATGAGAGAGAGAGAATGGAAAAGGTCAGCAGGCTGGTGAATGAAAATCTGGTCAGAGCACAAGAACTACAAAAGACGTCGTATAACGCCGGTGCTCGTTTAAGAGAGTTTAAAGTTGGAGACAAAGTGTTAGTTTTGCTGCCTTCACATGCACACAAGTTTTTGGCTAAATGGCAGGGACCTTTCCAAATAGTGGAGAAGTTAAGTAATGTAAACTATAAAGTGTGCCAGACAGGGAAAAGGAAACCATACCAGATTTACCATGTCAATCTGCTGAAACCGTGGGTAGACAGGGAACCTTTAGTAGGCACAGTACAGTATGAAGAGTTAGAACTGGGTCCTGAGTTGCCGGGCACGACAAGTGTAACTGAAATAAAAATTGGTAAACACTTGACTGCGGAACAGAGTACTAAAATTGAAGAACTAATTAATAGATATGACGACGTGTTCTCAGACTTGCCAGGGAGAACTAATCTTATATCCCATAGTATTATTACCCCTGTGGGAGCCCGAGTCAGAATGAAACCATTTCGAATTCCAGAGTCAAAACAGGGTGATCTGGCTAAAGAAATAAAAACGATGTTGGAATTACAAGTAATTGAGGAATCAAATAGTGACTGGTGCAGCCCGGTGTTGATGGTGCCAAAACCTGATGGAACTATAAGGTTTTGTATGGATTTCAGAAAAGTGAATGAAATATCAAAATTTGATGCATACCCAATGCCGAGGGTGGATGAATTGCTAGAAAGGTTGGGAAAAGCAAAGTATATCACCACACTCGACTTGACCAAAGGCTATTGGCAGGTGCCGTTGTCACCAGAGTCGAAAGAAAAAACAGCATTTGTAACTCCACAGGGTTTGTTCCAATTTACAGTGTTGCCTTTTGGTCTGCATGGCGCACCAGCCACATTTCAAAGGCTTATGAACAGGATACTCAGGCCACATAGTCACTATGCAGCAGCTTATCTTGACGATGTGGTCATTTTTAGCATTGATTGGGAGTCTCATGTATACAAAGTGGAAGCGGTATTGAGATCGTTAAGGGAAGCAGGCTTAACAGCTAATAAAAAGAAGTGTGCATTCGCTCTGCAGGAGACAAAATATCTGGGGTTTTCACTCGGACGTGGCTTAATTAGACCACAGCAAAGCAAAATTGAAGCTGTTTTGTCTTGTGCCCGTCCAGTGAACAAAAAACAAGTCTGAGCCTTTCTCGGACTTATTGGCTATTATCGCCGGTTCATTGAAAACTTTGCCTCAAGAGCTGTGCCCTTAACGGAACTCACTAAAGCCTCCGTGTCTAACATGGTAAAATGGTCAGCAGAGGCTAAAAGGGCATTTTTAGACTTGAAATCAGCACTGTGCTCGGAGCCTGTTTTGATAAGTCCTGACTTTGATAAACCGTTTGTATTACAAACAGATGCTTCGGAAGTGGGTCTAGGGGCAGTGTTATCACAGTCCTGTGAGGGGGAGGAACATCCTGTTTAATTTTGAGCAGAAAGCTCCTACCAAGGGAAAAAGCATATGCCACAATAGAAAAGGAGTGCTTAGCTGTCAAGTGGGCAGTGGACTCGTTGAGGTATTATCTCTGGGGAAGGAGATTTACTCTGGTTACAGACCATGCCCCATTACAATGGATGTATCGTCAGAAAGACAAGAATGCGAGAATAACAAGGTGGTTTTTAACATTACAGCCCTACTGTTTTGACTTAATACATAGAAAAGGTAAAGAACACGTAAATGCTGATTTCCTGTCTAGGTTTCCACAGCCAGCAAAAATCTTGTATGCCCGACCCCACGGGATCGTGCAGAGGGGGAGGGTGTGTGATGATGTGTATGTACCAAACGTCAAGTTGGAGGCTTTTGGACCCTGGGGATAGCCACACACATTGTATGATGACGAATGTAACAATTGCTTAATTGTATAGTTAAGGTAACAATTGCTTAATTGTGTATTTAATGGGCAAATGCTGATCAGATGTGAGTGATCAAGTTGGGGTTAAAAAGGTTTTCAGTTGGTGTGTTCAGGGGAGAGGGTTGAAACGGAGAGCGAGGAAAGAAACTGATCGGTGGAAAGGTGTGTCGAAACAAAGGTACGAGTTCTGACAAAAGTGCTTGAATGTGATTTGGTTTAGGTGATTTATGGAATTGATTTAAACAGGGGAACAGGCTTACCCTGCCCTGCATTAGATAGAACTACTGTTAACCAGTTTAATTAGCGCCTAAAGAAGGGCTAGGTTTTGTTTTATGTTTTTGTTTGTTTATAACTTCTGTTTGCTAATAAACGTACGCCACGGCGTTTACAGAGCACTTCCATTGTGTCGTGTAATAATTAAAGAAACAGACACCTGTTTGAAAGAACAACGCGGACTCCGGCTGAAAAGGTCAGAATACATCACAATATATATATATATATATATATATATATATATATATATATATATATATATATATATATATATATATATAGTGTGAGAATTCTGACAAATTGGTTGGACAGATTGTCAGTCTTGTTCCAGACTTTTTAGCCCTGTCCTCTAGTGCAAAAGAAGATAGCAGTCATGAAGTTGTCATTTAAACACAAAATAAGCAAAACAAAACGAAGCCTATCTGTCTTGGAGTTACTAACTAAACTGTGAAGTTCTGCTGTCTAATAACCGGGCAGCTAAGCTGCTTACTGGCTGCTTCAAAACAACCACACCTTATACTGATATGATAATGTAATGGTTAACTTATACAAAGGGTCCATGGGGTCCTTTCAGCTCCTCAGCTTTAGCCAAGCACCAAACAAGAACTGAGCAGGATTTTTGCCTTGCTTAAATACCAACCTTTTAACACAGGTGAAAACAATTACACAACCCTAGGTAAGTGCAGACTGGCCCTTGTAATCTCAGGCATTCTGGGTAATGTAGTTTGGCTGGTTGGCTTAACCACAGGACTACATTTTCTTTTCGCTATTTTTTAAAACCGGGTACAGACTTCGCTTTTTACACTGCCCTATATGTCTCCCAGTTTGTGGCCTGTCATTGACAGTGTGTGTCTGGTTATACCGTCTCGCCAGGTTTGAAATTGCTGGCTGAGAGCACACAGTATGCTGCCATAGTCTAGCCTCCAACATGCCGTTTGTGCGAAGGCGCTGCTCTCATGACAGACGTGGCGTACTATTTTTATTTTCGTTGAATTTCTTTATTGCTTTTATTCAAGCTTGCAATTCAACAGCTGAAATCACTCCATATCCAGTGTCCAATCGACTGTCTCAGTAATTAGGTGATTAAGTGCATGTGCTTCAGTCATAGTCACTCAAGCGTGTCATGGTCAAGGATGAATGATCGAGTGATTAAAAAGGAACCAAAAACATTTTGTCAATGTCCATCATTTATAGACCTTATTTTTTTCAAAAATAAATGTGTTATAGTAGTGATAAGTTTCTTTTGAATCTCAGGGAAAAAAAAAAAAAAAAAAAAATATATATATATATATATATATATATATATATATATATATATATATATATAAAAATTTTTTTATGTAATGTACATAGAGCAACCATGTTTTATTACTCAAAGGTAACTTACTCAAGTTGCAGATGTATTTACCAGTATAATCAATTGGTTTCAATAGGGTAACATTTAGTAATGCCAATGTAATATTTCCCAACTACATGAGGTTACTGTACATTAAGGTAAAAACTGTTATCTCTAGTGCACTGGTAGATTTTAATTGGTTGGAGGACAGGCATTGTTGCTAGGTATGCATTGTTTGCAGAGGAATTCACTTTTCAAATATAAAATGTAAGGCTAGATATGCTGAACATTTTAATGACTTTTGCTTTACAACAGAGCAGACATTACAACTGGGAATAGGGCCTGTCTGAAACACATCACCACATTAAGGACAGTCATTGGTCCACTGAGCAAATATAAATTTCACAGTTTAATAAATAAAATAATGATTACATTGGATGGTCATGGGAGACATGTTTTTAGTAGTATTCTAATTAAAATACATCCTTTAGACAGCTTGTTTCTACACTTACAAGCAATGAACCATATCTGATTTGTCATTAAGTAATTACGAATGCTAATGCAAATAAAGCACCTTTCAAACAGAATGCTGCTTGCAGGAATTAATCATACTTTGCGCATGAAGAACACAGATGCATAATGGTCACTTTAATCATACAAGAGAACATTAGCAGACCCATTCATGATTTCTGGGATAACTTGAATTCAAAGAGCGCATGCTTATTGTAAAACACCTGCTCATAATAAAAATGAAATTTGCACTGTAATAAATAATCTAACGAACTATAAAGGGGGGAGTGGAATACATTTTAGTTGAGAACCTCTGTTTTATTTTTTATTTTGAATTCAAATATAATAATTCAATCTGAAAAATCTTACACTTGCATTGTATGATATGTGAC
Source organism: Polyodon spathula (assembly GCF_017654505.1). Taxonomy (NCBI): domain Eukaryota; kingdom Metazoa; phylum Chordata; class Actinopteri; order Acipenseriformes; family Polyodontidae; genus Polyodon; species Polyodon spathula. Next base: position 7,670,546 of record NC_054548.1, read on the forward strand.
ATATGCTTATTGATTTAGTGCAGTGTTAGACTGGGGGTGGATGCGGTCTACTCACTTTTTTGGAAGGGTGGACACCATGCACACACTATTTTTGGTGAAACAGGATTTTTCAAAATTACTCAGACACCTAGGGGCTTTTCAATGACATAGTCAGTGTGTGTATGCGGTTCTCCTAGCCGGAAATACGAACATCTGAAGTTAAGCCTGTCATCATGTGACAGAGTTCACAGCTTAGGTTTTGCTTTGAGTCCATTGCTCTTATCAGCATTATTAATGGCAAATTAATTTAAAAAAAAAACGCTATGTGACTGAGCTAGGGCGACCACGGCAGGTACTGCAGTTCGGACTCCGAGCATGCGCACATCACGCAAGGCTCTTGTCTCGCTGTGTCGTAAATGTCGTATTGATACCATAAAATTGAAGCAACGTAAAAGAGTTATAAGTGCCGTGCATCGTAAGTTGAGGAGTGTGCGGGTGCGTGTATATATATATATATATATATATATATATATATATATATATATATATATATATATATATATATATATATATATATATATATATATATTAGAATGTTATCACATGATAACATGTGTTGATTCAGTGAAGATATTTCTAAAAAAGAAAAAAAAAATTGCTGACCTTGTTTTTTCCTTCCAAAACTCACAAACTAAACACTATCCAACAGACTTCACGAAAAACAGAATTTGCTCGATAGCAGGCACTGCCTCCCTCATCGATCCTGCGTTCCCAGCAAGATCTCTCGATAATCCAAAGCGAAAGTTATTTAATATCATATCAGTGTTTACAAAGACGCCACACAGTTTTTTTTTTTTTTTTTACTAGGCTTTAATATACAGCCATAAGTTCTATATTGTATTTTTACATTTTGTCGTGTTACGTTTTATTGGTGACCTGCTATTTTGTCTGATTTTGTATGTCTTTTTTTCTTTCTTTCTCAATTTTATGAATTCTGTTTGCTTGTTTCTTATTTCTGTGATCTCAGATGTCTGCCATTTATAGTGTGTATTGTGAAAGCGCTTTGGGATAGTACATTGTATGTAAAAAGGACACAACTAATATTGTCAGATTTGTTTATGCTTTAGTTTTTATTTGCGACCTGCAGTTACAGTTTTTTCTTTGTAAAGAGCTTAAGGATCCTTCTAATGAAAATACACTATCTAACATAAATAGTATGATCAGTGTTATTATTATTATTATTATTATTATTATTATTATTATTATTAGTTGTAGTATTACTGTATGATTAATAAATAATACACCGATGATTGAAAGCAGGGTGTAGTTCATTACAGTGAATGTGACTTCACTGCCTTGTTAGTTCCTCTCTCTGGAGCGATGTGACAGTTGTAATATTTTAGCAAATCTAGTATTGGACCGAATATAGCCTTGCAGCCAAATAATATTGCTCAAGTCCTCTTAGTTTGGAGAGTTTACCCTAGAACTCAGTTCCAATCTTCATATACTATAATCCAACTAACTGTATGCTTTTTATAGACCCAGGCTCCCCAAATAATTTCTACAAATAAATGTATTCAACTTTTTAGGTGTAACATTTACAGCACAGGCACTGTAAATATGAAAAAATTCCCCCAAGGGCTTTGTCCCTGGGCTCCACTTCCCCAAACACCTTGCACATAGGAAAATTTCCATCATTGCTCCAAATTGGGTAACCCTATAGAGTCCACTCATTATTTTCTGTAAGAGTCTAACCCTGATATAGAGAAAATATTTAAAGATATCTCTAAAACATTTTGAGATAACTTAAAATGATTTCGATATCTATACAATATTTAGAGAATACATTAATTTGAGCTATCAAAAAATGATAATTTGGTTTGAACAAAAACTCTGACAGGCAATTGACTGAGCATAGTGACGGCATAAATACATTAAATTATAGGAATAGTACATACATTTTTCAGCTTACAAAAGAAATATTATGCATTTGAATTACAAAGAATTTCAAACAATAAAACAGATGGGTAAGTATTTAAACATCTCCAAATAGTAGAACCATGTTGCCCCTTTCAAGAACAAAATACAGATTAAAAACCCTACACCTTGATATGTTACTTTGCATGACTGTAGAGAATTAATGTGAAGCGGTTCCTGTTTCAAAGATTTTTAAGATCCATATTTTCCTGCCTAATAGCTTTAAAAAAAAAAAAAAAAAAAAAAAAAAAGGTTAGTTTTAAATCTCAATGGATCAGTCAACAGAGGGACCTGTCCTTCAGCAGAAGAAGCTGTATTTCAGGATTTGCATATCACTGAAAAATTACAAAGCTGAGATAAATACAGGTCCAATAATAACTCACCACAGACTTGGCTCCTTTCCTAGATTTTCTTGGCTGTTTGTCCTAATAAAGTGTCTCCATGGCACTCAGGGCAGGGAAGCTATTAGTCGCTGTCAATCACCAACTAGCAGTCGGCATCAGCAGGAGCAGGTTTGGAAGAGAGGTTGCATTTGTCCTCCAATCACACTTATCCTGGGTATGGAAGTCATTCAGGTCAAGTGGCTGAAAAGGACGGGGCCCATATCCCTACGGAACACAGAAACCTGTTCTACACAGCAGAATCAGCTGACCAGATAATATTGTGGTGCAACTGTCTCATTTTTGAAAAACAGATGCATATGTAAATAGAATTTGTTTGTTGCTAACTATTTAAGCACTAAAATTCAGTAGTTTCTGTGTCTTATATGGAATTAAAAAATGGATTGCAAATTTCTAATCGCTTAAATGTTATCTTTCAAACTACTGTATCTTTAATCACTGTTTCAAATCAGTCCGCCAGAAAATATGTACAGTACATAGTATCCGTTTATGTAATTTAGCTTTTACAAAAAAAATGTTCCTAAATGTTTAATTGCTTGCCCGAAAAACAGTAAATACTAAGTTGTAGAATATTTAGTTTATGTCCTTTTAAGATATTCTATTTTCACCATGAGTGAAATATCAAACAAAATACATAAGTAAATGTAAAAAATAACAAGACATGTGAAATGTCCCCTTTTTGTACTGGACAGTGATCTTTAGCAGAAATATTTCCAATCTTTGATGCAGCTGTATTTATTTTAAGCAACAAAAGATATGTATACAGTAAAGGCACATTCACACTGGGCTGATACTCCATTTCCCGCTACGTTTCGTTTCAGTTCAGAACGTTTGCCCTTCAGTGTCAACGCTCCAAACGTTCCTGGGAATGATTAAAACAAACCATCCCGAGACCACATGAAGGAGGTGACCTCGGTATTGCATCTGTTCTGGGGACGGTTCGCTTATTTTTGCTTCAGTGTGAAAGAAAAATGTTCTCAGTTCAGTTGCGGACGTCAAGTGTACCAAAGTGTCAATCAAACTCCTGGAAAGGGGAGCGGTTGTTGCGCGGAAAATGATAGCAAAACAAAAATGTCAGACATGGTGAAGAGGGGGATAGAATTCTGCATCGGATCGGGTGACCGTGGGTGACCTGCAAAAGCTGGTTGGGTTTGGGTCGGAATGTGAACTTTTTTGCAGTTTGCGATTCAGGTGCAGTTTAAAAAAAAAAAAAAAAAAAAAAAAAAAAAAGTAATTTTCAGGTCTGAATTTGAATCGCCAAAAATGTTTTCTGTCCTTTCAGCGTACTTGTTTGTAACCTTTCCCAAATAACCTATTAGAAGGTTATTTGTGTTTGAATATGAAAGCATGAGAAAGTCAGTTGCCACTGGGAGTAGGTAAAACTAGCGGGTTTGGGTCGGGTTGCAGATCTTATTAAAGTGGGTCGGGTTGGGTAAGAAGACTGTTTTGCAGTGTAATGTAAAAGGGTAGTGTTCTCGGTACACTTGAAAAGATGTTAGTGTACTCAAAACCTTTCCAAGTGTACTCGGCACAGATCCAGTGTGAAAGAGAAACGATCTGAGGACGTTTCCCCTGAAAAGCGCTGAGCACACTTGGTAAGTGTACCATACTCGGTACACTTACAAGTGTACCCAGTGTGAACAGGTGGCTACTTCCATTTTCCAAACATCTATTTTCCAAACACCTCAGTTAACAGACCGCCTCTCCCTGCACCCCATCCCCCGGCCTCACACATAACATGTTCCTGCCCTGTGTTTAATACTCAACTAAACATCTGTGTGCTTATTGGTGTTCCGGTTTTTGTGTTTTACATTGTGCATAGTTTGAAAAGTACAGTACTGCAGCGATGGAGGGGAAATTTAAAAGAAAGGTACTGAATCTTTCACAAAAAAATTTAAATTGTTAAACTTCTGAAGTCAGGTGAAAGTGTTACAAAGCTTGGTACCGAATTCAAGATTGGAAAATCTGCAGTCAGCAATCTGAAGAGAGTTGGTAAAGATTTGTTAGTTTGCCAGCAAGATGGAGACACTAGAGTTAGGAAGTCATAGAAAAACAATGAAGACTGCTGAAAACGATAAGCGGGATGAAGCAGTCGGGTTCACTGAAAAACTAAAATGCATTAGCCCACTTGAAGTTTAGCGGCAAACTACATTGTTCAAGAACTGTAAGAACAGCTTTTTTTTTTTTAACAATAGGAATGGGTTTGTTTTTATTCCGAAATTGTTCATAATAATGTACCCAAAGATGTTGAAGAAATCGTTTTCTGAACAAATTATTTTTTGACACCTAGAGTTGGATTTCATTAACGTTCAATAATGCAATTTGAAAGACTTAGAACAAATGCATTATACTTGTAAACAGACACAAGATTCTGTTGTATGTTACAATAAATAGCTACTGTATTAAAAAAAAAATACATGGTATGTTGTGTCCCCAGTGTTTGACCATGTGTTGTGTGCATATTAGTATTTATGTTCATTGGCTAGCAGCCAAAATGTATGTGTTTTCCTTGCAAACAGTGTTTCAAAATGCTACGATGTACATGTATAAATAAAAAAGCTGTATGTACTTACATAGTTATGTATTTATCCTCTTCATAATTGCTATTCTATTATCTGAACAATTCCATTATGTGAAGACCACCTGGTCACAATTAGTTTGGAAAATTTAGGTTTTACTATATTTACAATTCTTTCAGAAATGGGAATTTTCATGGGGAACTGCATATTACAGGGCAATGGGTTAATCGTGAAACCTGTGATAACAGTGGAAACAAAAAAAAAACAGCCTTAATTATAGTTTCAAATAGGTAAGCATGTACAATTTGTATTCTACAGATGTTTATAATATAATTCTGTTTATTTGTCTCATTGTCTTTATAATTGATATTAAAGTTTTGGTTTAGTTTTCTTGATTTGAGCTCATGCAGGGAAGTTGTTCACAACAGAGTCATGAACAGCAATTTAACAGCCACTGTGATCAGCACTATTTAAAAATGTCATACTGATTGAGGAAGACAGAGAAACAAGTGTTTAGGCAAGACAAAGTGAAGAATAGCTCACTAATTTAAATAAATAAAAATATATAGAGAACAGCAGACAAGTATTGAAACCACATAGAAACATTGTTAAGTGTGACACAAGCTTAATTTTGTATATAGTTTATGCAGTGTCATTTTTTGACTGTTTTGCTACTGATATCTAACGAGAAAAGACTATCATAAACACTGCAAGACCGTCCAGGCTGGACACTGAAGGGGGGGACGGACTATTTGTCCACCACATAGGACCACAAAGAGGTAAGGTTGGCCCTGGTTTGTAGTACACACCCTCTGAATGTTGTCTATTAATGCAGACTAAAGTCTGCTTCCTTGCTGCCCTATACATTCAATCGATCTACTTAGATTTTAAAAAAAACGACAATAGTGTTTGTGGCAGCAGCAATATAGTAACCACAACAGCAATAGCAACTAGTCTCCAGATTGAATGACAAGTTGTAGAAATCAAACAACTGGATATAGACTGATTACTTTCATAAACTTTAGCACGTCATAACGCCACAACGCTCTTCTCTAACAAGCCAGGATGCTTTGAATAAACTTTAGAAACACCCTGCAAGCAAGTTACAAACAGCATGAATTCTGGAATTCTGAGCAATCCGCATTACTCATGGAATATTGAGGAAAACGTTTCTGTTCATTAGCAAGAAAAATTAATGCTGCGTAAAATCACAAAAAAAAAAACCAAACAGAAAAATGTTAAATAATTGTTATTTAACTGTGGCAAAGTGGTTAACAATGTGCAGGTAAAGGTAACACTGAAGTGATTAATAAACACACAGACAACGATAGTCCAGGTACAAAGTTGTTTGATGTTTTATTTTTAAATCCAATGGCCTGATGGCAAAACAACAGTAAATAATAAAAATGGTAATGAAGCAATACAGCGGTGTGTATTATTTATTTGTAATACGCATGTTGGGCCACAAATAATAATAGTCCCGGTTCAGTTCACAAAAAACATAACACATACACAAACATAAAAACCAGTCTATAGTGTGTGCGCTAGTGCTTGTGGTGAATACAGTTCTTTAGTGCAAACAAAGTGCAGTGTTGTTGATCCGGGTTTGGTGCTGGCCTTTGGCGACCGCTCCGGATCGTGTTAGCTGTCCAAATAATTACAAACAGTATTATTAACGACAAACAAAACACGTTTCACAACACAGGTTATTTAATTGAACCATTCACCAAGGAACAGATCACGCTACTACATCCCTGTTATATACCTTGGGTAACTAGTGCACCCGCTCCTCCAATCTGTGGATGCCACATCGTTTCCTGTCCAGGGCAATGATTTAGTGTACCGTATGCTCTGTCTCCTTTCTAGATGGCCGATTTCCACCTAACCCTGGGAATTAATTCTCGGGCCATCCAGTCTAGGGTACTCCGTTCCCTTAACAAATCGCCCTCTCAGGTCAGGATGGAAATCTAACACTAAGAATCAGTCGCTCTCGATACCATTAACATATCCATGTATAAAGGGGCATACCCAAGACTGGGACTGGTTTCTCTGTGTGATGGCGTTTCTGAAAGTAAAAATCATAATATTCTGTTGTGCTGCAAACTCTGCACAAGTTTAAAATTCATTGTACCGTAAATTAATTAGTCAGCTTTGATGAAAATCAGCATAGTTTAAATGGTAACAATCTATGAATAATTTAATCTGTTTTATTTTCAAATATTTGCCAGTTTTTGCTTCCTAGTTTCCAATGTAGTATAGTTGACCATGGCCAGTCAACTCTGATTTTTCTAGGAAGCTGAAAATAAAATTTCATATGAAAATACATGAAATTCTAATCTTGGATCAACAAAACAACAAAGATGTATTCAAATACACACTGATAATATTGTATTAACCACCCAGTATTAGTAGATTTAAAATTTGTAGTCTTTCTTCAGCCACGGTCCAGTCACAGGCAATGGATTAATTAATATGATTAAACGGTAATGTGTCAGTTGAAAGTGATGAGGAATTTGTGCAGTATGGCTGACAGAATCTAACCAACCAGAGGGCATTGTTTAGTAGTATACATTAATTTAATTGCCACCACATGCATTGCTGCATAAATTCACAGTAAACCTAAAATGGACAACCTCTCTCTTCAATCTGTAATACAGTGCCTAATGGCAACACAATTCCCATTCTTTACAGTCTCTACCCTCAGGCCTCTCAGCACAAATGATGTGTGAGCTTATCTACTTAAAACTGGGATAAGATTATCTTTTACTTTACAGCCTTTGATGAGAAACAGAACTCAGGCCCACGTTCATGTGTTTTAATTGTAAGCAAGCAATCCCTGGTGTACAGCACAATGACTAGGCGCTGTGATGTACTACAAAATGTAAACACTGTACATGTCAGTCCCTGAGGGTAGCCATTGTATAGTGAATCCTGGAGATGTATATATATATATATACACCTTACTGTATCTGACTTTTATTTTTATAAAATTGGAGCTAATTAAAAATCTATATTCTGAATTAAAACACTTGTTAACGTTTGTGCCTGTCATTTCTCCATTGGGCTCCTTTTTATTTCCAAGGACAAGACTCCTTAACATACTAATTGATATCTTGGTCTCTGGACAATATTTTAATATATGACATGATGATAATAATAACCAGTTAAAATTCACCTTACATACTACTTCAGCTATTGCAAATGATAATGCATGAGAATAGCACTGCTACTGCAGTAATGTGTTAGTTGTACATTTGATAGACAGCTGTGAAGTATTCTTCAGGCATGCTTTTTTAATCTTGTGTTTGGGAAAGTGGAACTTGCTGACTTGGCACAGTGTTACAATCTGAGTTACAATCTTCTTAAAAAATCTTCCATAAAAAAAAAAAAAAAAAGTCTTAAAGCTTTAAAGCCACAATTATCACAAAATCTCCTCAATAAGTTTTAAGTAACATTTTGACAGCTATAGAAAACAGAATAAGAAAAAGAATGTGACTATGTACACGCATATGAATTTGTGGACTGAAACTCTAAAAAACTTTGCAAAGAGCCTGGTTTTTAAAAAAGTGGCATATTTTGCACTCATTGTAAGGAACAGGATCATGTTAACACGATCATACTGAAGTGGGCTTCTAGGACCACGATTGTGTAAAAAAAACAAAAAAAAAACACACTTTGTTTTGATGACTACAGACCACCGTTACTGCAATACAAGCTTGAAACAGATATCATTGGACATCACTGAGAGGGGCATTTATTCTCTAAAGGGAGGAGAAAGTTTTGGCAGTCCTGAGAGAAAAGACATCACAGTCTGCTTCAGAGACACCTGCAAGAAAGGTAAGAAAGAGATTGAAAAACACTGTAACTGACGTTTTTGACATAGTTATATTAGAACATTTATTGTCTCATGTATATTAATATATACTAATGCACAATGAAAACACAACAGTCTAATGTTTACATCAGTAGCTCATTGGGCACATACATAATGTTATTTACATTTTAAATAGTGAGCAGATAGGTTTGAGTAGTATTGTTCTTTGAGATACCACAATCCTGAGCTCAAGTCATCTGGTTTCATAAAAACGCCAGATGCTCAGTGTTTGGTATTTGAGTTGAGTTAAAATTGCCAAATTAGTTGATTAAGAATCTGTATAAATAGCCATTCGAAAAGACATGATTTTAACTGACACAAGAACAGCGAAAGATATGACCATGCCCTACTTGAGTAATGAAGATATTCTGGTTGCTATTGGCATGACTGAAGGTGGCCTGTCTGTGAGAGAAGTTGCCCAGAGAATGAGATGTTCTGCTTGCAGTTAGCAGACTAGTCCAGAGAAACCAGGAAACTGGCTCTGTGAGGGACAGGCCACATCCTGGAAATTAGAGGGTCACCACACTCAGACTGATCCATCTGCATAATCTTGTAAAGACAACCACAACCTTCGCCAGCTGGCTGCAGCTGCACAGGAAGAGTGGAAGAGCATCCCACAGCGGTCTATCCAGAGGTTGATCAGGTCTATGCATCAACGCTGCTAGGGTTGTGTTAATCCTCAGGGAGGTCATATCCGATACTAACTTTGTAATGTTTTAATTTTGACAGTGTGTTATGTTTCATACTGAAAACTTATTGTGATTCTTTGATCTGTATTTTTGTTCTCATTTAGCGCATCCACACTTTAAAACCTTCACCCGCGGATTCATTTCGCCCTTTTTAATACAGACCCAGACACAAGATTGAAGGTTTTAAAGCACAGATGTGCTATTTTTAATAACAAAAATAAACAAAAACAAAACCTAGCTTTCATGAACTAAACACAAGCTGGAACTTTCTCTAATAAGCCGGACAGCTAAGCTGTTTACCGGCACAAACAAAACAAAACAAACACAGTTTACACCACCAAACACAAAAGGTTAGACGCTACCTTTGTTCGGTGTAAGGCTGTACACGCGCGCTTAGCCAGGCTTCTTCACACACATCAGCAGCCCTGAAGAGACTGGCTGCTTTCCTTAAATACCCTGCACACGGCTCTAATTTTCAACGATATCTCGGTGCAGGGGATCATTAATAATAAAACAATAATTAAACTAAACAAACATGCATACACACATTTTTTCACAGGGACGATTTTAACCCCCTCCCTGCCTGGTTACATAACCTTTAGGTTAAATTTCAAGGAAAGTGAGACTTTTCTCCCTCTTCTTTTCTCTGTCTGTAACTCGATCTCTAGCACACCAATCAGTTTCATGATGTGTTGTCTCGTGATTGGTTAACCAATCTATCCTGCCTCTATAAAACACTCCCATTTCTAGCAATCTCTCTCTTTTGGGCTTTGTTTGTTCCCACCATTCTCCCCTCCACCCCTAACCGTTACTATTTTCTTATTTCCTATATAGCGCCCCGCACAAAGTCCTGCTAGACAGGATATTCATCACTTCCCCTAGCTTCTCAGGCATCCGCCATTCAAGCTTTCTAGCCACCACGACTCCCGGCCACAATCATCTAAGTCACAGTCACTAAACCTGACATCTCTCTGTTTCAAAAAAATCCCCTGTATAAGCAGGTTTCAGACACCCGGGTTTACCTGCAAGGCTAGTTTTTTTAATTAATATGACACTCTACTGCAAGGGTTTTTCCAAATTCACCACATAAAGTCATTTTGGGCCGGATTCAAGAGATTTCTCGGGCTGGTATCTTTTCAGATAATAAAAAAGCTTGCATCCTAATTTTTATAACTAAGCTCTCATTATTTTATTAATATAATGAGGTACATACACCTATCTTTCTTAAGGCACTTTTCATTATCATTCAACATTGATACACAACCAATACAAGTCATGCTTTTAAGAGCCAACAGCAATACCCTTCTTTGAGGTGCCAAGTCTAAGCCTTATCTTTTGAAGGTCTAATGTCCTTCCATAATTCTGCAGTGTGTCTGAGACAAACTTCTAATTCCTTCTCTTTTAAACTGTACCATTTCCCTTTAAATAAATATTTCTGTTTATTACTGCAGTAAAACTTAAATAAATGCAACACTGTTGTCCAAAAGTTGCTTTTTCTTTGTAATACAAAAGCCTCTGTATTTTTGGCTCACAAGCATCATCCCAATTAAAGTCGCTACCTTCCTGATAAAAGCTTATACTGTAGACAACTCTTCTAATTTAAATGAAATGCTTGCTTCGGCTGCCAAGTTTTCATTAATTTCTATAATATAATAAAGAGAATCAACATTACACCATACTATAGTAGAATCACAAACCTATTTTAGTTCAATTGTTCCTTGCATAATAACTGTGCTCCATAGTTTGCCTTTCTGTTCTCGCTGGATCAAAATGTTTGAGGCTCTGAGTCTAATTTTAAAAGATGCTTTTGCCTGATAAGGGAGGTTTGGAACTTTCAGCAGGTTGGCCTGACCTTACACATTCACTAATAATATTGCTCTAGTGTTATACTAGAATAAACTGGAATATGGAATCCTACAATATTGTCACGGATTAATACAGAGTACATTTATAACATTTTTTTCTGAATAGTTTTAACAACGTGTTTGATATTTCTGCTGACTTTATATTCTTTTACATTAAATTACAGTCATTACAATATGTGTTGCTGTTTCACAAATGTTCAATTTGTATCCCAAAGATCAGCCTGCTTCCAATAGCTGTGACAGTCTTGGGTCAGTTTCTGCTCTCAGCGAGTGTCAAAACCACCACAGGTGTGGGTGACAGTCTTTAAAAGCCTGATACCTGCAACAACTTAAATCTTGTTAGCTGGGCTCCCATCTCTACAATCTCATTCCCATCAGCAGTGGGAAGACTTCAAATAAATTAAGTTGTTTCTATCAAAGAGCTATCCATCTCTGCCACATACACCTTTCATTAAAAAAAGGTGTTTGCAACTTGTACAAGGGAAGACAGGTTTTAAGGTCACTCATGACACTATTCTGCACTTCCTGTGTCCTGAAACTGTCAAATATATAATGCTGCTGTAATATTACAATCTTCAGTCCAGACACCCAACACATTGAGGGTGCTATAAAGTAAATCTTTAAGCCACTGGTCACTCCCATTTCCAGTTTGACTGAATCTGACTCTTGGCTCCTGGGCACAGCTAGAAGCTACCAAGGTGCTACTGACAATATTATTAACCTGTAAATAGACATGTAATACTATTTACATGGAACCTGGGCATGAGCTGAACTAGCTAAGCTACTGTCATCACAATTGCTAGTCTCTGTCTCTCTGCCAGCCTGCCGGTCACGCCCCCTGCAGCACCTACCTGCTATTTTTTTATAGACACTCTCACACACTACCGCTCGCTCATTAAACATCTTTATCAAGACAACCACACAACACAGATGGGCCATAGGCATAAAATTAATTAACAACATTCAAGTACTATCTACACTAGTTTCCTTCAAACTGTTAGTTCAAATTGAATAGCTATTTTAAATAAAACACATAAGAGGTGCTATAACTTTTACTCATACAGGGAATACCATGTTTTGACTGACACTTGTATCAATTTAGAGCATGTTCCTATCTTACATAAAATTCTTAAACAAACTTAACAATACACAATAACATTTCTACACTTGTTATAAGGCTTTTCTGATGGTCCAATCTGAAACATTAAACTTAAAAATGAGAAATAATGTGTTGATAAGGCAGGTCATAACATATGATTGACATCAACCTTGAAGTTTAAAGCAGCTGATCAGATATGAATCAGGTAGCCACAGTAATTCACATTAAGTGACACTTATGGGTAGAACGACTAGAATAGTCAAGGTAAAACTAGTTGTAGTCCCCACTTAAATATGTATTAATACATCATGTATATGATAATGTCTGGTGCTCTATTTGTATACAGTTTTGTAACACATGCACTGTATTTATCAATGTTCTAAAATGACATTTATATGATCTGGATTGCAACCGAACTGCACTTCCATTCATCTAAAAGCATACACTTCACATTGACTTTCCATTTCAATGCAAACAGCTGAATACAATTTAAATGTGAATTGCAAGTTCACTATTAGTATACACTTAAACACAGCAAAACCGTTGCTGCTTTGAAATTGAAGCATGTAAAATATTACCAGTCGACTATTAGGTGCTAGTTGTAGTGATAAAGCCTAGGAAACGTGTTGCACAATAAATATGTTTATGATGTTTGAAGAACCCGTTGGCTCGAAGCAAGTACAGTCCTGTAAAAGGTTAGGGATGTATGACTGCATTTTGAGAAAAAAACACAATGATAATACATGCTCTAAATAGGATTTACATGTAATGCTAGTGACAACATACGTATTTGAATCATTGGAAGTTTCAGATTTTACTGTACATGTGTATTCCTTGGAGGATGCCCTTTTAATATTAAACAATTAAAATGCCATGTAACACAACTGGAGCCAAAATTGTACTACCAATAAAATTAATCAGTGATCCCACGTCATTAATATAATGTATTTTGTCACTGGTACATTTCCTGCAGCTAGAGTGGGTATAGTTTGCGGGACACATCAATTTGTTCTCCGCTATTGTGAAATTGGATACTCTGGCTCTCATCCAAAGCACTTGCTTGATTTGCATATCTTTGTTATCGGGTGAGCTTCTCAGAACATACTGTGGGCTATCACACCATCTGCACCCAGATCCTCACATCCAGACTCAAATTAAAATTGAACCAGTAAAATTTGCAAGGAAACAATGCACACCTTTTATCTCATTCTGCCTCCATTCATTTTCAAAAGGGAAAGTTGTTTAGAAAAAGAGGCCTTATTAATTAGACTGGCAACAAGCTTGCATACATAAAAAATAATGTTTCTTTTTTCCCCATAAAAGGAGGCTATCCTGACATGAAAGGGTCTTTGAAAATGACATTCAAATTGTGACATTTGCATTATATGTATAATAATCAAACTTATTTCTTTTTTTACATAAACAGGTCATACTTAGCTTAAGCCAAATGTAGCTGTAGTAAATAAAACATGGACAAGGGCACACAAGGTAGAATACTAAATCATTCAATTTTAATACAAATCACAGATGTTGGGCTTATAAACTGTGGGGTAATATTTTATAGAATATCAATAAACAATTCTAAAAAAAGGAGTTGCATTCTGGAATCCTGCTGATTTAGCTGGAACACAATATGTGTATCCAAGACAAAGAACAGTTCTGAGATAAATTGAGGCCTGCTTTCTGTAACGAAAGGCAATTGAGCTTCACACGTAAAACAACAAATTGAATTTTGAACAGTGTATTATTATTGTACCAGCCAGGTACCATTTTCTTTTATTGCATGTAGGCTGGTAGGGGCTGTTAAATATGATTAAAAAAACAACCCCTGTTAAAAAACCATATTCCTTATTGCTGTATGCAATATTTAACATAATTCTTCTGAAAAAAAAAAATCAATACTAAAAAAAAGTCATTCTTCTGTCCTCTAAACTGTGATCCATGAACAGGGTCCAACAGAAATAGATTGTTCATATCCATTTTTTATATATTGGCCTGCATGCATGTTACAAATGATAAACCTAATAAGCATTCACAAGTTAAAAACTCTAGGGTGGATCAAATTAGTTAAAGCTGCAATTGTATCCAAAATTGTACCGTCAAAGAACAAAGCAAAATAACTCTTAACATGTTTTATTATTATTATTATTATTATTATTATTATTATTATTATTATTATTATTATTATTATTATTATTTATTATATCAGCATTAGTAGTATCTCTGCAAGATCTTTTTAATTGAGATTGATTAGAAACTAATAAACTGTGATAACTTTTATGTTTTTCAGAGTCATTTTCCAAAAGCAGATCAGTGATTATTCTCAAGTATAAGTCTTGCAAACTAGGAATCCATAACTCTCGTAGCAACCGCAGCCTTGGTTCAGAGCAATAGTATCTTTTAAAGAGAGCCTTGACAGCTAGATAATTGATCATGTTCTTCCTTAAGTATTCTGAACTTTTTTATTTGAATGCTTTTTTTTCTTTTTCATAATCAGTATCTGGCTTCAATGCCTGTTGTGTACTCAGTTGCTATGGTTGGACAGTTATAATTAAACATCTGCTTTTGATGGATTTGAAGAAGAAGCAAATGGGAATGTATTATCCATAAGTTACAACTGGCTTCAAAGTCTAGACAACAATAACTTCTGGCACCAAGAGTGGAACATTCTTTTTCTAGCCATCAAACCATCATCATACTATAGTTTTCTGGATTTTTTAAATGTGCGTGCAAGGTGTGGAATGCCTGGAAGGGGTAGGGCAGTGTCAGTTTGATATTATTATTACCATGGGTCAAAATATGTCAAATACAAGGGACAAATAGAAGACTCATCTTCCTACTGAGACAGAAATACACTTCTGTAAAATGGGTGTGGGTTATCCACTGACAGACAGTTGAGAGACAAGGAAGTCTGGATTTATTTAAACAGATACAAACGAAAAGACATGTGACGCTACCAGCAATGGTAGCTCATGGAGGACATTTGATAAGACATACAAAAGGCAAAATAAAACACTACAAAACTACAAACAAAAGTTGCTATGAAGATACCGAGCACTTACAGGAGGACCTACTTACACACCTCAGTCCTATGCTTGTGGGATCTAAAATCCATAAACTAATCCCTGTTCCTACACAAGTTTACCGAACCCTGACCCCAGACACGTCATCTGTGGTTTTTGGCTTCCTCTTCATAGATTAAATAAACCCCAGTTACACACACGGTTGTCGGAGGTTTATCTTTACTCTGAAGTTCTGTGATTGGAGGAGTTTAACTTTTAAAGATTTTACTAAGTAACGTGGACTGTCTGTCTTGGCCTTGCAGCAAGCCCGAGGTATATCAGCTGAACCCTTTTATAGTGAAAGGCGCTCCACAGGGACATGCCCACCTGCTAGCTAGGGATCGGCAACTGGCTAATTACCAGCTGCTTTTCCCAGCAACCCAGCACAGCAGATAGTAGTCCAAAGTAGAGCATCCGGTTCTCTAATAAGTATTTACACAAAATTAATTACAGTACTATTTACTACTAAACAAAAACAAATGTGTCATGTGTAGGGCTTGAGCCCTGCCACTTTTTTGTAACCCTGTTGTAAATCGCGTGTTAGAAAATTCTTATTGCACTACATCAAAGCAAATAATGCAGGCCTAATGAAACTTGATATAAAACAATTAAAACCATGGAAAGGCCACAGATTTTCTTGGTGCTTCTCCATGATTTCAAATGTATATTCTCAGGAATTGTATAACAAACTTCTCTGAATAATGTCAAAACAGGTTTGTTTAAAAAGTAATTTTTTTTATAAATGTAAATTACAAATATAATATATAGTTGAGAGATGCACACCTCCAGACTGTTGATAAACCACTGAAATATTGTCATTTACCTTTACTTATGGTCCTTGGGGTCATAGCATCGAATCCCACTGTTGAAAAATATTTAAATGCAAAACATTACTTCTCTTAGTATAGTTATAGTAGGTAGACCATTGCTTTGAAAATGTAATTGATTTGGAGTTAAGAATCGTTTGCCTTTTACAAGACATATTTTGTTTTAACCGACCATGACCACGAGAAAAGACATTTGTGAAGCATTAACACAGTACATAAGTGTCATCAAAGCACACTACCCAATTTTGACATACATTCCATTTATTTCCCAGGATTCTGTAATTCATAGGAAAGTATATTCCACAGGCTGTAAGGTATCTGTATTTGTAAGGTATAGGAGAGCCCTAATTCAGTAATTGAGGATAATAATTCTACTTTGTAATGATCCCTTGTAAACAGACCTTTAAGCACCATTGTTGATTCTTTAGCGCCACCTACTGGGTTATACACTGCTGACTATCTCTCAGCTACAAAGAGAGTGGAAAACTGTAGTACAGTACCTGGCTGTTTGTGCAACTAGGGTAGCATTTGACAACTAAGATTAATGTGCTCTGTGCTTGTACCAGCAATCAGGGTCTGGATTCACTATGCTGCCTTCTGACCTTGATTAACAACATAATGTAGCAGCCTGCCCATAGTTACAGTACAAATATAAGTTTTTGCCTGTGTAACTTTGAATATGTGTTTAAAGTTTTAAGTTTCCAAGGCAAAGCACCATATAGTTATGCAGATTTTTTTTAATGTGTATGTTCATTCAGTACAACGACCTCCACTTTATATTTTGGGGTGTAGAACTATATGGCGACATACCTGTAATAATGTTAACCCTAAGGGCGACAGTGTGAGACTGTTAACACCACCTCTTTTAAACTTTTTCTAGGACAAAGCAAGTGAGAGCTAATAACCTGTGGTTCCCCATGCCATGAGAATGGAGATCAGGTACAATAATTGTGAATGAACTGATCAGCTGGCAGTAAGATGATAATAGTGGAAAAAAAAGAGCTTACAACAGATACACACAGTACAGTGGTGTTCTGTTACGTTTCTTTTTAAATTAGACTAAAAGTTTCCTCTGGCCATTTAATACCAAACTCAACAAAGCTCAAGATTGCATTAGCAAGTGACACTAAACAAAAGAATGCCCCTCTTTGCTTAACCAATACGCTAATCATGCTCTGGCAAACAGTATCTATTTTTACTACTCCCTTGTGTCTGCAGTTTTTGTAAGATCAGATTGTTTTTGAGCTGCCTTCTGGGCATCCTTCTGTAAATTGATCCTTTTTCAATTAAAACTTGCAGTTTCTTTTTTCTTAATTTCTCTATTTGGTTCTTTTTGCATCATTCTGTAATCTTTGGAAATCTACATTTTCCTCTAGCTCCACAAGCTGGTAATTCTCCATGAGCATTTTCATATTAATGTCTGTATATTTTGTTTCGCTGTGTATTAGCTTGGTTTTGTTGGGGTCTAATTCAATGGGAAAATCAGGTTTATACATTTTAAGGCAATCGCATTAAGAGTGAAACTCTTTAATTCACTAAAATAAACCCTGTTACTTGATATACTCTGGTCCCAAACACATATTTCAGTTTTTGTGGTGCATGTTGGAAAATACTTAAACCTAAAATACTCCACCAACTACCTAAGTGTGTATTATTTCTTATTCTGTCAGAAAATAAGAAAATGTGGTTTGAGAGATATACATGTTAAGACTTCAGTGAGTTCAAACTATCACATTTGCCAGACCTAGTGGCTGAATAGCTTAGCTCATTATGCAAGTGCTGGAAACAATTATTAGACCGAATATGACAGATTGACCAGTTTCTACTAACAGACGTCTGACATGCATTTGTTTGTTTTATTTTTAAAAAGTGTATATTTTAATTCTGTGATTATTTTATTACTTTCGCATGTTCTATGAAAGTGAATCTAAGGGCTGAATTATAAAAATGAAAAGATAAAATAAATACACTTGCACATATAACTGCAGGCCACAGGGCTGGTCAAAGATGGCTAATGCTATGCAAATAGAGTATCTGTCCATGTGAAAAGCAAGCTAATCCAGGAGTTCTTATACTAAACAATCCATGCTCTTTTTAATGTCTTTTAAAATCACTGTTTCATTGACATGGCACTACGGCACTGCAATTTTCCGGAATTTATTTGCAATAGCAGTGCTATTTATTAAATGGATTCTTCCAGGGGTATGTTCATTGCAACTTTTTTTGTAAAGTCACTGAAACTAAACATTGCTTGTGTCGGAACTACGACCGATTTGTGCTTAAAACTTTAAAAACAGATTGATGTTATTCGAAAAATACACAATGTGTTGTGTTCTACTTTTGTGATTTTTATGTATTGATTTTTATTTCTGAGTGTTGTTATACCCCATTTATTACAAGCACATGTAACTCATTTTTGCCCCTGACAGAAGGTTAAACTGCAGATAGAAAAGTTAAAAATGTCTAAATCTTACCTGCACTGTTACTCACTGTGCAGGTTTCAATGTTCAGTTTTGAAAGAAACATATTTTGTAGCAAACATGTATTTTCATTTTAGAACATCTGGTACAAGACTAGGTTAAAAAAAAAATTTAAAAAAGTTATCCATTTCCATGCCTTGCTTTCTAGGAAATGTTACTGCTTTACTACAAGAGGTGAACTTAACAAAAAAAAAAAAAAAGCATTGTTTAAGCCAATACATCAAAACATCAGTGACTTTGATCAACCCATTAATTGAAATAATAACTGTAACTCTCAGATAAAGCTCAACACTCAAATGGAATTAATATATGCTACATTTTCAAAGCTCAATAACTAAACTCTTAAACACATTGATTCCAATTAAAATTCACCATGTTCCAACGTTATGTTTAATCTATTCAAAAATAATCCTGAATATACTAATCAAGTGAAGTTCTTTACATTCTTTAAATGGTCATTCTATTCCACTGGTGTGTGTTTACAAACTGTCAGGTCACTGGGCCTGCTCCCGCCTACAATAATCAGGGAACCTGAGTCATTAGATATTCTATACAGCAAGACTCAACTCTGCTGATTCTCTATGGGGAATTCCGTCACACTGTGTGCAAAGGGTTATAGGATGTAAAGAGAGCTTGGGAGAAGTGTTTCTATTGAATCAATGGAGCTGTGTCAAGTTTAGCAGGTGTTTTTCAGATTTCCGGTATGTTAAACAAAATGCATCAGAACTTTTGAAGAAAATTTCACTTTTACCCCAAATCTCCTGAAGGAAACAGCAACATTAACAAATTATGACAGTACGTCATTATGAAAAAATGCTATTTTCTACACACAGTCCTGTATTGTGGCGCATGCTCAGAAATATAGAGTAACAGCACGGCTAGCGCCGATATTCTACTTTTGGCACTGCATTCGGAACAGTAAAGCGGAAGACTTTAGAAGCTACATCAAATATATAATATTCACATCTCTGGTTATGTTTTTTATTAATTTGTAAAATAAACATTTTTAAAAAAAAAATAATACAAGGATACAGCACAGTAATGAAAGCCTGTTATAGTTCTAAAATCTTTAAAACAGTACTATAAATGGAAAAAAGGCTACAAGACTTGAGTTACCATTGAAATTGTAACTGGATTTAAACATCCAGGAAAACCTGGGTTAAAGTTGTGCTTGTTTTAAACAAAATGCATTTGTGTAGCTTGCTCAATCATTCAGCCTCCTTTGGTTTGAAAAAAAAACGTTTATTTAACGTTTCTAGTAAAATTGGCCATACTTGCTTTGAAATCTGCCTCACCTTTCTGGATACATTTGTTAATATAGTAATTTTGCCTTCTCCATCACCAGCATGTTTATAGGATTCTGCTGCATATAGAGAATTGATGTGCGCGACTGGACACGGCTTGTTTTAGGGAAACAATGTTGCTATCTACACACACTTTATATATAAATGGTTAGGGCTTGAATTGTTTTTATTTTTTGATCAGTTCAGGTTTTTTTTTTCCTTTTTTTTATTATTTGGAAAAATCAGTTATTTTCAGTTATTAAAAATAAACAGTACTCAAACACATCATTTTTATTTAAAAAAAAAAAAAAAAGAAATGAAATCTGTTACTTGTCACAATTCTTGGATTCAAAATTCATCCATCCATTGCTGGAATCCTAAGGTGGACATCCTCACTTTAACACATTATGCTAACGTGAAACATACATTCAATGTACAGTATTAAGGAAACAAAAAATGGATACGTTTTGGGTGGAGTTTATTTTTAATAACCGATTTTGCCAAATAATAATAAAAAACGATAATCCCCCCTGCCCCCGCCCCCCGAATTAACAAAAAAATAAAAACCGAAACATTCAAGCCTTAACTACACATTATCTTTTATTTTGCCTATATTTAGCCTTTATTCTTAACTGTGGTTAGGACCATAGGTCTTAAATCAGCTCTTAATAAATAATTTACAAATGTTAATAACAAACATGATTCTAAGAAAATATATCAGTTCTAGTCATTTGAAAACAGCTAACACAAATGTCATTCTCATCTAGTGACAAGGTAACAGTGTTACATAATCCTGATTTCTACATTCTGTTGAAAATAAATCGATGTTCTTTCACATTGCACTTTGATAGCTGGAATTTTATTTCCGAGACCTAATTAAAAAATACATGAACGATTTGCTCAGGTAACCGAACAAAGAGGTGGGTCTCTCCAAAATGGTAAACATACAGCACAAAAGCTTTTACATGTAAAGTATTTTTTTTATAATTGGTATATATTGCATGTACAACACTATTAATGTCAAACTATTCCAAGATAGAAACCTTGCTTCTACTAGGTTCTTACTCTTAAATGTAACTGGTGGAGTAGAAAAGAGCCCTACATGAGGCACTAGATTGAGGCATGGGATGACAGTACAGAATATCAAGCAACAACACCGACTAGGGACCTGTGAATGATGCCATTTTGATGATGTCGGACAAGGTCTAACGTTGGACTGGAACAGGAAAGTTTGGATTGTCGGACCTGGTCTGACATAAGACCACAAAGAGTTAAAGAAAAAAAATGATCTTGTTTTATACAGTAACTGATTAATCCAACTTGAAGTTGGATAGCATGTCACATTTTCATAGAAAATTAATAGGAAACTTTTTTCAGAGTGCATTTAAGTTTTTGGGGTTTTTTTTAAGTATTAAACAATGATGAAGGATGTTTATTGAATATGCTAATTTGGGAGAAAACAAGACATCTGAATTGCATCTCCAAATACACCACACTCATTGTCTTCTTACTAAGTTTGAAAAGAACGACTCTGTATACCGTGAGGAGAGCTGCATGCACTGCCCTGAAGATAAAAACATTTAATAAGAGAAATTAATTCACGTGTTGTCGTTCACATTCTGAATTACACTTCACATTAGCTACTTGTATTTCTGTCTTATTACCCTAATAAAACAGATTTAGGGACCTGGTACCAACATGTACTGTGTAACCACTGCGATCAACTATTTAGTTGATTACTCGGTACTATGTAATATATCCACTTATAAACTGAAATGTTACCCCAAAATCTTATTTTTATATTCAGCAGCTGCAAAACTAGCTATTTGCAGTTTATAATGTGTTTTATATCTACAGAATATCTATAAGGTTTGATGTCATGGAATCCACTCTGCCACAAGCATGGGCAAACCACCTCAGGGAATGAGGTTATTTAACTAAACTGTATACAAGTAATCCAATGAGATTCATTTGATCAGGAGTCAAAGCGTGTGCCACTGAAATCAGTATACAAGCATAATCCTACAAATCTTTAAGCCATCTCAACCTTGTAGAACAAATGCTGCCATTGTTTTAGAGTCTACCATTGGCGATAGGTTTAGCCACTCAGATCTTTCCGGTTCTTAGAGGCGCAGACCGAGATGCTCATTCAAGTTACTACAACGATGACTGTTCAACAAATCAAACAGATGGCTGATTGTTCACCTTGAGTACAGATTGTCTAGACTGCAATTTTTACACAGTTGATTCCAAGTCCATATTGCACTGAATAATTTGATTTCTTTATTTTTTTTGTAAAAGCTAAACCAAACCAAAAAAAATACTAATAATAATTAGTAAGAATATAAATAGTATGTGTGTTCCATTCTATATTATAAACCTCTCAGATTGCTTCAGCCAACCGGGTATACACTGTAGAGTAGAGCTGTCATTATCACACATGTAGATGTGTGATAATGACAGGAAATAACATTAATTGAAACTCTCTTTGCATAAAATTACAAGCAGCCTAAAGTGATCTAGTCTACAATATAACTTAAAAAGAAATTTAAAAAATTTGCTTTGACTTACTATATCATTCTCATTCTTCGTTAAGTGCCCTTGCCTTCACCGCTGTAAATTATCTTGCAGGTAATTACCTCTATGTCAGACATTAATGCTTATTAATTCATATTAGAAATCCTGCACTCTGATTGGATGAGAGGGTACACATAAATCGGAATCACCTATAGCAAATTGAGCATACCCCTGTGTGGCAAAGTGGTTTGCAGTGCTCAGGTCTAGTGGTGATGTGATTAGGAAACAGAAGACAGGCAACAAAGTTCACAATCCAAACAGGTTTTATTATTGTAATCCTGGTCTGGTGACCACAAAGAATAATCAAAGGCAATACACAACAATGTGTATTCCACTGTTTAAAAAACAACGGGTTGCAGTCCCGAAATAATAAGACACAGCTCGTAATTAATGAAACACAGTGTAACGCACACAGAGACACACGTTCACAAGCCCAGAGTGATTGTTATTGTGCTTGTGGTGAATATACAATTTATTTATGTGCAATGGTGCAGTGCTGGCCTGTAGCGACAGCTCCGGATCATGTTAGCCATCTAATAAATAACAAAAACTACAATTAGGACCGACAAAACAAACCAACACTAAACAATCACGGTTATATTTCGCTCGTCCTTTAGTGTTCTCTTAACCAGAAACACAGGAACAGATCACCTAGCCATGTCCCCTTTTGTAACTTCAGTCACGCCCCCTTGGTTAGCGAGTGCAACCTTTTCTCCTCCAATCAGCAGTTGCCACATCACTTTCCCTCTAGAGTGATGACTTAATGTACCGCATCTGTACCCCCTTTCTAGATGGCCGACTTCCACCTAACCCTGGGAATTAATTGTCAGGCCATCCAGTCCAGGACACTGTTCCCTTTACACTGTGCCCTTACAGGTCGGGAGGGAGATTTATCAACAAGAATCAATCTGTCTCTGTCACACCCCGGAACTACTGTCAGCGGCTTGTTGCAATCGAACCATATCACTCCACAAACCTAACCAAAATGCAATGGCTTCAGGTATGGAGGTTACACTCCATGACGGGAGCTCTGGTTTTGCTTTCTGAACGTAGTCCAATTCTTCTTTAACAATTTCAAGTTCAACCACAGTTTGCCAGCAATTTTCCCACAACCCTGTTCAAATGTAATATTACTCTCCACATATGAACATTTGTTTCTTCATGTTTATCAAATTTTCATTTCCTTTAAAACACCATCAACTTATTTTCTTTAATGGTTAAATGACCACAATATAGTTTTACATTTTCTGATTTAAGAGATGCTTGATAATTATGGGTGCATTCTTAATTAATTGTATTCATTTTCACAGTTAAAATAACACAACACAGTTTAATTTATTGGTTACAAGATGCAGATGTAATCATTAACATTTTTTTTCTATTCATAGGTAAATTACCAGAACATGGTATTTATTTTTTTATTATTTGAAATGCAACATGTTATTTCCTCAATCCTCAAATTACACGTAATGTAAACCTGGGTGTCCTTCATTGTTTAATTAAACACCATATTCATACTGTTGAATATATATATATTACTATATCTATTTATATATAATATATTATATATATTATTATATTTATATAGATATTATATACCTGGGATCTTGCCAGCATGTTGGTCTCTGGGTTTGGAGACATGGGTTCAATCCTACTCACTTTAAATGGTGGTAGTACATAATGGACTATGGTAGCTGACTGAGCTAGGTAGATGTGTCTGCTGTTTTCTCTGTGCTGCATCACAATAAATAATCAAACAAGTAGAAAGTCATGAGTTATCAAACTAATCTTTTACTAAAAGAGTTATACAATAGTCTCCGGCTAAGAGAACACCCCTCAGGAAGCAAGCAAAGTGTTCTTATAGCCAAAGTGTTCTCTAAGACAGTGTTAGCCACCAGGCACAATATAAATTAATTAATAAATAAATATGTATTACTTGTCATGACGCATGTGCATCAACATATGAAATCAACTGAATAAGTAAAAGAAAAGCAATAGGCAAGCGTATGTTAATAAACTATAATAATAGCAAAAACTAATGTTAATAAACTAGCACCTCTACACATGTTAAAAAATGCAGCAGTAATATTCAAGCACATTATTTTCCAGAATGGTGAATCAACTCGCCAGAACGGGAAACGCCACATTGCTCTGCGACTCGTGCCTAATTCTGGTTTCTGGAACAATTTCCAACTTTTTGTAGCAAGAGCAACAGCTGCACATTTCATCTTTTGTTTACATGCCATTTTGTAGTGATGAGATTCACTCTTGGAAATCAGAATACAAAATGAGACAGACACTCTTGAGATGACAAGTCACTCTTGAAAAGACTGAATAAACCATTTTAAATTTGATGATGATGAGTTATCAGGTTAAAAAACAGTGCTGTATCCATTGTGAACAAGAAACCAAGAAGCTTTTAAGTGAAGTTCCTGTTCCTTTAGCTGGAACATTTACAATGTGAAAAATCTGCTTCACCATAAGGGTATTCCCTTAGGCGAAGTGTTCTCTTAGGAAGTGTTCCTATATATGGAGACTACTGTATTCAAAATCATTTATGGGACTAATCAAATTGAGGGTGCGTTCTTTGTGTAATTTACAGAGAAACATCCTTAATTATTTCTTTATATGTACTTAGAGAATTGGACAGGAGACCCCTGCAGACTTAACCCAGTTAGAGCAATTAATTAAATTTCCTATGATATTTTTGAGTACAGTAAGTGATCAATTGAAACTTTTCTGTTGCATAGCTACCTTTTAAAGTTTTAGTTAATACTGAAACAAATATACACATGATTATAAAAAAAACTTGCAGAATTTGAAGTGAGATATGTTTCTAATTAAAAATGCAGTTATGTAATATATGCAATAACTCAGTTCCATAGTTAATTAAGTATTCTTCAGTGGAAGAGCAACAAAGCAAGACAGCAGTCACTTACATGTTATAGGAAGTGTTTCAATAATCTCCACAATGCATTCAAAATATATTTCCGAAATTATTATTTCCGAATATCATTAGGCACATATGTACAATGTATGTTTTTTTGGCTGAGTGTGATGTTTTCAGGCTCAACAGACAGATATAGAGCTTGGTTTTTGATCCCTTTCCTCCATTTGCATGCTGGTTCCAACCATAACAATTTTGTGAATGAATCCATGCAGATCCAAGGTCATTATAATGTTAATGCTGGGATATTGACAATGGAGGCAGGGGAAAGTCCAGCACTGCTGGTGTGGGGAGCTTCCTCGCCACAGATGACTTCCTTTTTGACAGATTGACTGTGGAGTAAATTCCTGTTTGCGGTCAAAGGCGGAAAGCCATGGTGTGTCTGCAGCAGTGCAATTGCTTCTGGTGCATGAACATGACATGCCTGATAATATATTCCTTTGCCATGGCAACCACAAACATGGGTCCACATTCTATTAGATAGAGTGACTCTGACAGAAAAGTCAAATACATAAAGCTGATAGGCCTAACCAACATCCAGACAAAGGAAAAACCCTTTTAAAAATATGATAAAAATAACTTTAAGGTATGAAGTCTATGTTTCTTTGGCCTCACATTTTACTCAGGCTGTCTCTTATTTAGAAATTGTGTTTTATTCGATAACAGACATTAAAACAGCACATATTTTAATCCTGTAAGCAGTGGTGGAGTCAAAGACTCCAAAGTCACAAAACCAATATAGCTAATGACGTTTAGGTCATTAAATTAGGGCCTTGTATCTTACATTACTTAAACTGTAAAAAGATAAACAGAAAACTCATCCATAATATCTTTTACTGGCATGGTTTACAGAAACAGCTGTTGTAGATCTTAGAATTACATACATTGTAAATAGACTATGGAAAGACGGTTTTAAAGTAGGGGTTCTCGGCTTTCAAATGTTTTCTTGTTTGTCTTGTTCTTGTACCTACTACCTACCAGTACATATTTAGTCTGAAAAGCGTGCTTTATAAAGCAGAGACCCAAACACAGGCGATTTCGTGGTTAAGAAGCAGATAGTTCTGATCCAGCTATATTGTAGCCTTGAAAAGTACATAAAATAGACCGGTTTGTGATGCGTGAAAAAATACAGTGCGCTTGTGCAGATGCACATATTTAAAAAATGATGTACTTTAAATCTGCCATACAAACCCACAAAATTGTTAACTCTTAAAATTTGGAACAAGTCTATCTTCCTTGATATGAATTAAACATAGCTACTGTATGCTGGTAACAGAACTGGTTTTGGGTTCACATGACTGTATCTGTGAAGGAAAATTCTGTTTTCATCAGCGTTATTATGGATAGTACCACAATCCAGTGCATTTTTATGTATCTTGCTATTAGTTTAGTATTGGTAAATATGAGACATTCGTCATTCAGCATTGACAAATCAAAACTGACTTGTGGTTGAAAACATAATCTTTTAAAAAGAAAACAAGTTAAATTATTGATTCCGATGATAGTGAGATTAATGAAAGCACTGAACATGAGACTACAAGTGGACCAACATCTGCAGAGGATTTGAGTGCAGGTCCGTGTGTGCAAGTACCAGTGGGAGCAGTGGAAATACATGAAATGAAAGAAGACAGTAAGAAAATACGATGCATGTTATATTAAGACAGGCTTCACGTGGACTGGTGAAAAGGCGAACCAAGGCTGCAATATGGGTTGTGCTGTGAAGTGTTGGCTTATAAAAGTTTCAAGACTGTCAGTCTTCAGTGTCTTTTGGAGACCAAACACAGTTCACTCAAATATAAGACTTAGAAATTCTTCCACCACAATCTCAAGGAGTTGAAACAAGCCAAAGCAAGTTTGCATTTACAACAGTAAATATAAAGACCCTGGAAGCTTCATACTGCTACTCTCAACACAGCTGTTATCTCTCTTTCTCTCTATCTCTATTTTTACACTGTGTGGCTGTGCAAATGGCAGCCATCCTGGCTCCAGGGTGCAACAGTAAGGAATATCCACTAGAAACTGTCCTCAGGGCATCAGATGATTCTAGGGCATTTGCAAAGCACTCCCACCTTTCACTATCCGAGCTTGGCACCTCTCC
The DNA here is from genome assembly GCF_017654505.1 of Polyodon spathula. Lineage (NCBI taxonomy): Eukaryota > Metazoa > Chordata > Actinopteri > Acipenseriformes > Polyodontidae > Polyodon > Polyodon spathula. The sequence goes on from NC_054548.1 coordinate 7,698,223, forward strand.
GACATCAACCCACCCTGACCCTAACCAAACCCCAGCCCTAACCTTAAGCAACCCAAGCTCTAAAACCTAACCTCAAACCAAACACCTAACCCTAAACCAAACCATTAAGAATCATCTGCTGGCCTGAAGACGGTTTCTAGTGGATATTCCTTTGTGCTGCCTACAGGCTGTTCGCACAATCCTGAGCCAAGATGGGTGCCAGCCAAGAAACACACACACTCCAATGTGCAGAGTTTGACAAAGTATTGATTGGCAACGTTGTGCAGGAGAATGTACTAACGGTGCAAAAGCAACAATGGGAAAACAGTGGGGTTGATGGCTCAGAAGCAGCACCTAATGTGACATGGGTGCATTATAGCATTCACCGAGAAGCAATAGCTGTCAAGAAAATGCAGCTACAAATTAATATTCACTGTGCTGTGCAATGAAATTGGTAGTACCCATGTCCAACTTTTTTTCACACAGAGCTACTATGGTGGTTGTTGAGAGGGAAAGTTTATTGAGCTCCGTTTAGAAGTACAGGCATTTCTTGTCAATCATCCATTCCAACTCTCAAGCTGTTTTGAAGATTCATCCCAGCACGCCTAAATGAGCTGAACTTGGGGCTGCAGGGAATTTCAGTCACCGTATTGGAGGTGTATAATAAAATCAATGCAATGATCAAGAAACCTGATTGTTAGCTAGTCAGGTAAAGAAAGAAGCTTTCAAAGCATTTCCAACCCTGGACGGTTTTCTATCAGAAAATGAACTGGTTCTTGATAACAAAATAAAAAAAAACGAACACCTTCTTGCTTTCAAAAAATAAATTGTAGATTATTTTCTAGTAGAAGCCGGAACCAACAGCTGCATTTGTGACCCATTCCATATAGAAATCGATGAGTTTCCCCTTGGTTTCTCTACTAAAGAAGAAGGTGGCTTATTGGATCTTTCTTTCGCTGGAACATTAAGGTCAGAGTTTAAAGGACATTCACTATTAGAGTTTTTGATTCAGAGAATTGGGGAATACCCTGAACTTGCAGAGAAAGCAGTGTTTTCTGATGCCATTTGCTGTGCAAGACAGTATTTTCATCACTTGCACCACTGAAGTTCAAATACAGAAGCAGGATCAATGCTGAACCTGACCTGAGGCTCAAACTTACTAACATTATACCAAGCATTATAACAGGTGCACCCATCACATTAAAACAAATAAATGTAAGTCTATGGTTATTCTTAATATTATAGTGAATTTTTGTATGTATGTATGTATGTATGTATTATTATTATTATTATTATTATTATTATTATTATTATTATTATTTATTATATTATTATTAGTAGTAGTAGTCATAGTAGTAGTAATTAATTAATTAATTAGCAGACACACTTATCTAGGGTGACTTAATATTGTTACTAAATATCACAGTACAAAGTATCACATTACAGAATATCACATTATAAAATGTAACATTAAGATAAGAGCAGTTATAAGGTACAGTAAAATCAATAAAAAATATGCTAACATTCAAATAAGACCAAACTAAAGATTACAGTACATAATTACATTTAAGAACAAGTTTGACTAAGAGCAGTTAACTTATAGTAAAAAATATTTGCTTATGCATTTTTCAGTAAACTATTAATGTTTATTGTGTAGACCCTTTACAGACTGCAAAAATTCAACCCTATTTTAAGGTCTGTCTGACATGACATGTGGGGCTTTTAGCAGTGCAAATATCCACCTAAAGTGTACAGTATTATACCTTTCTAAAATTCTAGTCTGAAGGTTATTTAGAAAACAATGTTTTTCAATCTATGATACTCTACCCTACTTGATCTCCTACTTAAAATTGTTTATCAGGAACTAGGATCAGAAAGAATGTTATAAATACCATGTATGATTTTGATTTTACACCAAATTGTTTGATGGGTGCGCAGGTTCATCCACTTAAAGGGCTTGTAACCAGGAGGTCCCCGGTTCTAATTCCATTCACTTATTACTCACTGTGTGACCTTGAGCAAACAGCTAATGTCCCGCATCCCGATGCATAGGAAGGCAATCCCGATATTTATCCTTTTGAAATTCTTCACAGTTAGTCTGGCGGTCGCTCTCACGCCATACTGTTTTTTTTCTCTCTCTCTCTCTCTTTAGCGGCTGCTGACCCTTGTGTCTGCCTGGCAGGGATTGTGTTCACATAACTAGACCTCAGCTTATTGACATATGTCATATCCAGTCATATTGCAGAAGTGTATTGTTTCTTTACTGCCGCTGCAATATGATTTGATGTGTCTGATTTTGAGTATAATAGAGCGTGAAGGAGTGGAGTTAGCTGGTTGATTGTCTGAAGTCTGACAAAGGTTTTTACGCTGATTTGTATTATAAACAAAATTTACTTTTTAGTCATATAAACAGCCTAAAAACATCAAAACACAAAATAGCTCAAGTGAATGGCCATTTCTTCACATTACGTTACTTTGAAACAGTCCATATGGAATTGTTATTCTAATATTTTACACTAAATCATGTAATACAAATTCATTAGTAAACATATTTTAAAACTGCATCTAATATAGCGCATGTTTTAAAGCACATCTATCAATGAAAAGTAGCCTAATAGCACTTCGGAAAGTAATAACTGCTGTGTTTGTGATGTCATTGTTCACTTGATCTATATTGTGTTTTGATGTTGTTTTCTGTTTTAATGTCTAAAAAGTGCATTTCATTTATCATACCGAAATTTCACATTTAAACTATGCCGATAAATACAATAATAGCGTAAGTAATCACAGACAAAATGCAATGAAACGCTGACGCACTCACATATCTCATGCGTATTATTCGTTCAAGCATCTCTGCCCCCCTGTGAAGTCTTCATGACCTTTGCTAAAGGGTAAAAAACTACAAAATGACATGTTCAAGGCTTGTTCAAGGCAGGTGGAGAGGGGAAAGGAAGGGTGTGCTAAGCAATTTAGTTCAGTTACAGAACAATGGAGTACATTTTACGCCATGTTTAAAGGAAAGCCCGGGACATTTAAAAAAAAATAAATAAAAAAATTAATAACCTTCTGTTGCTGCAAATAGTAACAGTATTGCTCTTGGAAAAAATACTACAAAAAACAGACCCTGTATTTTATCTTAATATAAAGTTAACCATGTTTGTAGGAATTTGAGAATTGCAGATATAGATAAAAGTCTGCTTTTGCTTCCTGCTACCTGGTCATTCTACATGTTGTAGTTTAAACTCCCATGATGTGGATTACTGTAACCTACAGCAAATGTACCGGGAAGTAGTTTATCTACAGCATTGCATATTGAAAGATGCATATTATTTGTATATCCCCAATGAACAAAAAACGAAACAAAAATAACCAAAAGATTCTAAGCTCAATAAAAGGTGGACTAGTAATAATAAGGTGAAGACATTGATATGTACAACACAGATAGCAAAGCTAAAGTAATGTGTTTCTTGTAAACACTGCAAGGTGTTCTGTGTCCTTTAATGCAATATTGTAGCCTAAAACTTATGTTTTGATACCATCTAGTACAGTTATTAATAACAATTTAAAGGCGAATTTACAATGCAGTTTTGTTTAAAAAAAAAAAAAAAAAAACCTGCAGTTCCATTAGTGTCCCCAGAGCAAAGGGCTAGTGAAAAAGATTAGTTTTTCACCAAAAACAATCTTTACACACTGCATTGAAATAACAAAGGAACAGTAAACATTGGTGGATCCGTCAACACTTAGTTTTTTGCTTACAATTCATTTTAAGGAAAGCTTTGACAGTTACTCAAAGGTTCAACAGAAAATAAATGGTATTTATAAGTGAGTTCACCATTAAATAATATATTAAAATGCAAATTCTTTGTGAATATTTTTTCTGGCAACAATATTTTCCCCTGATATTTTCCATGAAAAAGCACTAATGTCTGAATGTTTTTTCATACATTCCTGAAATTATCTGTTAAGTAAAAACTAAGGCTTAAGCTGTCAGTAAACCTCTCTCACTTTAATGTTTATTACTTGCCTTTCTAAAACAAACACATGCTTACAAAGGTGTGAATATAGTGTTTCATTTTCTTTCCAAAGTGCCTAAGTTTCCCTTTAGTCCTTAAATGTAATTGATCTCTGCAAGGTTCATAATAGGATCATTTGTTCTAACAATAACAAAACAGTTGATTTTATGGATTTTAAAGTTGGTTAATAAGATAACAAGTTAACCTAGTTCTGTTAATTAAAGTCAGTTGCAGAATTTGTCGGCTGACTAGTGTATATAATCTTTGTTGCACCGTGGGAATGTGGATCAAGGGTCACTTTAAAATTAGTTAAGCATGATGGGTTGAGGGTGACCTGCACAGGTGTTCCAGTTTTCTGTTAGACTATAATTTCCTGTTGTAGACTTGTAAAGCACAGAGGTCAATAACATGACACTATGTTGCTGTTATGCTTCACAAATCTGCATTACATTAATGATAATGCAATATGTAGCTGTTATTTCCATTTTTGAATTAAGGATTACTTTTAAAAGTATTACTTCATGGCTATAGCTTCCCATATATAAATATATAAAGTCCCTTTAAAAATGAAATAAATACAAATCTCATGTCTGTTTTTCAGAAATGAGTGGTTCTCTTGAACACAAGTGTGTGCTGAAGAATACTTGCTATTGGCCATGAATTCATGACATTAATTATGGTAAGTTATGGTAAGTAATACTGAACTAGAACATTTACAAAGGAGAGAAATGTATATTACATATAAACCAGTGGTGGCTGGTGACCTCTGAGTCAGGGGTGGAGGGGGTGCAATGTATTTATTTTTTCCCTTTATTATAGCATTCTAGGGCCATCAGTAAGCACTTTTTAAGGGAATACATTTACAATAACATTGAACATTTAAACAAAGTTGTTGTTTTTTTCAGTATTCAGTATTATTGGCTTTACAGAAATGGAGATTTTTAACGTGATTTCTACCATGATTTTCAGCTTTAACTTTGACCGTGATTTAACTTAAAAACAGGTTCATAAGTAACAGTTAAGGCCCTATGAAAATCTGTTTTATTATTTTCTGATTTCAGTTTTTACCATTTAAAAAAATGTAATTAGGTTGATTTAATTTACCTTATGAACGCCGCAGGTGCAGCGAACAACACAAAACCATAAATCTACAGGCTTCAATTTCTTCCATTGTGTTTAAGTTCATGTGCACTGGGCTTTTAAAAAAGGGTTGTTGCAACTTTAGAGTTAGTTTTTTTTTTTTTTAATTATTTCTAAGCCTTTTAGCTGAGGATTTTCTAGTTGTAAAAGTCATTTTTGACATTCTGAAAGGCTGTTACTGTATTCGTGAGGTAACTTTAATTACAGTGAAAAAAAATACACATACACGCAGTAAGTTGTCTCCCATCGTACCATAGCAACAACTGGCAACGTTTTTTTTTTTTTTTTTTTTAACTGCCTGTCCTGTACAGTATGCGTAACAATTAAAGTTGTACATGTTCCCTTCAAATATGTAATCGCAAAAGTAATGCTCTACTGCCAAATGAAATGACCTGCTCTTGTTATAGTAGCAAATTCAACTTTGGTTATGGCCTCCCTTCAGAATTTATCTTGAGTTTTTCAGTATAATCTAGCGTGGCAAACAGAGCTTTAATCTGTTATCCAGCATTTCACATTTGAAGTAATTTAGGTACATTTTATATAAATTTGACATGTTTAATATATGATTTATATGGCATATGTCTTTTTTATATCACATAACAACATTCTAATTAAATCACTGATAACAGATACGTTAATTTGGTGTTTTAATCTATTCAAGACCTGACACTGGGGCACAGTGGAATGTATGTAATGATCCTTTATCCACATTATTTTATCGCTGCACAGGGCACACATTGTTTTCAAGCGTGCCTTGGACTTCTGCAGCTCCAGCTGTCATGTGTAATTAAACATTTGGCCTTCTCGATTACTCTACAGTGTACATATGTCAACATTTCATGTCTAGAATATGCATATCAATGAAGAATAATTCCCTGAAAGTCCTAAATTGACAGGAGCAAAGACAGCCTGAAGGAAAGTAGTTGGAAAGAACTGTAAAGTCAGGATCTAATGATTACAAAAGAAACTTCAAGCAGAACCTTAACCCCTGACTTAACCGATGGGAAAAGGAGGCAGCCGTTGGTTTTCTGCAGTTTTCCGCACAGAGACATATTTAGGAGCTCCTTGTGCACATTAAAATATGATCAATCATGTTTATTTTGAGCATACGTTGTTCCATGTCACTTTTATTTTGAAACCTTTGTTGGAGTCCATATTTCTTATTTATTTTCCAAAATAAAATAAGTGAGGTTGTCTCAAAATGTTTATTGACTCTAAAATCTTGGGAATCCTTTATCGGTTTGACACTGGCCCTAACCACTAACTTTACCTTCTGTATACCACTGCAGTGGTAGTTGCTGTTATCAAAGATATGACCCAGACAACTCTCTTGGTAGTTTTTATTACCCACCTGCAGTTTAGCACTAACAAAGATTTTTTAGTACTAACAAAGTTTTTTTGTATCTGGGATACAACAATTTTTTTTTTTGATAGATTAAATGTTTCTACAACAGTTTATAACAAGCAAAAGCATAATACTGATAACATTTGATATCAATGTCAAAACAGACTTTAAACAGACACAAGTTAAAACTTTGTTAAAAAAAAAAAAAAAAAGCTTTTTGTGAAATATGATTATAGCATGGTGTCCATAAGGACAAAAAAAGCCAGCGAGAGAAATACATGTCTGATTGATTAGAAAAGGCCCTGTGACAGAGTGAAAGCGCTGGCGGTGCACAGGTGTGGAGAAGCATTTTGGGATATTGGAGGATACACAGAAAACGTAGTACAGTATTACAGCGTCCACACTTCTGATAAACCGCACCACCTGATGCAATCTAATTCTAGCTGGATCTCCTGAGGTGTTCTCGAGTCTGGTTCTTGAGTCCGGTATTAAATGCTGCGTAGTGTGGATGCAAATAGTATTTTGCATTGCCTCCACTGCCGCATTACAGGCGAACTTCACTTTCATGAACACTACTAACTAACAGGATTCATCACAAGTTGTTCACATTGACGTTTAACAAGTGAACCAGACTCAGTGCATTTGTTAACTCGTTCTTTTAATAACTCATGTATAACAGATTGTGTTAAGGTAACACTAAACAGGTCACACCATTGTGCATAGTAGAATTATTATGTTGTATTAGGTGTGCAAATAAGTTTGTCAGTGAGGTGTTTTGTGTGAATGAAACTAGGCTATTGTCAAATAAGCCAATAACAGCTAGAACAAAAATGTGAATTTCAATCTTTATTTAAACCATCAAAAGTTGTTAAAAATAATAGGGCCTTGAGAGTGTAAATATAGTACATGATTTGGTCTGTATTTAGTTTGTCATAATAAGCTAGATAAATAAAGAGTAAAAATAAATCATTTGAATATCACAGAGCACTGATATGCTTGCTTGCATGGAATAAATACTCATGAGAGTGAACTGGATATAAATATCCATATATTGAAGTCACATGGTGTGTTCGTGTGATAGAGAAAGAGAAGCTGTTAGATGTGATCAGACACCCTTATTTTTCATGGTTTCAATTTCTGGCGCCATTGGAAAATAAAAGAAAAAGTAGAAATGCTGGATTCTGTTTTATGGGTTTTTTTTTTGTTTTGTTTTTTTTTTGGTTTTTGCTTAATTTGTCAGATTCGGAAAAAGAAAAAACAGGTTTATTTTAGATTTTGCAGATCACGGCATGCTCAATCACTGCAGCAATGCTCCAAAGGTTAGTGCATGGCAGACATTAGGTGGAATAAGAGCTTTAAAGAACATATGCCTTGTAATGCAGCAGGACCTAATCAATATTTTCCTCATTCACTATCCAAGAGGAGGTATAGAGGTAGGAGTTCTAAAATGAAGATACTGACATTTGATTGATGATGAACTTTGGGTCCAATTTTGTATTAAACAGCCCTTTTATCACCAACCTGTAGTGCATAGACTTGAATTCATCTGAGCTGTTTATATGCAAATAAGCTTCTATTTCTGTTGATACTGGTTCTGTTAGATGCTGAATTGCTCTCAGAGTTACAAGGCCAGTCATGTGCAAAGAGATCAAGCGCAATTATCAGTACATGTGAGTGTCTGCAGTGTATTCAGATGACAATTTTGTGCTGTACACTTATGTCATTGGCAAGAAAGAAAGACAACATTGTCACAAATATAGCTGTGGTCTTCTTTCAGTGCTTACAAGCTTAAAAGAGAAGCTTCATTTTCTACTGTGTGAAATTACACATTTGACTGACAAGCTTGTATCAGTTTTTATACAGTATAACATCATGTTATCTATGATTTATTTTACAAATTGGCGCACAACATACCTTACAATGAAACAAAAACACCTACTGAATTAAATCACATAACTGAGCATGAGCAGGTGATCCCATTTCTATACACATTTATTTGCATCAGTTAACCATTTCTTATGCATTGGATTATGGGACACTAGAAGACTAATAGCAGTTCTTTATTTTTTGAGGTGCGTTTAGTTATAAACTTGCTGGGACTTTCTCCCAAAATAAAGCTATATGTAACTAGACTTAGACCCCAGTTGTCTCCTTTGAAGTTCTTGTATCTAAGAAGTCTCCATGAATTATTACTATTTGTTTTATTATTAAATGTGTTAAAACAGTAGTAGAATCCTTGGAATGTATGACACTACAAAGGACACTCCACGTTTGCTCTTTTTTGTACCATAAACTCAGTTGCCTCCAAGCTTTGTAAAAAGTGTTTGCTCTGCATTAATAAAAATAGAATCAACCCTGATGCCTGATCATGTTGGCTATATTAAATCCTAGCAGCTTCTGTTGACACCAGGCCACCTCATTTAATTTCGATTATCTTTCACCCAGATCCTCTCAGGGCCTAGTTGCTGTGACCTTTGACATCCGAGAACCACATTAAGTCCCAATCTTACTCTGAAGGAGTGTCTCTGCAGAGTTCTCGACCGTGCTTTCCGAGGCTCTTTGGAGCAGTGAGACTCTATATTAAAACAGGGCCCGTCTTTCGCGGTCTCCAGAGGTTCCCTTAGTGCAGTGGCGGAGCCAGACTTTCCCTGATGAGGGGGCTACACCCCACATTGTGCGGCACGCATAAAATACAGCAGGCATTTAAAAGGTGTGCTGTATGTATTTTACCCTAGAAAAGGATAACAAGAAAGTGAAATTGTCATGATCTATTTTCTTAAAACCAGCATACACAGAAACATCTTGTAAATAAACAGGGACTGGTATTGTTTAACACAGGTGTGGCATTTTTTGGAACATTGATAAACTTAATGAAACACAAATAGAGATGCAAGAGTCTACGCAATGTATTTAATCAAACAACGGAAACTATTTTGAATAATCAATATATCATGATTCATTTGGTATAACAATTATGTAAAAAGCATTTGGTAAAGTTTTAAGCTCAAGAATATACATTTGTCCCGCAGATAATTTAGCAGTAATGTTAAAAATAGCAGTACAGGGATCTACGTTCTAAGATAAGGTAGAGAGGTGTATCAGTATATTTTTACATGTGAAAAGCCAGCCCTCTTGGTGCTTGCTTAGGTTAACATGGAACAGTGTATAACTTCGCATGGCTAAACTTACTTAAAAACAGAGGTAGAGAAGAAGCCTGACTTAGTAATATTCAAGACCTCCCTTGCCGCTGCCCCTGCCTTAGTAAAATAACTACCATATGGAGTGCAGGGTGAGTCATGAGAGCTTGGGAGAGGGTTGAAAATCAACTGGGCATAATTCCCCTCCTCATGCTTCAGAAACCCCTCCTGGTCAGGTGCCTGTCAAGGCCGGAGTGAGATCAGCAAAGTGGGGTTTCACCTTTAGAGTTCAGTAGCATGGGAACATTTGTTGCTTAGGTGAAAAGAGGCAATTAGCCTCCTGATCGAATTGGCCATTCAAGCAGGGGAATTGTTTTTTTATAATTAGACAAACACTGTTTGTTAAATATATGTATTGCTGTAACAGAGAGAACAATATAAAACAACCATACAACTAAACAGTCTTTAAAAAAAACATGCAGTAAATACAGACAATGTCAAAAGGCAGCTGCAGATAAAAAGAAGAAGAAAGAGGGTAGTAGTGATAGAGATTGAAAACAAGCTATAGACGGTAAGGGGGTCATGTGGATTGGTTCACATGGGACAAACAAAGAGCTGCCATGGCTTTTAAAAATACATTTAGTGAAACCCCAGTGTCATTTAATAAAATATGCAAGGCTGCTTCCAATCAAACAGGCATCCAATGAATACAGCAGGTTTAAAACAATCAGGTTGTCTGACCAAAAAACTGAAATTATTATTACAGTATCACTGGGTCTGAGAGACAGGGGTCCAGAGTGGACAGACCTGTACATAGAGATGAGAGAACCAGGTGCTAGATGTAATGTTTCACAGATTAAATCCGGTACTCTACTGGCTAGTTTGACCTTTTGGTGGTGTAAATTTCAAAATTGTCAAGCAAAGGCAGAAGTGTGTTTTTCCATATATCAAACCAAATTGTTGTTACCACAGGCTTTTCAAATAGTATGCTATTTGCGGGGACTATTTCTAAGATAGAAATGTAAAATATGAAAATGTCTGAACTCATTTAAGAGTAATGCACTTTAATGGCAGGATTTATTTAGTTGGAATATTATTGTTATTCGCGCATGGATTAACATTTTTAGAAACATGTTTGTTTATTTTGTTTTGTTGTTATGGTTGTTTTATCATATGAACATTGCTGTCCCCCATCATGAGCCCCATTTATCCTGATTAAATCATTTTTAAATTGAATAAATAATAGTAACTATGATCAATGTCCTGTAGACACTCAGCAATACACTGGAATGACTTCAATTACAGACCAGTGCTAGTCTGCATTTTATCCACGTCTGACTACAATTTCAGACAACACGCAATGGTTTCATTACTTTTCTCCACAAAATCAATCCAAGAACGACAAAGAAAGGAGCAACAACTGATAGCCCAGTTAATGGCAGAACGCCCTTTTTGGAATTAACAAAATCTCACCACTTTATCAAAAAAAAAAAAAATTACTTTCTATTTCACTTTACAAAAAAACATATCCTGTATACTTATTGGTAAATATTTTGTATGATTTTTTAGATACACTTTGAAATACAGGTACATTGACTACATGGTATCTCTGCAGTTACTATATGCATTTTGCTCACAATTCCGTTATAGATCTTCGTATATTAATAACATATAACTAAAGGTATTTTTCTTATTATAAAAATATGTATTAAATAATATAATACAAGTATAAGTAAAGTGTATCTATAGCGTCGTAAATGTACATTTGTTTCACATGAAATTAAAATGAACTGAGCGCATCTGGAAATGCGTAAAGAGAAGGGACCAGTTAAGTCAAACAAACTGAATTCAAGTGCATATATAAATAATAATAAAAAAAGACAATGATGCGAGAAGTTTCCAAACAATATGAACTGAATTCATTTGTGCGTAGGCCCTGAAATGATTCAATTACTGTTAGAGTTATTTTTCGTTCTGTATGCTGAAAGAGGTAAACAACACACACAAATAGAAAATAGATGTTTTACAGTCTTACCTAAACTAGTTTCTTTAAGAATTCCTGAAGAATATGTTATGACAGATTGGTTGAAGTTATGGATGATGTTTTGTGGACAAATAAATATGTTGACATCAGAGGTTAGGGTTACTATTTTGATGTGTATTTGTTAATATAGCCGCCTTAGATTCTTGGGATGTAAAATAACAGCTTATAAACCAGATAGGCGACAGTAATGACATCTTTATGTTATGGGACTGCTTCTCACTTACAGTCATGATTGTAGATCAAAGTTTGAAGTTTGGTAGTGGTTCATATAAATATCCCCAAGGGCTATTTACCAAAAGGAAGCTGGCTGTTTACTGAGTGACAGTACTCAATTCTTTACAACTAGTTCAGGGAAAAAATCCACACTACCCAGTAAAAAAAAAAAACCTAATAGACTATACAACTTTTATTGTGTGTGTATATGAATATATTAATTCTGAAAGATTATAAAATAGGCCATTATTGTGCAGACATGCAGAATATTTATTGGTTAAAAAGGAAAATAGTCAAAGCACGTGCTTTTATATGGCTAACCCGATGCACAAGTACTGACCACACACTTGACAGGAAGTACAAATCACAGTTAATCAGATGTTGCCATTAATCTTGTTTGCTTTAGCTTTTTACCCTTCATTAAACATGACCCTCTTGTAAAATAAAAATAAATGCTTTAACCTGACTTTTGACATCAGTTTGATAAATTATAGAAAAACATAGCATCTTGGCAGTTAGTGTTTTAGTAACTTAATTGTAACTGGTGAAGGGAATAACATCTGGCCGAATGCTGTGTGAATAAGCCAAGTATTGTGGTGGTTTATTAAAAATGAATAGCACGGCCTTATTTGTGTATGTTCAAATGATCTTTGAGAGCAAGTCATGTATGCTGGAGACTCAATGGATTGAAATATTTAGATTTCCACTTCCTCCGTTCAGATCTGAGTAGTTCAAGGGCTGTGTTTAAAAGGTTCGTTCACTAACCAGGAACTCGAAGGTCATTTTAAACCTTCTAAGGTTGATCAGGTGGCATTCACGCACGTTATTATTATTTATTTATTTATTTATTTATTTATTTATTCATTTGTTTTGGGGTCTATTAACAGAAACCATTTGACAATGTGTAAATACTATAAACCACGCATTAAGTGTCAATCGAATGCAAAAATGGGATGTTTTGATTTGTATAGTGCATATTACGCAAACAGAAGTTGCTGCATTAAAATCCACTACCAAAGCTTTATAAGTAGCTACACTATATGGTGCCACTGCTGTGCATGGAGCAGGGTATATTATCCAAAGCACAGTGGGTACCTAGAACGGTTGTAGTGCTTCCGTAAAATATGTACTAAATACCTAGTGTATAAGACAGTGTAAGAGATGTGCTATGGTAGAATATGTTTGAAACATACAAAATATATGCCAACACTAATAATTTTACTTTTGAAAACTGAGATACCATCCGCCCCTCCCTGCTCCAGCTCGTGTTATCGAGAGGCAAACATTTAATTTCTTCAATCGCCATCTCGACAGCAAAGCTTTGTATATCGTAAACTGTATTGAAAGAAATGCCTGAAAACCCCTCTGCTGTTTGGGATTTTTTTGTTAAATGCCCAGACAACCAAAAAAATAAATAAATAATTGAATGCAAACTGCAAGCAACTGCTGATGCATCATGGAGGCACAACCAATCTCTGGGGTCACTTGACAAGTGTAACTTCATATTATTATAAATTTTTTTGATAGTAGTAAAATGTGACTGATAATCAGCTTGGAACGGTGACTGTTAAGTCCTCTGCAGTTGGTGCTTCTGCAATGCAAGCTCACTGTTTACATCGCAAGCAGCATCAATTACGTGTAAATAAACAACATGTATTTTTATTTAAATTATAAAAACATGATTACTGTTCTGTATAACATATTTTAAACTACACATGAATGTTTTATTCTATTTATTTGGATTACCTGTAAAATAGGATTGCCAGTCAAATATAAACAAGTAGCTATGGTGACATCACCAGTAAATTATGCAAATTAGTTCTGAACCTTCGAAGGTCAATGCTGGTTCATTGCAGCATTACCTCTATCAAGGTATAAACGTCCACCTGCCAGAATTCTGACTTGTTGGAAAAGAGGTCCATGTAAAAACAACGTGCATTGAACTGATTAATACGCACACTCATAATAAAGTGATTCGCTGTGATTTAGGTAAGACTGTAAACATAATGCTTTAAGATTAGTTTATACATTTGTACTGTATACAATATCTATAGCAATTTAGATAGTAATTGTAAGTCTCTCTTTGTAAGTGTTATAATACTGTGCCTTAAATGTACAAACATTCTGATAGACAAAATAGGACTTAAATCAGTTCTTGCTGTAACCATTGCAATGCTAAAAGTTCTGGTTACTTGACCTGTCTAGGAGATATCTTCCCCACCTATACAAAATAGTGTTACAATGCACATTAAACCGCATGTAATGTCTTCTTGTAACCCTTTATTCTATATTTTCAACATCATTTGCCCTGGCTAGCCTGTCACTCAAATAGCTGAAGTATGTCGGCTCTTATACATAATTGTTACCAGATGATATTCTGTCCTTGTATAATGTGTCTATAGTTATCTAAGTATAATGATGTCAGTCTGTCTACAATTTTTTTTTACCCAATATAATTCATAATGGAATCAGTGCATTGGTTCCATTGGCTGAAACGGATAATGCATTACAGGTACATTGCCTCTAGCCTTTTACTCTGTTCGCAGTTTTAAAGGAATACATTTACGTGCATTTAAAACAATTTATTGAAAGAAAAACAAAGCAAAATAAAACTTCAGTACTGTGTATTATAAAAGCAGCAAGAACCAACTTAGTTGCAGTTAAAGTATTGTTTCAAAATGCATATTAACAGTTTTATAATACAGAAGTTGATTTGAATTCGGGGCAAACTTTTAACTGAACAAACAAACCAACACTTATATATATATATATATATATATATATATATATATATATATATATATATATAGAGAGAGAGAGAGAGAGAGAGAGAGAGAGAGAGAGAGAGAGAGAGAGAGAGAGAGAGAGAGAGAGAGAGAGAGAGAGAGAGAGAGAGAGAGAGAGAGGACGGGGGGGACATGAACTAATAAGGGGGGGATCATTATTTTTACTTGATTATTCCTAAAATTGAATGTAGAACAAAATACACTTTTAAGATCAATGCGAATATTTGAGCAAGACCACCCTTTGTCGTTTTTGTGTTCCCCAATTAAAGTTATGCGTGATTAACAATATAGGTTGCTCTCTGGTTTTCGTTCTGATTTTGACTATTTGTTAGCAAACCATCAAAGCTGGTCTTGATGGCTTGCAGATGTAATTGAACCACTCCTGAGATGCTTTATGTGGGACTTCTTATCTTCCTTTCATCAACCATTCTGTGGTTTCTGTTCTGTTCCCATGAAATCCATGTACACACACTTTAGAAGTGCTCCTGAACAAGGCTGCGTCTAACTTTCACAGAACCCTTATCGGAATTTAAATACGAAAGAGATACTGAATGGAAAGCTTTAATCTCTTTTCCTCTCTCTCTCTCTCTCTCTCTCTCTCTCTCTCTCTCTCTCTCTCTCTCTCTCTCTCCTCCAAGTTCTTGTCTGTTTAAGTAAAATTAACACTTTCTGTTTAAAGCAAGCATAATGCCAGAGAAGATGCATTATAAGCAGCAATCGAATGGACGGCCCTGTGAAGCCTCTCATCTTAAGTTAGTAGCACTTTTGCTGCATTTACTTGTGCCTAAGCTTTTGCAGGTAAAGATAAGTAAAGAGCCCTCCTTTAACAAAGCCTTCAATCAAGGCAGTATCAAATGTGCCCTCCACCTCAGATACTTTGGGAGGCTCATTCTTCTGTTACCTCTTTCCCTGGTTAGCTGGAGCTGCTTTGAAAGCTCTTTCTGTTCTCTGGTCTCTTGTCAATCTGAATGCCAGGAAATGAGCCCCCTTTGTGGGATTAATTAATAGCAGGAGCTGATCGGCCAAAGCCCAGTCGCCATGCAAGAAAGCTGTAATTGCTACTTTGTGGAAAGGAAAGAAAAAAGTTTGGGTTGCAGCTTGAGGAGATGGTTTAAGGAAGGTGCTTTGAACTAGAGGTCTCATCGTACTGGATTAAAGTAAGATGCGAGAATGCCTTTGAAGTTTGTTAAGAGGTCTTGGAGATGGAATACAGTTGGGTGGCAAAACGCTAGCTTACAACATCAAAAGCTCTTATCACCCTTTTTCACCTGTTGGTACGCAAGGGTGGGAACAACAGACTCTTGGCACCATCTATTGGATAGCAAATTCAAATTCCCCCCTCCTTTTTATTGCAGGACATCTGCAAAAGCATAATTTGTACTACATTACAGTAAATAAATCTCTCAGGAGTAAAATATACCAGGTTCCCCATAACATTATCTATTTAAAAAAAGGAGATACACCATTCTGCATTGGTTTATTTTGCATAATATCATATTATACACAAATCTTATATGTACATATACAAACCAAATGCATTTCAAATAGTGTTTTTCAAATATCTGTCCCATCACTTATTAGAATGTAAAAAAATAAATAAATAACTGAACAATAATTAACAAGAATAACAGGAGTTCTGTAATTCTCTGCTTACCATGAATAATTGTTGATTAGGATAAAGTTAGGGGTGAGGCTTGGGTAACTTATTGAGTTACAGTGCTACCTCATTATAATGTGAGCCTTTGAACTGATTATAAGATGGTAGGTATCTTCATGGTTGCTATTGTGCCCATTATACTATTTCCTTTGTTCTCATTAGGTAGAACACAAATAGAATAGTGTATTAACTATAGCTCCTGACTTCTGCTCTTTAAAGTGGGAGCAGTGTGTCCTACAAAATTACTTAAACCACTTTGCTCAGTAACATCTTATTAAAACATATAAATAACTACTTTCTTTTTGTCATAAAGGGCCACTAAAAATATATGTCAAACTAATTAGGGCCCTTTGTTTTTGACAAGCACACAATATACTGTTATACATCACTCACCTTTTAACATATTAATTTTAGCGAACTTTCACTGAAACATCATAAAGTCTGTTTCCTCAGTTACTGCAATAGCTTTCAATCAGTTTGACGTTGGAGATATCGAAGGAAAGCTAATGTAGTAATATTGGCTTTCTCTGAGCCGCTCCTTAGGATAGTTGTGCTGATAACTCTAAAATGGAAGAAAATTAAACCAGTGCTACATTTACAATGCTGAAGTCAGGAACATTTTGATTCTTCATTAGTTATATATTCACCATTATTATTACAGGGTGGCATGGTGGTGTGGTGGTTAGCGTTGCTGCCTCACAGCGCCAGGGTCCTGCGTTTCGATTCTGCCCTAGGGGTCTGTCTGAGTGGAGTTTGCATGTTGTCTGCATGGGTTTTCTTCTGGTACTCCAGTTTCTTCCTACATTCCAAAGACATGCTGTTCACATTTACTGGTCATTCTAAATTTCCCTTTGTGTGTGTCTGGTGCCCTGCGATGGACTAGTGTCCCGTCCAGGGTAAGTCCTACCTTGCACCCTGTGTCTGCTGGGTTAGGCTCCAGCTCACCGCAACCCTGTAAAAGGATTAAGCAGTTAATGATAATGGATGAATGGATTATTACATAGAGAAGCTACATGAAGCTTAAATTTGGCAAGTTGCACCTATAAATGTTTTGTTTGATTGTAAAAATATATTTTTTTCTAATTAAGTTTGTTCTAATAAATGGAGGAGGATAGAATTCCCTCCCTGCCTAATTCAAATCCATGTGCAGCATGTGGTCAGGTGTTGATTGACTAATTGATGATCAATTAACCCTGGCCACATGCCTTTAAAAAGAGACTGAAACGCCAGTCCTTTGTTCTGTGCTATGTTTACCAGCAGAGAGTTTCATGACTGTGTAAATCCAGGGTGAGTGAACCTAAACCATGGACTGTGTTTAACTGGGATCCTTGGTATCTATAAAAAAAAAAAGGAATTCATCTAGGGGATTTAATCCCACGTAGTTTCTTTAGATTTGTGTTCGGGAGCAGGTTCCTGGAGAGGGACCTCCCTTACATTGGGAACAGGGCTCATCCGGAGTTGGGTCAGCTTTTTGTTTTGTTAGTTGTTTTATCCCACTGTGTTTTGTTTCGCCTTTTTGCATTTATTGTTTTCATGTACACTTGGGTGTATGTTCTCCCACACTAAGGCTACCATTGCTGGTACCCTAGTGGCAGCCACCTACCACTCCAGGTCCTGTAATTTCTGTCAATAAAACCTGGACATCTGAACGGTGTTTTCAACATCAACCTCTGTGTCCCTCTCCTCTATCAGTGGATACCCACACAGTAACACTTCTGTTGCAATGTTTCAATGTACAGCATAATCAAATAATATTTGTTTCCCTTAAGGGTGAGTGATTTATTAAATCACTTTATGTGTGCCTCAATAATAAAAATAAAATAAGTGTAGGCCTCTAAAGACAGGTTAATAAGTAAAATAAAACAAACACCATTTGAAACTAAATAAAACAAAGTCAATAGATAAAAAATTAAATTTTATTTTCCTACCCTTTCCATAGCATAAAAATAATCAAATAAAAAAATTACAGTTGATAGCTACTGTATATTGGCATAACAGTGAAATAATCAATTCCTGTCACTGGTCAAGGCATTTAAAACCATAAAGAAAATTAATTTTAATTGGTGAGATATGTGTATTATTGTTGCGTACAATGAGTGGCCATTTATTTAGGTTTTAATCTTTTTTTATAATATTATTTCTTTTTGACTGTGTTTCTGTATCATCTGTTTATAGCATACTGTGTTTCACAAGGTATAACAAAAATTGTATTCCTTTGACAAATTGTGGTTTTCACGTGTAAACTCAGAAAAGCAGGGAATGGATTATGGTGCTTGTTCAGCATAAATATCAGATGGAGGAAGGTCCCCGTGCTACGTTACTTCCCACAGGGCATACATTCACAGTATTCCAGTCAGCTGCTTGTACTAGCATCCCTCCAGCTTCCCGTCTCTGCTTTTACCCTGCCCCAGGCATATACAGTATGTAGGGTTCTCTAATCTTAAAATCTTTTATCAGGCAGTAGTCTCACCAAGTCTTTAATGCAAGAGGCCAAATACATTTTCAATTTACTGTGGTCTTTTCCATGCATCCCATTGCTTTATGGTATTAACAAATCCCTTAAATAAAAAAAAAAAAAGCTTCTTATAAATATTTTGGGTGTTTGTCTTAAAGAGACTATTGATAGGTATGAAAGTTTACTTTTGTTGTGCTTATCTTTGTTTTGTGCATGCTTAATCTTTTCTTGGATGTAATCTTTAGTCTTACTTGCTATTTGAACATTACAATTATTATATGTCTCCCTTGCTTCCAAACACCCCAGGTTTCTTTACTATCGATAACAAACTTTACAGTCAACTGCAATTTTTTTCTCAGAAGTAATTTCCTGGTGCACCAAAAAAAGGTCCCTTGAAAACCTTGTATTTCTCAGAGCAGAATGCATTCTTCCCAGACCAGAGTTACATGCGAAGCGCATCTCGTTTTGACAAGAAATGCAAGCACGAATATATCACTATTATAGCATAATTAGTTTCAAGTCAAGTTTTATTTTAAATAGAATTTTGATATAGTAATTGTTCTCTCTCTCTCTCTCTCTCTCTCTCTCTCTCTCTCTCTCTCTCTCTCTCTCTCTGTCTCATTTTAAGGTCATTATTATGGAGATTGTTAAGTAGACATGCAAGCAGATTTTGTTTTAATTTTATTACTGTAACAGGGGTGTTCTGTTACTGTGTGGGTATTCTCTGATTGGCAAGCAAGACACAGAAGTTGAAGTGCTGCTCAGCTGTCCAGGTTTAATTTACACTGAAGAGGCTGTTGTAATGGTACGTGGCCACCACAAGGGTACCAACAATGGTAGTCCTAGTGCAGGAGGACATTGTGACTGAGAGCAAATGAATCCTAGTCAACAATCTCCCTCCCGACCTGTGAGGGAGCTGTATAACAGGAACAGTGTGCCCCGGACAGTTCATTCCAGGGTCAGTCGGAAATCGGCCATCCAGAAAGGGGGAGGAGTCACAATACAAGAAGTCACTGCCTTAACGCGGTAGACGATGTGTCAGTCATGGATTAGAGGATATGTGATGGCACTCGCCACCAAAGGGGGCATGACTGAGGGTATATCCAGGGTGTGGCTAAGCAATCTGTTACTTTGTTATAGTTTTACAATGACCTCTAAAGGAGTACAGCAAGAACAGAACCGTGAGTGTTTTGTGTTGTATTGTATTGCCAGCACCCACATAAAGTATTATTTGCAGTTTACAAAATTATATGCGCACACAAATGAAATATACACTATAATAGAGATGGCATGCATATGGTACGCGTGCCCAGAGTGGCATGCATAGTCTTATTTGTTGGCACGCCTAGTAAACAGCTGTCTGTTTCATTTTTTGTTTCGTTTTTTTTGTTTTGTTTTTTTGCCTGCCCTCTAACAGAGCTGAGTGGCACTTTGGAAAGCCAGTCAGTTTGATTTACAAGGACAACCCCGCCCCCAAGTAATTGAGCAGTGCTAACTGTAGCCGTTATTACCTGCCGGTTCATGGTTGCTATTTGGATTGAGTGAGGGATGGAATGAGCCTGCATATTTATACTTTTTTTTTTGTATGAATTTGATCAGTCTTGCTGCCTCGCTTTGTCAACCACTGGTCCACAACATAGTAGTCTCCCACTTTCTTCTACCACCAACAGGCTCTCCGGCCGCAGTCTCCAGTTAACTCCAGCAAGAACAACATGTGAGTGTAGATTAGCATGTGCAGCATACTAAGAGACAGGGAATGGGGAATGTAAGGAAATTGTTTAGAATAGATTGCAAGTTCTCAGGGATGAGTGGAAATTATACCAGTCATGCTTTGCCAATGTACAACTTACTATGAAAATGAAACCCTGACATAAAGTTAAAGCCTTGGCACATTATTTTAAATCAATACTTAACTTCCCAATGTACGCAGTGCTCACACAGATCATGTTTTACTCACACAGACCTTCTTACTGCTCAATCCAGAGCCGCTGCCTGCTTCATTGGGTCACAGGTGATAATTATGATTATCAATAATAATTGTTCAATGCAATACAATTATCGCTGCAAAGAAAATATTGTGATTATTGATATTATCAATTATTGTTCCAGTCCTAACCAAGGGGTTAATGAAATAATTGATAGCTAGTTAATCCCTCTGTCATACTATAAGAACCTGCATCTTGACACCAGCACGACACTTTTTAGGGTTGTTCAGTGTTTGTTTAGTGTCTGTTTTGTCCAGCGTGCCGTTTTGTTTATAAATACACACATCAATGCGTTTCATACCAGCCTGCTGTTTTGTCGATTCTCTTCCTGGTTTATGACATCACACCACAAGGCCAACCTGTCACACACTTATTTTTCTTTTTCCATGGAAACTACCCCAATGTCATTTTCCAGTAGGATTCTGGGTAGAAAAAACAAGTAGCTCTTATTCATGGCAACGTACCAGGACTCATTAAGGGCTGTACATAGGTAATCACAAACTACCAACACAGTAAAACACATTGCTAATCAGGAGAGCAGAATTAAGGAAAGACACATTTTAAATATGGATTAAGTGTGCTTAATGGGACCATAAAACACAAGGGTTTAATTTATTTAATTTAATGAGCATAAAGATTTAAGTGAATTTAAATCACAACTGAAGTGTCTGATTGTAATGGTAAAGTTCATTTATGTTCATTTATATTTTTCAATTGCATTCTTGTCCATAGCTTTGCTGAAACAATAATCAGAGAATGGCCTTTGTAAATGTCATTGTGTTACTGTTTCTTGCTGAAGCTACATAGAATTTTGTTTGTATCCCTCAACTCCTGCTATCATTTTATAACATGATTTAAAGTATAGGACACCATGTATTGTTGTAAACCACTCTATATAGTTATTTTACTCTGGTATGGCACAAGGAATAAGAAGGTGTCAAAATCCTCTGATGTGACCTATTTATTGCGATACGTTTAATAGTTTTATATCTGTCTACAGTATATATATATATATATATATATATATATATATATATATATATATATATATATATATATATATATATATATATATATATGAAACAATGAAACAACACATATAGGAGTGAGAGATTGTTTTAGTGTATTAACTACTTCAATCTTGTCATAAAGAAAATCCCTTGGATTTGGAAAACACATTTTTCTTTATTAAGTTCTATCTATTCAAAGACAGAGAAGTCTGTCTCTGAGATTCTGTGTAGAATGGCTAGTATTACTGGTTTCCTTCTAGCCACTACTTAATCAGGTGGTTATTAGCTCAGTATTGTACATCATCAGTTGGAATGTATAAAGTAACATTAAAAAGAGAAGGTTGTATTCTTGGCCTGGATTTGAATACAGTAAAATGAGTTTATGAGGATCAACCTACCCACCAGGACACAGTGCAGATAAAAAATCCACCACACAACTTGGCACTATTGGCAGCCTCTCCTGTGTTTGTAGGTCAGGAGTAAGGTATTATCGCAAAGCTTGCCAGACCATATCCACTGCCATTGCCCCTCACCTTTCATGAACAGTACATTCATTTAAAAAAAATTCAGAAAGAGAAAAGTTTTGTATTTAATCAAAATTCTAGCTGTCCATAGACATAAAGCCACTTAACATTCAATATTTAAAAATCTCATTTTTATGCAAAGCCTTTTATAATTTTACAATCCTTCAGGCATGCAAGTGTTACATTTGTGTGATGTCTGGAGGCTTGTAATTGTGTGCAAACATCATTTATGGATTGAATTCTGCATTCTCTGAGTGCTACACCAATCAAGAATGGAGCACACTATCCCCAGGCGCTTTCTGAAATGTTTGATTACAGGTGTAATGCACACATCCTTGTTAGTTTTCTTTTTGGTGATAAGGGAATCCTTTCCTGATTTGATAAAGGCTGAGGTACTGACTATCGCATCCCGCTAACAATTTCTGTCAGCTCCCATAAGGTTTTTAATAAGCCCCTCCAACATGGCCAAAGGCAAGATCTGTACTCTGGGCCACTGAAGTGAAAAGCAAAACCTTAACCTACTATACAAGCAATAATTAATAAGCCCTTTTCAATTCATCCCCATTTGTCAACAAAGTCAAATTACTGTATTTCAAGTCAGAAAGGTATGACCATAAATTTAAGAATCCTAAATGAACCTATTGACGACAACAACAAAATAATTATTATTATTATGGACAATGTAAAACAAAAACAAAAAAAATAATGTTAAAATAATTATTTGTATGGATAATGTAAAACAAAAAAAACAAAAAAAACTATTAATGGGTCACTGAGTGGCTTACCTCGTAAAAGCACAGCCGTGTGGTCATGTACTGGCTGTGCAAAGTTGCCGTTCTTTGCTAGGGATTCCAAAGGGAAAGTCACATTGGCTTTGGTGCTACCGTGAGTTAGAGAGACAAAACTGTCAAGGACTGCTTCTCATCGCGCTGCAGCGAACCCTGCAGGCCAGGCACCCACTGAGCTCAGAGCAGACGCCTGCAGAGCTGGCCTTTGTCCTCCAGAGGCTGGTAGCTCGCTGATATCCGATCTCAAGTTCCTGGGTGGAAAAGAGGAAGCTAGCTTGGTCGTGGGACTAGAGGATGGCCAGTGAACCTTCGGATCTCCTGAGCGGTATGGGGAATTGCTGAGGTTAGGATAAAAAATAATTGGGCATTCCAAACTGGGGAGAAAATCAGGGGTAAAATAATTGGGCACACTAAAAAAAATATATTAATCCTGCTGGAGGAGATATTGATGTGGCAAACCTTTTTGAAACTATGGAGGCACAAAATAAAAAGAGGCCAGGCGTTGCAGAGAAGATGGTAATAATAGGTCCCTAAGTGACTGTTAGGCACTGTCATTAGCAAAAGTGTTTTTGGCTGGACTTTCAGATCCCCTCAAAATGTTTTAAATAAACCACCTAAAAGCTTTCCTTCAATACCCAGTCTGACATGGCCAAGGGCAAAACATGTCCTTTGAGCCACAAAAGTGAAACGCTAAATATTAGCATACATGGCAAGCGATAGCTTGAGTGGTTGAAGTAGATTCTCTTTTTTTCTCTCTCTCATTTTTTTCTGTTTGCCAAGAGTGAACATATGACAAGCCTAGAAAATTTAGTTTTGAGACTATAGTTGTCCTTCTAACAGGTGTTAGTATTCAAGAGTTATCTACTTAATCAATATATTGCTGCAGTCGACTTACAGGTTGTTAGAAAAACCCTGCCAGCTGGAGACCAGTTCCTAATCTGAAAAGGTTTTAAATAAAAGTGCTAGAAGCACACAGTCTTTTTATCTCATGGTATCCGTGGCAGAAGTAGTTTAGTAAGGATCAGTAGTTTAAAAAGTCTAAGTTAAGTTTTCTGCTGCACATTGTTTTTACACAGAGGTAATTTACTTCTTTAACCCTTTTTAACCCTAATTAACCCAAATCAACATCACTAAGCAATGGCCGATGTAGTCATTCTTGACTGTCTATGTCTGAACCTCCAATGACAATCTTTTGACAGTTACCTAACAGATTGCTGTGAGGGATTTTTGAAGACATTACTGTAAACTGTTTCCAAAGGATTTATTTTTCCATGGTAGGAGTTCTAAGATGTGAATAGAGCCAAGTAAACTGTAAAGTTCTCACCTTTAACAGTCTTCATATATTTATCTAAGACCACTGGATAGTTTTCACACAAAGACATTGAGAAACATACTAAATTGCTTTGTCTGCTGGGACAATGTTTTTTTTATTGTAAAATTTTCAGGAAATATATTATTTATCAGTGCTTTGTGTTAAGTGGCAGACACTGATGCCTTCAACATTATTGCCATCAGTCAACAAATCACTGTCATCGCGATCAATGAATATTACTATAGCAAATGTTATAATAAAGGACATACTGTTAACTGTAGTTTGTAAACCACAGATATATAATATATACAGTAGATGCTGCTTATTAACTACCTCTCAGTTCCCAGTTAAAAGTTGTCATTAACTGAAAGTTGCCAATAAGTGAAAAGCCTTTGTTTTCAAGTGTATTTATATGGAACAACGATATGTACAACTGTAGTTGTACAAAAATGGTAGTGAAATGCATGTATTTAAATGGTAGTGTTAAAAAATTAACATAAGATACATGAAATACTTGAACATAGAACTGTTTACTTCACATGTGTGTAAAACAAATAAAAAGGAGTAGGTTTAAATAGTACAACACAACAATGTGCTAAAATTGTCTTACAATGACTAAAGCACACATAAAAAAATATGTGTTGTACAATCAATTGTAAGGAACATACTTTTACAATAAGAAATTGTCCAACGTTGTCTGCTTTTTAGAATGTACCACCTCCCGTTGTAAATCCATCTCAATTTTGCATAAGGCATCGTAGCCAGTTTCAAAACCACAATGCTTCCTCAGTCCACCAGAAATAAGCAGTTGCAAAGTCAGCGTGTTATAAAAGCTGCATAAAGTATGTGCATAAATCAAGCAAGTACACTCTGTAGCACTGGAAACTAGTAATACAGTTGTCAATAAGCGGCATGCAGTTGCTAAAATCAGAATTCCATTAATTTTAAAGTCTATGGGAGGGTTCCTGGGAAAATGTTGTTAATAACTGAAAGCGGTCTTTATCAGGGTTGATAATAACCGACTTCTACTGTATTCAGAAATATTGCACAACAGCAATATCATAATTGCTTTGAACACATTTATAATATTTGCTTAAATATTTTATTTCAATAACCAACCAGGATGCTGAACTAACATTGTTGTTTTCAGGGACGGCACTGCTGTAGGCACTCTCTTTGGTCGAACTATACAAAAGTCAGACAAAGGTTTTGGCTAATACCTTTGTCAAAATCAGTGTTAATATTGATGAAGACATTAGTCAAATTGTCTACTTTTCTGTCTAATTTATGATTTAGTTTTTGCATATTTTCTTTAACCCCTGGTCTGGAGATTTAACTTGTATACAGACCAATATAAGTATTCCTAAAATGTTTCTGTTTTTTTTCTATTTCATCAGAAGGTGAAAGCTGCAGATGAACTGTGATGTCATTTTTTATGAGATCAGCATTGCTTTTTGGGCTGCTTGTGGTCCAAAGGGGAGGCCAGGTCAACCCAAGTTTGAAGGGGGATGCGTCTAAAAGATATTCCATCTCGAGTTATGTTTTGTTTGATATAAGATGCTGTGTTTGTGCTCACAGAAATGTGAGGTGACAGGAAGAACAGCAATCCAAGACTGTTTTACTTCACTCATCTCACTAACACATCTTCATAGCACCAGATGCTCAAACAGCTTTATATTCTCGCTAAAAAAGAGGGGGGGATGTCATGTTGAAACGAGATTGACAGGCAGGATGCAGACTGGTACGGAATTCAGTTGTGACGTTTTTATTGTTGTTTTTTGTTCTTTTTTTTAATGTGAACAGATCTTACTCCACTGGAATGCATCCCTTTTGACCCCAGTACAAATTGTATTTCTCTGTTGTGGCTTCTTAAGCAAACATGCTTATAAAAAAGCACCTTGGGTACCTTTAAAAACCTACAAGGCAGACAGAGTCTCTGTTCCATGTTTCATAAGACAGACAGCACCTCAAACAAGCACACTACACTCACACAACATGCTTAGGTATCATGAGGTGGATTGTGGCAAGGTAATCCCTAAGCAGAATTTGAATCTGTACCGCTTTGGCCCAGAGGCAAGTCTAATATATGCTGAGACACCAAAATCCAAAGCATTTAAAAAAAAAATAAATGCAGCATTGATTTTAAAGTGTTGCAGCTGGTTGAACTGGTTCAAGAGTTTCAGCAAAAACAAATGCGTTTGGAACTCTAAAAGCTGCAGTCTCTGTGCTATGAGCATGTATTTGTATAAATATTTTTTTTTAGATATTGGGGATTTAAAAAAAAAAAAATCTGCCACACTATACATTCAAATAGCTGTCTATTGCAAGCAACCAGCACTGTAGCACCAGCAGCAGCAATGATATTCAACAAGGATACAAAATTGCAAGTGCAGAAATAAATAATGCATTTATATATATATAATAATAGAATATATATAAATAGAATTACATTTCTGTTAGACTAATTTTTAAACATGATTAACAATTATATTTTATACTGTAGTAGTAAAACATATATTTACAGCTTTTTTGTACATCTACATTTTTAAAAAAATGCTATACACTTTTTTTAAGTGATATGGACCCCTGTCCACTCAAAGCAGGAATTATATTTTACCAATTTTAACAGCTTACAACCTTACAAGGCAATTTCCAGTGCACCACCAGAAAGGTTAACTATTACTAACGAAAATTAGATTCTATCCTAGACTCTATCCTCCTGCACTCAGATGCATTATTTCAAAGTATTACTCCAGCTCAGTCTGTAACTGTTTTCTTTATTAGAATTTTTTTTTTTTTTTTTTTTTTGCTAATTTTACAATTATAAATAAGTCAATCGATCACCTTTATGGATTTGTTACAATTCTAGTACATCTTATCCTCTGTGTACATGTCGTCTTGTGAATGGATGTGGCAAAGTGGTTAACAGTGTGCAGGTGCAGGTGATCAACAAACAGACGACAATTATAATCCAGGTGCAATGTTGTTTAATGAGTTGTAATTCCAGTGCCTGACGGAGGAACAAACAGTAAACAATAAATGATGCTCAGTAATACAGTGGCGTGCTTGACTTTATTTATAATCGCTGGGTTTGTCCTGAAATGATAGTCCCATTCTTTATACATCCACACGAAACACAAAACACATACACAAGTCCGTTACTGAGTGAATTAGTGCTCGTGGTGCAATACAGTTCTCCGTGATACAAATGCAGTGATGTTGTCCGGTTTGGCTACAGCTCCGGATCGTGCTAGCCGTTTGAATCACAATAAACAAACAGTTTTTAGACGCGACAGCACAAACAAACAAAACACTCACATTTTCACCAGTCTTCTTTTAGGTTTGTTTGAACCATTTGCAAACGAACAGATCACCTCACTATGCCCCCTTTATATACCATCAACCATGACCCCTTGGTTAACGAGCGCACCCGCTCCTCCAATCCACGGATGCCACACCGTTAACCTTCGGGGTCAATGATTTAGTGTACCTCAGCTCAGTCCCCTTTCTAGATGCCTGACTTCCACCTAACCCTGGGAATGAACTGTCGCACCATCAAGTCCACGATACTCTGTTCCCTTTACTCAGCACACTCACAGGTTGGAAAGGAGATCTAACACCAAGAATGATTTGATCTCTGTCACATAGGAACATATGGCAACAACCCTTTTAATATTTAATAATAGTTCCAGAGTTGTTATTTAGATTTACTGTGTAAGAAATTACACTATGTAACACAATTTTTGTTCCTGTGTAGTAAGTGTTATTTCTTAATTGCTTATGCCTCAAAAGTATATAAAATGGCTATTATTCCCCACAAACTTTGCTTTTGTGACCAGGACAGTGATAATTAAAAATATCACTATTTCCAATGGGAAAACAGGCAAATGTGTGTCTTTTCGTTCACATAAAGTCAGAAAAAAACAACATATGAATCCAAATTAACATGTATTTATGTTTTTTTTTCTGACTTTATGTGAACGAAAAGACACACATTTGCCCGTTTTCCCATTGGAAATAGTGATATTTCGAAATATCACTGTCCTGGTCACAAAAGCAAAGTTTGTGGGGAATAATAGCCATTTTCTATACTTTTGAGGCATAAGCAATTAGGAAATAACACTTACTACCCAGGAACAAAAAAAAAAAAATTTGTTACACGGTGTTATTAAGTCAAGTGCAAGGTATCACTTATTGTAAGAGACTTCATTTCCGCTTTGCTTTGCAACTCTCTAGCCTAAACTATGCAAGATGACATCTCGTATATAACACCCTAATCACCATGTGTTAACCGAATTGCAACCAAACCACTAAGTAATACAATTACATAGGAATCGCCCTCATGTTTTTGTTTCTCATTGTGTAACATTCATATGGAGTGAATTGCGGGCAGCTACGACATGATTGCCATGCATTAGGATACAATATTCAAATGATGTACACGCCATACATTGTGAGTGTCATAACACACACCTGTACACATTTTTTTTGTGTGTATCCAGCCAAAATATAATATATCCCTGTTTGCAGTATGATTGCAACAATAGCATTTCTTGCAAACTAAAGCAAGGTCCCTAATTTTGATCAGCAGTTTAAACTATAGCACATCTAAGCTCTAAGATGTGTAGAATCTCTAACCGGGGCATATTACAAATAAACCCTTTCAGAGGAATGAAACACTCTCTAGGTTTTAAGTAACTTGTAAAGCATTACTATATGCAGCAAAGTATTAAAAAGAAAAAAAGTAATACAAAGTCCTGAAAGCTATGTATAAATGAAAGAGCTGGTGACAGTCGTGTTGCTGTGTAATGTTACAGCCGCCTCCCTTTCAGCAGTGTGGGCCACATCTCATTTGCATTTTGGTTGCACTGGGATGTTGCTTCAGGCCTGTCTCCTCAGTGCATTGCTGGCTGGAGAAGGCAGTTTGTGCTTGGCATAAAGAATGTGTCAGAATCATGCTGCTCTACTAATCAGCTTTGCTAAGCCAGATACACGATACACGATGTGAAGAAATGTAGATAATGGCGCCCAGCAAGTAGTAGAGCTATATACAATGTATATGCAATGGTGTGTAGCATTTGAAATCCTTTCACAAATTCAGTGTCTAGTGACGTTCTAGTGACCCCTATAGGTAGACATTAATGAAAAGTATGTATTTATTTTTCAAAAATATTGCTTTTAAAAAAATGGCTCACAAGAAAAGACTGGAGACAGCCATTTTATACCTAATGTACTTTACACATTTTTAAAATAAGATAGATACATGTGTAAATTCTATTAAATCATAACTTGTAACTGTATGAAAACACAACAGGGTCTATAAATACTGTTTTGCATGAAAATATTACACTTTTTTTGATGTACCAATGACAACAATATATTAAACAAAGCAACCATATGGTGTATTTTAGTCTTTAAAAGTATGTCAAATGCCAGGGAGGGCCCTGTTATTTAAATTGTGGCAGCATGTTGCTCTGCCTCTGTTAACAGCAATTGAATAGACCTCATTGTCATTGACAATGGGATTCCAGATTCATTATCTTTTGGTTGTATTTTATTTCTGTATATTTAATGGTATACAGTCCTCTATACTGTATACTGCAACTCTAAACTACAGCACACACCCTCATTAAATGAACTCTTCTTACAGAATTGATTTTATATACTGTATAGGCAAACAAAACACCCAGAACATTAATAAAAATAAAAACCTGTTAATGCAAACTAAATATGTGCACGTGGATATGATATGAAATATGTACCCTTTTTGTATTGTAAACACTAAACTGCTGGATGGTCCAGAGCAGTATTCTGCATGCAGGTGATTCATTCATTGAACGACAGAAACATTCCTATTTTCTTCTCCCAATGAGAACAGCACAGAATGCTAACAGCCTTAAACATGGCATGATGAAAGAGCTAATAAGTTGAATAGTGGACAGATAATAACTCTGACAGTCGAGATCTCTGCATAAGTATACCACCCTGCCTCTGTCAGTAATCCTGGCTTTGGGGAGCTAAAGTTTCCTAAAGATGTATTAGTGTCTTCTACACATGTGCTCTTGTGCACTTATAATCCCTTTCACTAGCTTCTTAGCTGCTTGCTTTGTATTTAAATTTTTCCCTCTGACCAGCTAAATCCCCTTGGATGAAGTGACAGGAGCTTTTCAACACCCAGAGCTGGGTGACAGCTGGTGGGGAGGCTTTTGAAAGAGTGCAAAGTGTTGCTTGCTAGCTTTCTTCAAGAATAGTGGCAGCCACCAGCTGAGCGATTTGTAAGTTCCCCTTCAGGCAGTCAGCAAAAGTTGTAGTGCACTATCATATTATATATATTTTTAGAAAGGAAAATGTCTGGTTCCTCTGTCCAAATCTGTCCATTATGTTTTGGTTGTTATGTCTGTAAGAACCAATAATTGTTGTATGTTTTGTAGTTGTGTACTGAAGCAGCTGCTTTGGAACTCAATTACCCGACCAAAAGGAGCTGTTCAAAAAACAAGGTTTGAAATCATATGAATTGAAGCAATTAGTAAGCTACTTGGAATCACAATGTTCCCAATAACGCAGATGTCTTATCTCTTGAGTGGTGTTAAATGTGAAACAGTGATGAGTACTCTACCTGTATGTTTACTTAAATTTAAAACAAAACTGCCTGTGTTGATGATTATATATGATAAATGGATAGATTTGATTATCAAACAAACAAATGTAAAACCAAAAAAAGGATAAAAAAATTATCCGCCAGGATAGAAAATCAGTTTTTCCTCGTTATTCTGCAGCAAACACATGCATATGATCCCTGCTAATAAGTGACGATAATACCTTCAATACAGCAATAATAACACTGCACAAGGAATGGAAATTAGTTTATTAGTTTAAAAATAATAAAATAAATATAATATATATATATATATATATATATATATATATATATATATATATATATATATATATATATATATCTCTAAGACTTGTAAGTCGCATTTTTTGTGAGTCAGACTTGGACTCGGGTTATTAAGAACAAGTCCTTTTTTATTTTCTATTACACAAGTAACATTACAGTTACTGGGAAACTATAAAAACCCATCCAACAAAACATTATCCAGTCACCGGTTAGCCCTGTTGTCTTTGCAGCCAATTATAGTAAGAATAAGAAATTGGAATGGAAATTAAGAAAACATGAAAAATGGTTATTGTTTCTAAAATTATATATATATATATATATATATATATATATATATATATATATATATATATATATATATATATATAATGATACAAATATGCATAATTATGCATCATTCATAAGTTAGCAATGTACTTAAGTTGACAAGCACAGTTGGCCCCTCAGGCTGCATAGAAAGTCTGTGGTGTGTTTAAGATGTCAACTGTCATCAACTGAGGGCTAATTCCACCATTTAGGCTTAGTGGTTTAAATGCAGTAAACACCAGTGGTTTGTTTTATTGGGTTGTAAAAAAAATTCAAAAGTTTACAATGAGATAATTTATAACAGAATCAGAATGGCATATGTAAGTCATAATCACTGCAAACACAGCTTCATGTATTTTTTTTTCTATTATAATTATAATTATTCCTTAATAGTTCAAGGACAAAGTTGCCCACACTTTCCACATTATAGGGATATATATCTATATATATATATCTATATAGATATATATATTTATTATATATATATATAGAGTAGGAACACACCTTTTACCTGACTATATATATATGATAATATATATATATATATAATCTAGCTATATAATATATATATATATATATATATGATATATATATATAAAGTTTTTTTTCAGGAAACAAATGTCTATGCATGAATATGTTTATATACAAAGTTCACAAAAATTTAACAAAATTTAAATGCTTAAATGTATATCTGATTTGCCGAGGCTCCAATAACAATAAATCATTCCCTATAGTGTGTCATAAAAAGCAAACAATATATAAACTATATTCAAGTGAATTACACTAATGACCATTGTGGTAGAAAAACAAGTTCTACTGCAAAATAAACATGACACATTGTTCTGTCAATGACTTTCTCAATATTTTCTTACCAAAATTCCAGAAAACATTTAGACTTAAAAACATAAGCAGTGCTACCCATGGTGATTTTCCAATTAGGAAGGATTTATCACTCTCTAGGGAGGCCCAAACTGCTCCACGGTGCTCTTAGACTCCAGACCCTCACAATTCTCTGTGTAAAAAGTGTCTAGACTCCTGCCTAGTCTACAGTCAACCCCAGACAGTGATTGAATTTGCAACCTTCCAGTTCTGAAGTCACCTATGCAAACCTCTGTGTAATGTAGTTTTCTGACAGAATCTATATCCCAGACAACAGCTTACCAACAGGAAAAGGCTATTTCTCTGCCTGCTCTATTTAAGCCACCAACTGCATTTAATACCTCTTTACTGTCATAATGACCTACCTTTCCAACTGCCACTCGATTATTGAAAACCTGATTATCAGAAAATCAAAACATTTCTTGCACAGTAAAACATATTCAATGCAACCAAAGCACATGACTATCAGAATCAAATGTGTATAGTAATTGTGACTTCCCCGTGGTCGTATACCATCATACATTTTAAATCACCCATGCTACATAACCCACACTATACAAAATAACCCAAAATACACCCAGGTGCCGGGTTACCCCGTCACACATCTCCCCTCTTGTGCGCAGCACAAATGGCATTAGCCACCTCCCCCCTTAAAAGCCTAAAAGTTTTAGTCAGAGTCCTGGGTCAGGAACGGAGGTACGAGCCCACGTTCAGGCGTGTTGTAAGCAGCAGTGCTGGCCTGGGTGCTGGTGGCTCTTTCCGTAGGACAACGCTGGCAGCAGAAATGCCAACAATGAGGCTAGGTCCTCCTCCAGTGGCCCCGCTTTCAGCGGAAATGCTGACAGCTGGGCGGCACATTCCAGCAGCAGAAATACTGGCGAGGTCTTCCTCCAGCAGAGGCAATTCTGGCGGCGGAAATGCCGCCAGTGAGACCGCTGGCAGCTTCACTGCTGACAACGGCTATACTGTCAGCAGACATGCTGACAACACCAAGGCTGGCTTCTCCAGCTACAGCAGATCTTGCAGCAGTGGGGTGTACTCTGGAAGTGGCGGTGGCGCGGGCAGCAGTAATTCTGCCTTCAGTGCAGGACACTCTGGCAGTGGCTATGGTGCTGGCAGGAGTAACTCTACCTTCAGTGTGGGATACTCCAGTAGTGGAGGTGGCACTGGCAGCAGTAATGCTGCCCTCAGCGTGGGACACTCTGGCAGTGGCAGCTGCAAACTACTGAAGCTGGAAGTAGTCTCCTCACCTCTCCCCCTTCTCTATAGCTGACGGTTTCCTTTTCGTGAGCTCTGGCCCTAGAATTTCTGGCAACACAACTACACATCCCTGGTTGATGACAAGCGGGCACCCCTAGGCGATGTAGTCTGGGGACTGTAACCCCCTTGGTCATTCCACCCCCTAATAAACATATACACAACCCACATACCTATTGTATATACATACCTTTCTACACAGTTTTATTAAAGCTACCTCACCTCCATGCAGTCAACAATTAAGACAACAGACTGGAAGTCTGAGAGAAGTAATTACGTTAGAAGCATTGAAAGTGTGTTGTGGATGTGTGTTTATGAAAGAGATTTTCAAGAGATTATACACCACTGGGTTATCTCACTTAGCCTAGTACAAATATAGGGTGATCAACCTTGTCAATGACACACTTTTAAGAACTGTAGTGAGGAGATGTTCAGCTTCTGGCTGTTACCACAGGGATGCTTGTTGTGAGAGCAGGCTCGCTGTTCATAATGTAGTTCCTGTTCTAATGGAATCTGTTAACACATAAATATGAACACTATGGTACATTATTTGTCTTTGGTGTTCGGCCATGCCTTTTGAGGCACTTTGTAATGCCTCTGAATGCAAATGTATTTAAATGACATTGCTCAGCAGAGGCAGTCTGAATCTGAAAGTGAGGCTTTAGAGAACTCAACAGCACAGTGCAGATAGAATGTATCGGGAATTTTGCTGATGGGCTTAGAGGTACCTGCCTGAAAAAAAATCATACTGTGATTATTACACTCATTTATTTAAAAAAATAAATACACTGTACACTGTATCGGTGTGAGAAAAGGGATGCTGTAGTATACAGACAACCATGGCCTGTTTTTGTTAGCATAGATCTAGTCAGTCTAATTGTTCATTTGAATTTAACCACTGGCTTACAAAAAGGACAACTGTTTTACTACCATCCTCCATAGACAGATAACATATATATTTAGAAATGTTTAAACTACTGATTAAATTAAAATACCTCACCTGTGATTCTGTGCCAGTTTATAAAGACATGATGTGTTAACAGGTAATAAGGATATAAATTATTCAATGATCACTATTGAAAGACTGGATATACTGTGACTGGGATTAGCCAAAGAATTGAAGGACAGTTACGTAGGTATTAATTGAAAGACTTAACTGTATTTACAGTCACACTAGCAATGCCACCAATTTTACAAAGTTTTTAATTTTAATTATTGATTTCTGCTTTTTAGATGTATATTTTGTAGAGAAATTGCACCAAAAAAAAACATTAAATGTAATAACAAAGCTTTGTAAAATTAATTCTAGTGTGCCAATGATTGTCTAATTATTTCCTAGAGTGCTTAAATTATAACATGCTTCAGTAAATTGTAGGTCACTCACACCAGTTTTGGGAATTATTATTATTTTTTCTTTTCTAGATATGTATTCACTTCACTACAACTGCACTATTGATGAAGACCTCAGGAAAAAATACCGGAGTCCAAGACACTTTGACTGCCTTTTTTCTCTCTGTGTAATTATACTTACTTTTGATAACACTAAAGACATGCTTTATTGGTACTGGCACAGACTGCTTTTCTTTTCACTGGGAGATGGATTGTTTCTGTAGGCCTTGATGGCCTTCAAATTATCTGAGCACGGTGAATTTTATTTTAACTCATTTTATTTCTACATTTATTTTTCAGTAGCTAGTAGGCGATGACTGCCCCAGTAGTCACGCCAATTGTTATCTGCAGGACTCGATTACGTTTAGACCCGGTCTCTCATTTTGAGCAAGAAAAGTGAAAAGTGCATTGAGTTAAAGTGTGTTTGTGGTAATTTGTGACACATCCACTTTATTCTCTTTTTTTTTGTTTATTTCTTTCCCTTCAGCGCTGGTTCTAAGGGAAGAAAAGGAGCAGATAAGCAAATGCAGTAGAAGACTGTTAAGATTGTTAAAGGTAATGAATCTATAGCTCTATCTCTTTTGCCATTGTTTGCAGTAATTGGAGCAGTGTTCATCTATAGAGCAAAGTGCCAGCAAAGCCCAGTTTAACAACACAACTCTCTTTCTGTTATTTTACAACATATTTATCAGTGACAGTGGCAGTTATTTCTCTTGAATGTGTCTGCAATGTACATAATGGTCCATTTTATGGTATGTAGCGGAAGCCCTAAAAGAAAGTGATATTAAAGTGACAAGATGATACTGATTAAACAGAGAATGATTCCATTCACCACAAATCAATGTTAGATTACCAAAGCAAGGCGTTTTACAACCACAAAAAGGATACAGTGCCATTTTAACTTACCATTGATTTTTCTAGCATTTAATGTCTACGTTCTATTTAAATTGAGCTGTGTCTAATTTCACATTTTCCAGTTTTAGTCATTTTGTACAAAACATTATTTTAAATACTTGTATAAAGCTGCTTGATTTATAGGCACCTACACATTTTCCACTAGAGCTAAATAAGCTGTTTGAGAAAAAGACATGTGAAAGCATAAGGATTTTACAAGAGGTATTATAGTGGTAACTGTTTTCTATCAACAGATCGGTTGCATTACCAACATTCCTAGAATGGCAGAAAACCAGCAGCACAACTTCGGTCGCAAGCGGGTTGCTCAATTGTCAATACTTATGAGCATTTTGTGCAATCACTTCATAAATTACAGACAAGCAGGTAAAATATAATTATTTTAGAATAAATGAAACACATATTGTACATGCTTGTCTGTATGTTCACAAAGCACATTTAATTAAAATGGTGTGCAGCCAGGACCATACAGCATTTGAAAGTTACCAAAAGTTTGGGATCACTTTGGGCTTTAGGTGTTCAAGATACTATTTTAATAAAGAACAACACACTGTTTAAGCAAATGTAAATGCAATGAAAATATCTTTGTTCTTCTGCATATTTTTATGGTTATTATTATTATTATGGTTATTATTAGGTAACACTTATGCAGCAAATCCAGTGTTGATGACAAAGTTTAATAAATGTCACAATAGGACTGTTGAACTGGTGGCCTTTTCTTGGACAAACTCATGCAAATAATCATACTTAAAAGTGCAAAAGTATTCAAAGTGTATTACTATAACAGGATAGTGTCAGGAATAAGACTCTGAGGTTTGGAAAGCTGCAGAAAAAGCACTGGTGCGCACGTCTATTATACAAAATACAACAGAAACGGTGGTACAGGGGCCAAAATAAAAGGCTCAAACAAAACACAGGAACATACATCAAACAAACACTCGTCCGTAGCCTGGGCAGTAGCCCTCAACGAAGGTTCAAAATCACGAGACAAACATTCACCATAATTCCTCTCAAACACCTTCCCCAAACAAAGGCATTATTCCTTTTTTATAGCACTCAACTACCTAACTGGTGAATGGCCACACCTGTGATTATTGGCAGGGATGGATTTAACCCCATCCCTGCCAACCTTACATTCCCTGTAAGGTTTTGTAACCTTACATTTGCCTTGCCACAGTGATCTTCTGTGATTATTACTGCTTTGCAAAGTTCCAATCAGTTTTCACAGTTTCTTTATACACACCTTTTTTCACAGACTGAATCAGAAAGTTAGTTATTGCAACCTGCTTCCACATGGAAACATTTAATGAAGAGACAATTGAAATTAAAAAAGGAAAAGATGACATTCATGCTAATGTCAGGTAGGATTAATGCTGGTAGGTTACTATACTTCCCATTATCATTTTAGAAAGGGTGTCCAGGCTGTCAAAAAGTAGGGTGCTAAAGAACTAGAATCTAATGTTTTTCAACCTCACCTACATCTGTTTCTAGTTTATAATTGTAATAAACATGTCACTGTGTGTAAAATGCTGTTGGACATGTAAAACAACATATCATTTGGTTATCCTTTATAATAGTTTTCACTTCTTTGCAATCCCTTTTAAAGGCCTGTTTTCGAACAGGCACTTAGCTCTCTTTGTGTATATGTTATATATGTATTTTGACAATGGATGAAGTACCCGGTGAGGCAAGGAGTTAATAGCACTGTGTGCTGGAGCAAATTAGACACAGTGGGGTACTTCATTCCTTGTTTTGCAGTGCCCCTACCACTGACCTAAAGGGACCACCCTCTGCAAGGTAATTCATTCTCCAAACTGAATCCTCCCAGGGACAACAGCAGTGCTTAATAAGCATCAGTTTAGGACTGCGTGGCAAGGAGTGATGTACTCAATAGATTAGACTAACATAGAACATTTACACAACTGTGAAGCATTAAGGCTGGGGTTGCTCTGGTGCACACTGTCGTTGGGATAGAAGCCAAGACTCAGAAAGAAAAGACGACTCCATTAATGTTGTCCATTAATTCACTATGTTATTCACTATGTTACTATGTTTTACCATTTACCAACAGTGTTAGTCATAATCCATAAGCTGGAGGGAGGGTGGGGAGGTATTGAATAGCGGGGGATGGCTTTACTTTACTGGCTGCCATCTGGCAATATGTTACACTTCAAAATACAATGGAAGACTCTCAGCAACGCTGTACTCTGTTTAACACTATTTTAAAAGAAAAATATATATTTTAAAAATTGCCAAGTTAATCTTTTTTCTATGCATGAGATTATTTTGGACATGGTACGCACTCTCTCTAAAAATAAAAGCCTACAGAGAGTGAGAGGGAACAGGGAAGACCTACAAGCTCCACTAATACTGTTTTAACTATGATATTTTCTGCAGAGTGAAAATATAAAGAGCTGTGTGAATGAGTGTGAGTAGAGAGGGACAGAAAATTCTCTGTCACATTGGTGCCATGACCCAGATTTCCTGATCTGCAAAACAACCACTGAGGATTGCTGCACAATGTCATTCCCTGTTCTGAGGTGGCCAGGCACCCCAAGTATTTGAAAAGCAGGACACCTTTGTTTCTTCTGTGTGTGAAATTAGTTTTTGTATTAGCATCTTCTTACTGTTATTGTATACCAGATATATTGACCGCTGCATATGTTACACAGGCATATAAAGGTGCACAGTGTATAATGAACTTTATTTTTCATTTTTCCAACCCCTACTTTTTTTTTTTCTACTGTGCAGTACTTTTTCCATTTCAATATAGCCTCCCTATGACAGGGTAGCACCATGGCCCAAGCTGTTACCAACAGGAAAGAGACTCAGACACAAAGCTGCATGTTTATTTAACAAAACAAACACAAAAACAGGAACAAACAAAACTGCATGAGGGCCAAAATAAAAGGTTCAGACAAAAAAGAATAAATACTCATAGGCTGGGCATTCGCTTTCACTACCAAGTTACAAAAATCACAGCCCAAACACTCACCCCCAAACAAAGGATTGTCTTTCCTTTTTATACATGTGGCCATTCCCCAATTAGCATGCACTTACCTAATTGGAGAATGGCCACACATGTGATTGTTGGCAGGAACAGATTTAACCCCATCCCTGCCAAACTTACATTTCCACACACACATTATTTACATTTTAGGGTTTTCGCTCTACCACACTAAATTAATAATACACACAAAGATAGAGAGGATTAGTGATTAGATCTGATGCTTGGGAACTACTATTCTTTTGTGGGGTTGGTTCTTAGAAATGCAGTGTACAGGAGTAGGAGAAGATGATGAAAGCTTAACCAAAGAAAAGGGGTATAAAACTGTTGAGAAAGCTGAGGATATTTTGAACTGTCTTCTAAGAAGGGAAAGGGGTATGGTACATGTAGGAATTTGTCGCAACCCCCATATTAATCTTAATCAGGTCCTGCAGGTCATCTGTGCTGTTAGCAGATTTCTATTCCACTTTGCCCCAGTTAAAGGAGGGTGCAGTTGATTATTGGATCAGACTAAACAAAGCCTTGGACATCACTGAAAAGTGTTTAAAGAGTCAGGGCAGGAAGGTAGAAAAGTCTAGTCATGAAGTAGTCATGATGTTTGTTAAGGACTGCCCAAACCCCGGTTTGACACAACCATTTAAATGTAAACCCTTAGAAAATTGAACAAAATCGAAAATTCAGGAAACACTTGATGAATACCCAAAGGAACAGAAAAGAAAGTCTAATTCGCTTGCTTCTGCAGAGCAGATAAGGGTTCAGAGTACAGTTAGTGTAGCAAATGAAGCTAATGACAGTTGCTTAACAGAACATTCAAGCTCAAACTCAACCTACAGGGATGGCTTAATGTGACGTCAGACCAGGAAATACACAGGCAACAAATACTGAGAGTGAAGTACTGATGCGCATGTTTATTGCACTATAAAGACTTAAACAAAAATGTTGAACACAAAACAAAACACTACAGAAACAAACAGCACACTGGCCAAAAGAAACAGACAAAAAAAAACCACAGAATAAACCCCTAAACAAGTATCGTGCTGGTCCTTCCATCATAGGTAGCAATTGTTTACTTTCTTTATATTTCTGACAGATTTGTGTCTCTTTTATGCAGCTGTGTCGGGACTCAATTGCTTATTCATTATTCATTCGAGTCCAGGCACAGTCTGCACATGAACTACTTGTGAAACACCAATGCCCAAATACATTTACATTTTAAATCATAATAATACCACAGCCCATGCAAAAATACATGCATACATAAAGTCTGAAATACGCACAGGGGCAAGTGTACCCCTCCAAATCATGTTAGAGCACATTTTATTTCCCAAAGTCCCAGTAGGAAACAGGGACACCAGTTCCAGTTTAATTCCAGACCACCATAGAGTTTCCCATGTCAGGTATGCAGTGACCAGAATCACACAACACACTTTCATTGCATTAGAGACAATTTGATGTTTGATAGTTGGCCATCAGAGAAAAAATCTGACCCTAAAGCGGACCCCTGGCTGTAGAGCCAATCCATCTTTTGTGGACAAACAAAGTAGGCAAAGGAAAAACACCCTCAACAGCTTGTGTAGGAAAAGACCATGAGTCACTTTTTTCATATCACTGTGAAAGTTTCCCAGAAAATGCCAATGTTATTTTTCAAAACACCCACGGTGGCAAAGAGTGACAGCCTATATTATAGACTATGTTATGTACCTGTAACTTTTATTGAGTTACGTGGGATGTTCGACAGCAGATCAATAGCCTGCATGCTAAGTGAAGAGGCTGAGTGTAAGTTGATGACGTGGGCACTTTGCAGGGAGCTGCTCCTAAACGAAGAGATGTGATCTTGGTTAGATGTGGGGGCAAGCAAACCCAAGCAATTGTATTTTATGATTTAAACATCAAAATCATTGGTTTCCAGGTTGCAATATCCACCCTTGTGGTATCCAGACAGAAAAATTACCTAATACTGGGAACTTATGCCAGTAACCCTTTGGCGCTGAGCCATTCTAATTACAATGCTTAAGCACCGATGACGCGCTCTCTCTTCTGAGATATCTCACGGCAAAAATAAGCAGTGGGGGAAACAAAACATTGTTTCTGAGTCTTGTCATTGAATAAGGCTAGGTACTAGGGAAAAAAATGTATCCCTACATGCAAATTTTGAAATACATGTCAACAAAGTGACACACAGGAAACACGTCTACCAGCGCATATTTTGTGAAAATATATTTTTATTGAGTCACACAACTCAAAATGTTCCAAAACTGTCAGCGGCCACAACAGAACAGACTCCTGATCTACGGCTCTTTTTGAAGGTAATTGTCTCTGAAATTATAATTCAATACACATTTTGATTCAATATCTAAAATAAGAACTTAAATAGTATTTCATTTTTTTTTTCTTTTTCTTCAGACACAAAAAGATCAGAAGAAGCTTGTGCTGTTGATAGTATGCACATACCTTTATTTATTCATTAGTTTATTATTTATTAGTTTGCTTGGTAAAAGTGGTTGCCACATTCATTCCATTTTTATGTTTACTGCTTTATCACCATATCGTTCGTTTTTCTATAGACTTTATTTCATTTTTAATGCTGCTGTTGACTTGCTTACTTCTATAAGTTTTGTATATTAATATTATTTTCTCCATGATACCACAGCTTTATCACCATATCGTTAGTTTTTCTAGACTTTATTTTTTATTTATTTTTTCTGATGCTGTTGACTTGTTGACTTCTATAAGTTTTGTATATAAATATTACTTTCTCCAGAAAATATACAGCATTTACAGCACCTCTCGGACTGTATGAATATAACTGTTTACCTTAAGGTTTATGCAACAGGCCAGCATCCTTTATGACGATGATGCTAAGCATATTCGAAGATCAAAACTTCTTCAGTTTGCTGTAATATCTTGATGACCTAGCTTTTGCCAGCTGATCTTTAAATAAAGCACAGTCTAAGTACCCAGTCCATTGTCTAGGATTTCTTGTGCACAAATGGGCCTCTGGTTGAGAGAACACACATTTCCTGCATGGGCTGACAAAAATCCTCTAACTTATATTTTCACAAAACCAAAACTGGACATGCGTGAACAATGACAGGTGGCAAAGTTAGCTTCTTACAAAGTCGACCTGAAATCCTGGAAGTAAGAATATGGTTGCTGATGCACCGAGCAGAGAACCCTTGGTGAAGATAAGCCATCATCTGATAAGAGGACCAAATTAACACTAGAACCGCCATGCTGGTCAATTTGACCCATATTGCATTTAAAATGTTAATTACTCTTCCGTTGTAAATCATATGTGTATGTCCGTTTTTGACTTTTCCTTACTATATGAATTAAATATCCAGATGGCGTTTGATAACCAGAATCGCAAAAATTATAAAGTTATAAACAGCTCTACCTAGAACCACCATGTGGGTCAATGTGACCCATGCATTACAACATGTGGAGTTCAGGAAGCGCCCTATAGCCTGAAGATCACAGTTCGAACCCAGGCAGCCAACTGTGACCTGGGTTTCCTGGGGGTGGTAGACAATTGGCTTAGCACCGCCCATCAAGTGAAGGTGGTGGATCTACTCATCAATCAGGAGTAACTGGGATTAGTTCGCTGACCAGATGTGATGTCTCAGCCTTGCTAGAGGGCCAGCGAGAATGGAAGGCTTGCACCAGGAATACAGCAGCTGCTTTAAATAATGGAGCCCTTCAGGTGATGCTGGCAGGAAAAGATACACTTCCAGGTTATTCCAAAGAGTAACTTCAGGAAAAGCAACAGCAAGATCAGGTCATCTCCAGGACTGTGATTGGCCACCCCTGGTCTAGAGAATTGGTCTTGAAGTAGAAGTAATTTCAGTACATGTTCCCAACCACATTGAGGAAAGCTGTTCTACAAGGAGTACATGAAAAAGTTGGTCATAAGCTACAATTCAGGACATAACATTAGGCCAGGCATAGATTATTTTGGTGGCATACTGAAAGAGACAAATACTATGTGTATCATTGTGAAAGATATGTTTTTAGCAAAGCACCAGAGCCAGAAGCAAGAGCCCCATTTGAGTCTAATAACACCTCAACACCTTTTCAGTTCATCTGTGTAGATTTTGGTCAGCTGAAGACATAATGGATGTATTAGTGATCACCGACCATTTCATAAAGCTTGGTCAAGTCTTTCCGTGATTTCCTCCGTCATTTTGGATACTGCTTCACCCTGCTGGATCACATGCATTGAAGCTGTTCTCTGATTGGTCAATTCCTTAGTGGTCATGCAAAGAAAATTCAATCCTATTTATTTTGCTTCGCTCCAGTGTCGCCCTCGTGTCGCTCCCACATTGCCTGTCATGGTGTGAAAGACATTTATCAGAAGTAGGTTCTATTCATTTGGTCACATTGTTGCCCATTTTCACTTGTGTGTAGTTCGGTGGTCATGATCTGGGCTCCTCCCAACCTTTTAATCTCCTATCATCAATCAAATCTACTTCCTATTTAAACCATTAATCATATCCTATACTTCCGTCTTGTGTTGTTTCATTTCCAGTTGTGAACCTAAGCGATAGCAGTAATCTGTTTCAGAGTAAAGAATTAAAGAAAATAAATAAATATGGTGTACTTACCACACTCCTCT
Source organism: Polyodon spathula (assembly GCF_017654505.1). Lineage (NCBI taxonomy): Eukaryota > Metazoa > Chordata > Actinopteri > Acipenseriformes > Polyodontidae > Polyodon > Polyodon spathula. The sequence goes on from NC_054548.1 coordinate 7,741,877, forward strand.
TCCTTGGATTCAGAGGTTTTTACAGCAGGGAGCAACTGATAATCCCTTTTCATCTTTTATTGCGAATCCACCTCAGCAGAACCTATTTTTCCATCCAAGAAAACTCCACTGCCGTGCTCAGCTGTTCAGCGGCCCACGTCAGACCGTCTCTGAGCAAGCTACCCCTGCTGCAAGCACGTCATCACACCATCAAGCCGCTCCAGCCATCGAAACTGGAAAGGAACATTCTCGCATTTTCAATTAAATAAAAGCATTCATGCAACCATTCGTGGATACCTTATCCTCAGTCAATAAAAAACTCACCAATTTGGATAAATGGGTGTCCAACATTGAACGAGAGAAGCAAGGTTCCACAACTTCTGGTGATATACCAACCTCATTAGAGTTACAACCTTGCATCTGCAAAAGCATATGGTTCTGTCGCCTCAACCACTGCCCATCATCACTCAATATTATTTATTTATTTATTTATTTATTTATTTATTTATTTAGCAGATGCTCTTACCCAGGTGACTTACAGTTGTATACACAAAATACATATTAAGAATTATTGTAAAATTAAGAGCAAGATACAAAATACAATGACTTCAGTCCTAATAAAAGCAAATACAAAACACAAACACATGGTATCAGGGCAGTTCAAGAGCTGTGTTGATAGTTACATCAGGGTTAGATACGAGTGCAGGTGAAATACAAAATACTACAGATTGGGTTAGGTGGTCGGGGACTGGGCAGTCTTGACATCCATAGGAAGGTTGTTCCACCACTGTAGGATGACGGTGGAGAAGGAGCGGGCTCTGGAAGCAGGGGAGCATAACGGAGGTACAGCCAGTCTTCTACTACAGGCAGAGCGGAGAGGTTGGGTGCAGATATAGGGAGAGATGAGGGTCTGGAGGTAGCTGGGTGTAGTTTAGTCAAGGCATTGGTAGGCGAGTACAAGAGTCTTGAACTGGATGTGAGTGGTGATCTGGAGCCAGTGGAGTGAGTGGAGAAGTGGAGTAGAATGGGAGAAGCGAGGCAGGGAGAACACCAGACGAGCAGCTGAGTTCTGGATGAGCTGAAGCAGACGGCGGCGGACACAGGGAGGCCTTCCAGGAGGAAGTTGCAGTAGTCTAGGCTGGAGAATACCAGGACCTGGACGAGGAGTTGCGTGGAGTAGTTGGTGAGGAAGGGTCAGAATCTTTGTATGTTGCTCAGGAAGAAATAGCAGGTTGCATGTTAGAGTGGAGATGTGCTGGGAGTAAGAGAGGCAAGGGTCCAGGTTTACACGGAGGTTCTTCACTGAGGAGGATGGAGAGAGCGTGGTATATTTCAGAGGAATGGAGAAAGAGAGATCAGAAGAGGGGGAAAAGAGGAGGCAAAGAAAAGGAGGTCAGATTTAGAGAGGTTGAGTTTGAGGTGAATGGAGTGCATCCAGGAAGACATAGCAGACAGATAGGTAGAGATACAGGAGGGGATGGTGGGGTCAGAGGGGGGGGAAGAAGAGGAAGATCTGAGCATCATCAGCATAGAAATGGTATGAAAAACCATAGGATGCGATGAGGGGGACCAGGGAGTGGGTGTAGAGAACAGGAGTGGACCCAAGACTGATCCTTGAGGGACTCCTGTTGAGAGAGGGTGAGGTGTGGAGGTTGAGCCACACCAGGTTACCTGGTAGCTGAGCGCTGTTTGCTCATGTTTGTTAACCAGGACACAGGGGCCAAAATAAAAGGTTCAACAAAACACAGATGGTCCAGGGTGGGCAGAGCCTTTACTGGACGTCATCCAAAACTCCTTCACCAAACAAAGTATCAAAGTATTATTCGATCAAAACCCAGCCACATTGCAAACGTGTATTTGGCAGGGACAGAATTAACCCCATCCCGCCAAACTTAAATAAAAATGTACCATTTATAAAAGCAGGGCTTATTTTTGGTACTACATTGTGACGGGGTAGCGTCATGGCCCAGGCTGGCTACCAACAGGAATTAGACCTAGAGACAGAAAGCTTCAGTATTTCTGCACATGTTTACTTAACAACATAACACAAAACGCAGGAACAAAATAAACAAGGCACGAGGGCCAAAATAAAAATTTTAAACAAAAAAATAGCTATGTGTAGGCTTTGCATTAGCCTTCACTACAACATTGATCAACAATACAAAAATCACAACCCTCACCCTCATCCTCACCCAACAAACAAACAAAGGATTTATTTTTGTACATGTGGCCATTCCCCAACTAGCATCAATTATCTAATCTGGGAATGGCCACACATGTGATTGCTAGCAGGGATAGATTTAACCCCATCCCTGCCATCCTTATATTCACACACACACACTATTTACATTAAGGGATTTTGCCTTGCCACATATATATATTGTGATTGTGTGTTAAAGATAAGGATGTAAACTGTATGAAGTCAAACAGACAATTTTCGTCTAATACCTTCATCAGTCTAAAGTACTAATGATACAAGATTCTATAAACGTTAGTTTCTCTAATCTTAGTATATAATCAATTGTCTAAACAAAGCAATTCTTCTTTATTGATGCTTAATTGTAGGGTAATAATGTACATTCAGTTTATGTGCATTCAGCTTTGCATAAATAAAGTTGATACCTTCCACTTCACTGTTTCTATGAGTTATTTGTATGTAATATCATGAAATATAGAAACTGGATCTTATGTTACATAGTACATTTGACAAAAATAAACTAATGTACAGTGTTGAGTTATTAATTATATAAATAATGTTTGAAACCAATAATCACTAAACCACTAACTAACCAATAATGTTTGAACCATAAAAAGTGTGAGCAAAATAAAATAATGGGAAAATCTGAAAATGGCCTAAACCAAGAATTTAGCTTTCTGTAGAAGCTACCGTAAACCGTTATTCAAATCCTGCTTTGACTTTGGAAGAAACAATCAGACGTTTACCTTTGCAATTAGATTATCAAAAGAAAGAAGGCGTACCTTGCTTGGCACAACGTAGCACACGGCATCAGCATATAAATACAAGGTTATGAAATGTTTCTTCATCTGTACTGTCACTAACATTGGCGGGCTGTTTAATATCAGTCACCTTATTGGAAGGTGGACCGGGAAGGACATTGATTAATGCTTTGGTCAAAGGATGAATATAAAAACACTAGATTGTGTTACGCTGCAGTACTTTGGTTTTGGAATGTACTCTTGAGATATAATATATTATATATTATATCTATATATAGATATATATATATATATATATATATGTGATATCTATACTAACAAGACCAACATATACCTAAAAAAAAAAGACAAAAACAACGAGAATTTCATACTTATGAACCAATAATAGACGCATTGCAGGCAGACTTCACAAGCCCTTCCCATAATACAGTATATCTACAAGGACACCTTAATCCTTACTTGAACACACCCTGCTATTTTCAGTCTTGAGCTGCTCTCAAGCAGAATTTGAATGGAGGCAGAGGCAAAAGTCCAGTGTTTTTTGCCAACTGCTCCACTTTACCCCCAATTTATTTGTTTGTAGATTTTCTCTTTCATATCTTATGTCTTGATAACAGTGACTGAAGCTGACTGGTAGGGAGATGCAGCTGGCAGCTCAGAGATTAATTTTGGCATAATAAATTAATCAGTAATGTCCAGGCCAGCCAACTTACTTTACACAAAATGGTCTGCTCCATATAGCAAAATAATTATAAATGTCTAGATTTTGATACCTGTTTCAGACTGGTCCTTATGTGGCAACAAAAGCAGGAGGATCACATACCAGGATGTGTTTGAGACAGTCTCTGTGGTGTCATCTCGGCACATACAAATGTCACTTGCTGCATCACAACAACAGCGCCTTGATTCTCAATGGCTGCTAATCCGCTGAGCATGTTAATAAGCTTAGAAGAATGTTCACTGAAGACTGACGCGTTAGTCACAAACAGGGAGAAAATATCTACTGGGGAAGCTGAATTGGTTTTAATCATCTGCTAATCACCAGTAATGAGACCTACTCGGGGGAAGAAAAGAAAAACAGAGGGAGGTTTTGTTCTTCACAGCAGAGTAACAGGGAATGAGAGGGCAGCTGTTATTAGGAATGAAAGGGTGGGAAGAAAGGGGGGATTTGGAGGGAGCAGATGAAGCTTCTTGTGCAGTGAACTGTTTTGTTAGCTGACTGCTTCATTCAAAACCTAAGGCTCAGATCTTTCGGACACTGCAAACAGTTTCAGTTCAACATTTTCTTTGATAAAGAAGTAGAAAAAAGAAAATTAACCTTACTTTTTTAAAGTCTTCTGAGGTTGGAGGTTGAATATATATATATAAAATTGTATTTACACATTTTTTTAACTTTAAAAACAATAACCAGACCTTCAGAAATAGTTTTCAACAAACATTTCACGTTGTCAAAGAAATCTTAATTGCACTTGCCAAACTTAGTTACTTTAATATTATTTACTTTTTAGACAACTACCTCTGTCTAGATGCTTCCATACCTGCAAACTTCAAATACAATCGGAGATAAAACTTTAAGAAACCAAGAAGACAAGCGGTTTGTGATAAGATGGTATTCACACTGATGAGCTAAGCTAAAATGTTTGTCCAATTGACTTACTATAGTATACTGTACCATGATTGGATGTGTATAGTAAATAAAAGCACTGTGTAAACAGTGCCTTACAGTCCTGCCTGGGAATGTAAAGCACAACTTTCCATTAGAGTGCCCCAGTGGAGAAACTAATGGGAGCAGCAAAAGTGCACAAATTGTATGCACTGTGAGTTACTCTAGCCTCCCTCAGCCAGGGTGGTGGAAGTCAGAGGCAGGCTCACTGGCATTAAACAGCCTTGTGAGAAAGCTGCACATTTAAAACAGTGGGTGACAATTCTCTAGTCAAAATTACACATCAGCTGGCATACTGCTGAGCTTACTAAAAGCGGATGTTACTGATTTTTAAAGCAGCTGACAAAAAACAAAAATGTGTATACCTGCCTCTAGAGCTTAAAAATAAGATCACCATAACGTTTTTAAAAATGGAGTTAATAGTTAGTGAGGTTTATAGACAGGAATTAAGGCATCAAATAGATTTACATTCTTTGAAATGTAATTCGTTGTAAAAGGGAGTACAGGGAATGTGAACACAACACAGGGAGGCAGATGGATTGCTGTTAAAAAGTGGATGGTGCCCAAGATGTGTTTACACAAATACAGGATTGCAATACAATAAAACACAGCTAGAGTACCAGAGATGGTAGCTCTATGTGGATACAGTAACAAATCAGACTTTCACAAAACAGTCAAAATGTAAACACTCTCAAATCCAAGGTTTGCTGTACAAAAGCTGGTAAGAACTCTTTACCTTAGCAATAAAAGAAAGGATATTCAAAGCTTGCCAAGTGTGCACAATCTGACAGTGAACTCCCGTTACCTTGTGCCTACAGCAGGGAAGGTACAATATGGCAATGCACACCTAGCCTTTGTGAGAGGGTCTTTTGTAACAGCTAGGCATCTCTGCCTCAGGTATGTTTTTTTAACGGGTTATAGCAACTCCTAAACATTCACATTTACAGGGCTGACGCTACCCACCTACACAGACGTTTAACATCCTATAACTCCACAATACAGCAGACGAAATGTGCGCACTGATTGGCTGAAAGATCCTCAGCGGTCTATAACAGCCAATACGCATACTTCTGAGTATAAGAGTATAAGCATCGCCATGCATTACTGGCATGGAAATTTCATATTCTAAAAAAAAACAAACAAAAAAAAAACATTAATAGGTTTCTAATAGATTAAATTAGTCCCACATACAAGCACATGCAATTATCTTGCTTGTAAGTGGGCTTCCCATACTGTACTTAAGAGCAGTAGGCATCTATTTGCGCAATTATACAGTAACCACAAATTAAGTTGTTTGCCAGTGTTCCATACTGGGTTGCCAGGTAATTGTTTTATTTATATTATAAATGGTGCTTAAACAGTATATAAAATATGAATAAAAGGGTGTACCCCTACTTGAAATAATCCATATTGTAATATTTGCTAGCACACTTTCATTAACATTGTATTGGCTCTAAACTCTTTTTCTTTTATTATCAGCCTGGAAAGGGAATAATTGCTGTAAGTATGTTATCTGACAAACCTCTGGGCCTCAGGCAGAATAAAGAATGGAATCAGTGGGATCCTCTTGTTATGAAAAACAGTCAAAATTCAAATAATTTGTAAATTCTGAAGGACAGTGTTTCCTTGAACGAAAGTATTTCAAAAGAAGACCTATTTTAGGCACAAAGACAAAAAAAAGATTACAGCATTTTTTAGAAGGGAGATGTAAGACGGATTTAAACAGAGACAAAGAACACTAGAAAAGGGAATACACTGCAGAAACAAAAAGTGAGGATTGCCTTTGCATTAAAGTATGACAAATAAATTCAGTACTTTATTAGACTACATTAGTTCAAGCTTTGCCAGGCGCTTGTTTCGTCTTTCACCAAGCAAAAGGTTCTGAAGTGCTGTGCTGTTTGTCCTCTATTTGAGAAACAGCGTCCATTGTCAATGCTTTCGTTGGTGACTTTCCAGACTAAAAAGTGTCTTGGGTTTTACTCAGATCTATATGCTGCACTGACAATCAGAGAAAGATAAATGTATTTTATATAAACCAGAGGCCACCAGTGATTCCACTTATCACTAAGTTTTGTAATGGGTACCGTTTTTTCAAAAGCTTTTCATTTATTACAGGTGAAGTTTAAATTGTACATATTCAATAAAGAAAGTGGAAATGCTTACTTGAAGCTGCAGTGTCCCGCCTGGTTTCATAAAATGTTTAAGCATATGTAATTTGTTTACCTTATACAGTAAGTCTGTGCAGGTCTATGTGACACACAGAAGATGTACAGTAGTGGAACATTTGAATAGTAGAGTACAAAGAAATTTAACTGTGGAAGAATTTAGCAAACAGAAACCTATTAGTTATATTTGAGTGAATTTAGTGAATTAGTTACATTAGTCAATGAGTGTAACTAGAAAAAAGGGAAATAATTGGGCGTTGTAAATGGTAAAGTAAAAAGACTTGTCTAAATAAATAACCCTGATTCTAATTAATCTACTCAGAAAGGGTTTTTTTAAAAAAAAATTTAGTTTTTTAGTTTTTTGCTCAAGACAATCTAAAAACATTTCCAATGATCCAAGGAGTTCTTGGTAAAGGCCAACTTGTAATTTTATGAAGCATTTTGTCAGTAAATTCTTACTTTAGTTTTAAATATCTGCTGGATACTATATTTCAAAGAGAAACTAAGCTTGTTTTCCAAAAATGGGGATACACATGTTTATATTACACAAGGTGCTTTCTTTCAGAAATGTGCATAAAATGTAAATTGTAGAACATTTACTTCTTCTACTGTACTGTATATAATACAATTAAATCTGAAATAGTTAAGTATTGTATTGAAAAACATACATGCTGAATAAGGATCATTCATGTATTCTTTTTGCACATGTCTAACATAGTGTTCTAATTTACATGCAGTGCTAGATGTGAGTTGCATGTTGCCTTTAGAGCATCAGACTACTCTTTAATAAATAGAGATAAATGGGCTGATTGTAGTGTAATTCTGATGTACCATACATGAGGAAACCTGCATTTCTCCATAAATGCAGCTAAACGTTTGGAAAATATAACAAACCAAACTGCCGACAAGGTCTATATTGTGATCAAGTTAAATGCAGTAAGGATTTATGAAGTGGACAATAGTGTAAAATTAAACATCATTATGTGATACTGAAGCTTTAAATGGGTTGAGCAAGGATATTTAACAGTTATCTAGACAGACAGTCTATTATGAAGAAGAAGAAGAAGAAGAAGAAGAAGAAGAAGAAGAAGAAGAAGAAGAAGAAGAAGAAGAAGAAGAAGAAGAAGAAGACGACAAGCACCACCACCCAAATCCCTGAAGTGGACACGCATGAAACAACAATGTAACAAAAAAAAACTCATCAGTTTTTTGACAGTTCAGTAAAAGTAACATTGCCAAAGCCTGTTCGTAGCAGGTAAATCATTATATGACCAAAGACAACGCTCATTAGCAGCCTTGTCAATCATGTGAGAGCAGCGGAAGAGCAATGCTCATGATAAGATAGGGTTACCAATGAAGATGTTAATTTCCTATTCATCCATCAAATTTCCTGAAATCAATTTACAATGTGTCAAGTTTATTATGCTGCCTCATAGACAGTATAAGATTTTGTGATTATAAACCTATTATTACTGTGGTAGATCATTACTGATAGAAATAAAAATACCAGTTATGGAACCTGTGTTTTGTTTATCTATTTCCTTATTTCTCTCTTTAGTTATGTATGCTGTTTGTAGGTATTTCGAACAGGATTATGAATGACAGGGGCTTGGTTTTGCATATATTAAATAAGTATTTGTGCACTGCTTGCTACTGTCAACAGAGTAGTTCATTAATGGTGTATCTTAAGTAAAATATGGAAGGATTCCAAGAAAAAAAAATAACTGACTGAAATTGAACAGGATGAAAGCGAAGACACAGCTGAAAGACAATGTGTGCCAAAAGGCAGTAAGAACAACAAATTAATTCTTACAAAAGCACTAGATTTCAATTTCTATTATGTATGTTTATTTTTTGAGTTTTTCTTCACAACTATGTTGACAACAAAGACAATTAAAATAATGATACCTGAAACTTTTTTTTTTTTTTTTTTTTTTTTTTTTTTTGCATTGTGGTGCTTGCATATTAAATATGCAAATAATGAATTAAACTGTGACAATTACACATGAATGTGAGCAGTATGTCAAGTACTGGCAGTGGTGCAATCATTTGTAAAGAGAAAATATTCCATTCCAAGAGATGTCATGCTGTTTAGGCAAAATGGTTTTCTATCAGTAGCAATGCTACCACTGCTGCTTCATACAGTGTGCAAATGAATGTGACAGCACTACCAATTGCTGCCAGTCCTTTCCTCTTGACAGAGCAGATGTCACTCAACCATCCCAAACAGACAAGGTCGCCCCGTGCCAGAGACGCCCAAATGTGTGGGGTGCTGCAGAAGGGTGCATGTGCAGCATGGCCGATAGATTACGTAGAACCCTCTCTGAGGAAGCCCTAGGCTTTTGGAATATTTTAATTCTGATTTCTGACTATATTATCATGCAGTTGTAACAGCTGAATTGTAATTTGTAGCTCTGAGGTGATTTGAGACACTGCCTGAAACAACAGGACAGCTGTGGGAATGAAGCTGGTTTCTCGGTCTGATTGTTTCCCCACCTTCTCTTTTTATCTCTTCTTCCCCTCCCTTTCTGTATTTTCTGGATAATTGTCACCATCCACTTTTATCATATCCCCAAGAAGCAGCTTACAGTAACAGTGGCTTTGGTCAGGTCTAATCCTGTCTTCTCATGCTGCAGGAAAATCCCAAGTATTTGGGACCTATTGATAACCCTTGCGCTTCTTTTCCACAAAAGATGGATGACTCTGGCAAGCTTGGGAGACTACAGATAATGGGATTGACTTGGTACTTAAATCTCAGTGAACCAAGGCAGCATAAGTAATTAGTGAACTGGATCCATACCGGGGTGCTAATGATGGGTAATGCTACCCAGAGCTGTTCTAAAACCCACAAGATGCACATCAATCTCATTCAGATAAAAAGCCAAAGGACACTGCTTATAGACATCATTTATTTTGTCTTAAGTACAGAACTTATCCTTTTAAAAATCTAATTTTCCCGAGCTGCCACATGGTAGAACAAGTGAATGTCCTGTTCCTAGGGGTTCATTAGGAGTACAATACTGTCACAGGGATTTCATTAGGAAAGGTTAATAACAAGAAGCCACACGTTTGATTAAGAATGCAGTTTCTTGTGAAAGGCATAGATTGGAGCGAAAATAGAGTTTTGTATTAATATCAAAATAAAAGATTCTGGATACATTTGTGGACAAGTTCTATTTGGAGTAAACTGTTACTTTATCAGTTTTAAATGGGCACAATACTATTAATTGTTTGTTTTCCTAAGATTTATTTGTATTTTTATACAGCCAATATATTTTGGATCATTTTTTCTGTCATCAGATTTTAGTTCTAATATGTTTCATCAATGTATTGATGTCCTTATACAACTATTGCCGAACATTGTAATAAAAATTTGTTTCTGATGTTTTTGATGAGCCTAGCATTACTGTAAACATCATTGTACAAATATCTGCAGATACTAAAAAGCAGAGCAACACAAGATGATTAACACCAGAAAGGGTGGCAGTGATAAGAAATGGATTTTACAGAACAACTTTGTAAATAAGATGTTCATCTAAGGTGATCGCTATTGTTGGTAATGAGTGGATCAGCACAGCTTACAATCTAAACAGACCTATTCCAGTTTACAAACTCAATAAACAACTAATTAAAGGTTATCTATTTACCCTGTCTGTTGTAGTAAAAGTCTACAGTATGGGACCTGACTTGTACCGCTCAAAGGTTTGGTTGCTGTAGTTACTTATTTGTTTTACTGCGGCAGCTGGAGAGAGACTCTCTTCCTGAACTGTGTGACGACAAACCAAAACTTTGAAAAGGGGTGGTTACCATAAGACCCCAGTGGCATTGTCGATACATACATTAAAAGTTGCAAAATATCAGCATATAATATACACATACAGTGGTAACTTTGCTAACTTGTAGTTAAGATAATCAATTATGTGCCTGTCTGAATGTGTTATCTATAAATTAGATACCTCAATAATAAGACAATTTCATATTTTTACCCACTAGTCAAAAATAATTAGATACTAGTACAAGGATCAAAAAAAGTTTGCATAATTACTGATACAAAATCTGTATATACTATACTGATATAAACAAATACAAAGTCTGGGGGGGGATTTATTTTTGTCCACTTTGCATATCTCCTTCAACTTTGTCTCATTAATGAGGTGGAATTATTATTTGTCTCTTCAACTGGATTCAGAAAGCTCAATTAGATTCTGAACTATAGATTGACCAGGCCATGGACCAACAGCCTTGATGTGTGTACCATGCCTAAACACTTAACCAAAATCAACAAATCAGAAATAATAGGTACCACTGTAAATTCACTGAGAGAGGTTCTGCTTCAGTATTGTAACCTTCTCAACAGCACTTGGTTCTTTTAAACATATACTTTAAAATGAAATTTGGTTCCTTTAAAACTACAATAAATATGAACAGAGAGCTGTTTGTTCAACATGCTATAAACACATACATAAAACACATTCAGGTTTTAACTGTTTTTGTAATTTGAATTACAGTTAAAAGAGAAACAGCCGCCTCACTTCAAACTGATTGAATTTGCCTATGCACGTTCCCTGCGGTACAAAGACTTCCTTAAAGAGAAATAGGGTTATTTATTTATTTTTTTTAAATCACTCAAGTTCAATTGCAACCACTAGCTCCTTTGAAAATAATTACGCTTCAAGCTTGAAACACATTTCCAGACATCAGCACAGCTTACAATGTGTGCAAATGCACACTGCATTGAGGACAATTAAAAAATGTAACAAAGGTGGTTTGCTTACGTGAACTGCCATTATAGATATCACCATCCCTGGGTAATGTAGTAGTGCTCCATTTGTCATCATACACAAATTGAGACTGTTGACTTACAGCTCCACCTAGAGGTTATACATGGATGTTGTGTTAGGTGGTTTCATCTTGCTTTCCCAGAATGATTAAACAAGGTTACGAGTCCTTCACCAAAATTTTGATAACGAGGCTAAAACAGTGAAAGTTAACCCTGTAAAGAGGTCCTGTGCATCTAAAACAATATAACAACAATGGGGTGTATATCTCCTCGTATGAAACTATGAAAAGAGACATTAATTACAAAAATCTACAGAATTGTTTTTTGTTTTGTTTTTTTCATTGAAGGTTACAATTGAGGCTGATACTGTTGTATTTATAACAAGTACCAAAAACCAAAATCAAGTAATTATGGGCAAGTATATGGCCAATCCACAGCTCATTTCAATGAACCTCACATTTAAGAGTAGGTTAGGTAAATGTACAGGTCACATAAGGAATTTGAACTGAGCTTCCATGACCCACATAAACTTTGATCATATCACAGGCAGAGCAGCTCAGAGCTTATCAGCTCAAACCTGACTTAGCCTTTCCTATTTAAAGCCTGATATTAAATCGCTGTATTGAAAAATGTTCAAAAAAATGTAGAGATTTCACTGCAGTGGCTTTTTAGAGTGCATTTTTTTCAAGTGTAATCCAAACTGTATGCACTATATATATTATATATATATATATAGATATATATATATATATATATATATATATATATATATATATATATATATATATATATATAGCTCAAAGAGCCAGCTGCCCAACGTTTCGATATGTTGTACATATCTTTCTCATATATATATATATATATATATATATATATATATATATATATATATATATATATATATATATATATATATATATATATAAGAAGCTAGTCCTTGATACTATTAAATAAAATCGTTTGGACAACTTTTCGTGCACACCCACACAAACATTGTTAAATGTACAGACTTGCAAGGATTTGTTTTTTTAAAACATCTTGGACAGTCTTGACTGTTTTTTAAAAAGTATATTGGAATTGTGGATGTTCAGTAATTCATTTCATTTTTAAATATGTTGCATTGTGTACATAATATTAGCACAAACATGTTATAATGTACAGATTGCAGATTTGCTTATTAAAACCACAAAAAAGTCTTACTATTACTTGTTTGCAATCTTACTTCCATGAATCTGTAGCTGTTAGTGTGATTGAAATTGCCATCCATTATAGTTCTCCAATTAATCATTGAATTAAATGAATTCTAAACATACATGTTCCTTGTTATTAATGATATCATATGTATCAATTAGAGGATAAAACTAGCCATTGTTAAACCAAGTATTATAAATTAAAATGCAGAAGCTTGCTAATTAGGTCAACATATTCCATTCACATTTTAAAACATGTACATATATATCTTTATTACTAATTCAATGTTTTGGTTATGCAACATGTGATTTTGATTAAATAATCTCAATAAATTATAACAAACTAGAACGTGATTGAACATACTTTCATTAAATTCAGTGATTTGTATTATATATATTATATATAATATGTTTCTCTTTAAAATTGCTCTATAAAACAGACATGGGATACATTGATACAGGATCTTATTTTAACCAAATGCAAAGGCAACGGCAAATGAAAATGTTAAACACTAACAAGAAACCGAGTTGCAAGTGCAGCAGCAGTATTGTATTTTTTTAAAGCTGTTTATTTCTCTGAAAAGCAGCTTCTGCCTTTCACCTTGCTTCAGAACGGGACCCGGAATGGACTGTATGATGGAAAATTGGGTTAATTGTATTTAATGTATTATGTTTTGGGTTTTTTTTTTTGTTTGTTTGTTTTTTAAATAACTGTATATAATGTATTATGCATTTATCTGTATATAGTATGGATTTTCTTTACTGCTTCTTGTAAAGAACTTTGTGATGGTGGTCCACTATGAAAGGTGCTATATGAAATAAAGATTGATTAATTGATCGATTGATTGAAATGAGGGCACAACCATTTCTGTAATAAGGACCATACTCATGAAACATTTACCTCACTAATAAGTTTGCACCATTTTTTTGTAAAATGAAAATCTGCTAATGTTACCAAACAAACAAGTAACAGCATTTAGCAGTATGTTAATTATTTGAATTTTATTTATTTATTTATTTGTTTATTTATTAACATGTTGTTTCCTTTACATGCAAAAACAGAAGGACTTCATGTGAAATTTTCTGGCTAGAGTGTGGTTTATATATGCACACACACCCAAGATTCTCTGATCATTTACCCGCGACTAATGATCAATTATTGGATAATTAATTTTCATTGACATCTCATGTATAAGCAGATCAATAGGGTTTTTTTTAAATGTTTGTGTAATACAAGTCATACAATCCATCTTCATAGTAATGTTACATGGCTAAAACAATTTAAGTAGCTTTAAGGACAAGTGGTTGCAGTGGGGTTATCTTAATATATTACTTCTGCTACAGTAAGACAGGGAACAAATTTAATATGCTAATATTTTATGCAATTGTCTATGCTTGCTGTTTAAAATTGACTTGGTAAGTACAGTAATTACATTTTATCTGCCCTGGGTTTCAAAACCTAGTGAACCACTTAGAACATATTTAACAGGTCCTGAAAGATGTTTTAAATAATGTTTATTTATCAATTTGAATATATATGATATAAACAAACATTACAAGGACATTATTTGTTGGCCCTTGCATCTCATTAAAAAGGTTTGTTGGTTCTAATAATGAAAGTTTTCAAGGCATCATCTTCAAGTTGGTAAAGCTGGTTTGGGTTTAAGGAAAAGGGCTTATAAAATCTTTGTCATTTGATTTGATCAAAGTAGATCCTGCCAATGATAATCTCTGAGTAGCCCTCATTGCACAGTTTAGTGCTTCTCTTACATAAAATGTAAACAGTATTTTAAACGAATATATTTGGAAGTTTAATACTGAGACCACTGCTTTTAAGTAGACGAAAGCAAAGATAGAACGACATTCCTCACAAGTAATAATTTAGCCATATTGTTGCTTTTGATGCATGTTTAGCTAAACCATACATACACGTTACATACAGTTACATGCAGTCAATCAAAAAACAATTACATTCAGCCTCTGCAGTGTATGTTAGTCAGCTACTTTAAACACACTTCCAGCACACTTTCTTATGGGATTACAATATTAATATTGTTCAGTTTTTGGACGAGCAAACATGTTTTGTTTGTTTTAAAGTACAATTTTTGAGGCCTACATCTGCTAACCTAGACCATAACTACAATGCATTGCTAAATTAGCACAATAATTTACTGGCAGCAATCATTTGATGCTGAGTCCTTTAGTTTGGTAAAGTTTAGACTTGGAAAGACAGGGAGATTGGGACGATCAGTAGCCTGTTCCCAAGCAATGGATTAAAAAATAAACTAATCAAAAGCAATTAAGAGTGAATTCTCATAAAAAATATGTGTTGATGTAGTCGTTCATGACATCCCCTCAGAACATCTCAGTCCATTTTCATGTCCAGAACACAAACCAATGGCTCCTGCTTAAATCAAATTAGTAATTAGTACATTGAATCAACAATTAGGCAACAAAAACTGCATAAAATTAATGTCACTGCAGTCAGCTTTGTCGACCCATCATAACCTAAAAGTTGCTTTTCATGTTACAACCTACAAAGATCACTTCAGCTTAGGGTGGTGCTTCTTGTTTTAATTTTAGACAATACTTTATCACTGTAGGGCAATACTTGTTTTTTGAGAGCAACATTTATGTTGTTTATTCGGTTCAGATAAATGTTCCAACTGCTTTATTCATCATTTCTCTGCTTATGTATATTGACATTTTTCACTTGTATCTTCCACTGCTCTAAGTTGGGATGTCAAAAATTGTGCTTGCGGAAATGAAAGTATCCTCATTATGCAAATTTGGGTTCCACTGATAGGCATGTTCTGTTTTATAAATTACGTACTCTTGTCATATTGTATTTGAATAACTTCAGAGAAATTGGCACCAAGATTTGAAATTGTGTGCCTTGTATGCCATTGTTGATTTAGTCAGTGAGTAGAAAACAGACATATGTTGATTTTTAAATGTGTGCATGATTGTTTTGTTATAAATGTTATTTAAATGAAGCCTAGCTGCATAAGTAATTCCTATATATATATTCTTGAAAAAGTTTTGAATTTGAATAAATACATTTTAATGTTTATATTTAATAAAATATGTTAAACAGTACCAGTTAGTGTATATTTTGAAACTATTTCTTGCAAACAAATGTAGCTCATACAAATAAACATGACGGTTTTCCTTCAGGAAAAAATGAATAATCATGTTCTATTAACAGATACTAAGAAACAAAACTTCAAAATAAGAAGTAAACTTCAGATATGAAAATTAGACATCATGGGATATTATATTTGGTAATTCACTTAAAAAAAGTTTTAGCTGTTTAAATTGTATTTGATTGACTTTAATAAATAATACACCATAAAGATAATCAGGTATTATTATTATTATTATTAGTAGTAGTAGTAGTATATTATAACTGACATTTATTTAGGCATAACTTTGTGTTCTCTGTGAAAACAATAAAAAAAATACATCAATTGATATGTAATTCTACATTTTAAATGCTAATAGTTTTTTTTTTTTTTTTTTTTTAGGCAGGACATACAACACTAAATGATTTTAAAACACATTTATGGACAATTATGTATTAATCATGGTCAGTTTTCAGTACTATTATCTCAGTCACTAACTAAGTGCTTACATGAGGAACAAAAATAAATAAATTTATATTTAAAAGATTAATTAAGATAATAGATAGATAGAGAAGAGAAGAAATTGTGCATTGAAGAAACAGGAAATATTGTTTACAAAGCCTTCAAAAATGTCTAGTTGTAATTATTATTATTTTATTTATTGCTTAACAGATGCCCTTATTTACAATTGTTACAACTATATCTATTTTTACATACAATTAACCCTGTATATACTTTTTTTTTTTTTTTTTTTTTTTTTTTTTTTTTTTTTTTTAACTGGAGCATTCTAGGTATAATACCTTGCTCAAAGATACAGTAGCAGTGTCTCCTACCTGGGATTGAACCAACCATCCTCTGGCCAAGAGTCTAGAGTCCAGAGTCCTAACCACTACTCTATTAATGTTATTGAAAATAAATAAATACAGTACAATAAATGGCTCAAATTCCTTACAGAATTGAGCTTTGGATTTTGGATATTATTTTGTGGTAATAATTGCAATCAAACATTGAGTTCCACACCTCTGACAGTAACAAACACAAATTGCATCAGCCCCCCAAAAATTGTTGGGGCTAATTTTAATATTAATGAATTCTTTACAACCTCAGTTCAACACTTTCGATTAAGCTTTAATTAGTAGCCAGAGGGGAATCCAAAACAAAAATAAGGAGATGAATAGCTAATTAAGGTAGTTTGACGCAGGCAGACTTTTTTTTAAATGACTTCTTGTTGTTGGCTGTGCAGGTCTGTCAAGGTAGGAAGTAGACAGTTATTATCTTTATTGTAAGTATAAATGCTGTAATATATTGTTGCCCTACCAGAGGCAGATAGTTTACAAGGACTGCACTGTAATCTGTCAGTTCCCGTCCTATTATCATGCTAATAGGATCATTATTTTTTAAATAAAATGGACTTAAAGAGAGTAATCTTGATAGCCATTAGGAAGGTACTCTTTCTGTATCACTTTATTGTTAGCCATATATGTTTTCCTTTAGTTTTTTCTATATCCATTTTTTCATGGCATTTTGTACCATTTTATAACCAACCAACCAAACTCAATACATTTGAAATGTTATTTTACCTCCTGATCAACACAGCTGTTAGAATGTGTTGAAAATGCCTGCATGCAGCTATTGTGGTTTTCTCTCTCGAAACCAAGCTTAGCATATTTATTTTATGAAAAATATTTAATTGTTGCATATGTTCCAAGAGTGGTTTATATCATACATATGTCAAATCGTATTATTATGGATTCTCATTGTGTTATCAATCACTACATTGAAGAAGCCAAAACATTTCATCTGCTTGACCGTACAATTTAGAAGTTATGGGTGAATCATTTTGTTATATCCATGAAGGAAGGTTACAAACAACAGATTGATACAGAAACTCCAACAGAATAGGTGTCAACAAACATTCTGGTAAGTGTTATACTAATCACAATGTACTTGTGTTTTTAACCTTTAGGGGCACACTGTTATGTTAGTAATAATTGAAAAACATATGTATGTGAGATACAATGTATTGAAATCAAAGAAAACTGGCTTCAGGTTTGATCTGAAATTATTATGTGGATGCCAAAATAACTCATTTATGATTTTTGTGGTAGATTATTTTCCTTGTGATCAAACATTATGTATTTCTGACTGCAATGTATTCTGTTTGAATATGTCTTTCTCAATGCAGTATTTGCATCTAATCCTATGGTTTACAGCACTCTAGCATATCCCAGCCATATTCAGTCTATATACAAAGGCACAGGATTCTCCCTTAGCACTCTTTGCCAACCATAAAATGTACAATTGTTCCTATGGTTTCTGCTGGGATAGCTTGTGTAATAGTACATTTAATCTTGCAGGTTCTCATTTTATTTTTTTGCTTGTATCTGTTATTTGTTACAGGCTTTGAAGCTAGCAGTCCCAATAAGACCAGGATAAGAACACATGAAAAAATAAATGATATTGTTTCTGAGGTATTAAATGTAAGCCTGGGTATCATATCTGAATAGTACCGGTGAATTGTAATCAGGTACTTTGGCTTAACAGTGTTGTTTTTTATTACTAGGGTGGCTGCCATCTGTTTCATACAAACTCTGACAGTGAATTGAAGGTATCGTACTTCTACCGGGGCTCTGAAGCCTTATTCCGTAATCACTAAATCTACACATTGTAATGTAAGTCCACAAAGCAGAAATCCACATCAAACATTGTTCATATGACTAGCGCTGAAAAGCTTACATTTCATTCGAGGTGTCAAAAAAAAAAGACTAATACATTTAAGCTACAGCAGCATTGTAAATGAATACATAATTTGTGCTGGAGGTAGAAACAAATGAAAACTGGTTTGTTTTATATGAAAGGGTTCACTTAGAAATAAATAGCAGAAATTACATTTTGTTACATGACGGTGTCACTAACACTTCTACTAAGATCAAATAAGATAAAACAATGTCTGTGATCTTTTAAAAACTCAGTTGTGTAGGAATGTTCATATTGTAGTCATCTTTAGTCTCCTGCACAGCGTTTCTTTTAATATTGCTTTGTGCATCATAAGTAACAACTTGTGATCATTAGAATGCATTTACTAATAAAACTAAACTGCTTGATTATTAATTATTGCAGTGCCTCTATAGTGCCAAACAAACCCTGTCACGCAGTAGCTTTTTAGTTAACCCATGACGTACACTGGAGATTAAACAATCCGTGATATCTGTCTTGTTGTCATCAAAGTCAGTTTAGTTTTCTTTGACCTTTTTCGCTTCTCTGCAAAGAATAAACAGCACATTTCGAACACTAGCTTGCTTCAAGTTGAATTAGAGTTGCCATTGTTCCAGAGCCAAGAACACAGTCCCAGGAAAAAATAAATAAAAAAGAAAAGAAAAAGTGCCTTTGTCTCCCTCGCAAGCTATCGCAATCCATTACTGCAAATTAGGGTTCAATAAAATTGGTATTCAGAGATAATTAGGGACGGCTTTGTAGCGCGGAGGATAATATGACCAAACCGCGGGTATGCAGCTGTGTGAACTGAAGTGTGACAGGGTCACTCCCTAGCCCAGGCTTTGAGGTCATACTCCTCACCCTTGACACCATGCAGCAGTCACAACTGCCTTCTCCTGCTGAGAAGGAAAGCACTCCAAATTAAATGAATTATTCCAACCCTTTTTGTAACTGAAACCGAGAGTACTGACGACGGAGACTTCCCTGCAATGTTCCAGATAACAAGGTTAGCGGAAAAGTGTCCTTAATTGGCAAAGGTTTGTCTTTCATTAATTAACACCTTTGTGTGAACACAAACTTGTTATCCGCACATTTCATGAGTGAAATATATTGCCAGTGTAATTAGAATTTGTGCTTAAGAGGAAATGTTGCTTATGTCAATGAGTGTAAATTGGTAGGAAAATCTGGACTCTTGGTTATTTCTGAGGCCTAATAACTCCTTGTCACTCCTTTTCAGAAAAATAAAATATCTTTGTTTACTGGTTTCAAAGAAACATTACATGAAATTTGAGAATATTTATTTTTTTGCCACATTTATAATGTCTTAAATATATTTGAAACTATAGCTTAAATATATCATAGGTAATAAAAAGAATATCCATATGAGGGTAAAAATAATATGTTCTTACCAAATATTATCAGTCTCATTTGTGGTATATTTCATACATGTGGATAGAAAAAGTAATTTTCTACAGATGTTATTTTGCCTTAATTTATTTTCAAATTCTTTATTTTCTGTCAGATTAAGATTTCTTGATGGAAAAGATATGTTTTTAAAGAAGAAAGATTAAACCAAGCATACAGTACAAATGTAGAATGACTTGAAATGTTTCTAATTTCAGGGAGTGTGCATGTTTACAGCTGTATTCTCAAAACTAAGCACACAGAATTAATTCATTGTGTGGAAATAGCAACGTTCTAGTAGCTGAGTGTGTTTCTCTACTGGCATATAAAAACAGACTAGTACTGACCTGCAAAAAAACTGAGGTTACAAACAGTATGAATGAGAACAACGCAACAAATTAATTTAGCATACTGTATAAATAGGCATGTTCAAAAGGGATGTGACTTAATCAGACCTGGATTGGCATAATAGCAAACAGACCCTTAGAGAAAAAAAAAAAAAAAAAGATATATAGTTAACATAACAATTGTATAAGTAACTTTTTAGGAGCTGAGAAGAATTAAAAGGTCACATTAAGCAAATTATTAGCTTATTTAAGAGTTTCATTAAGTAATTAAAAGCTCAGTTAGAATGAAAACCAGAAGACACTGGGGTCCCAAGGAAGCCCTGCACTAGACTAATCAGATAATATACGCTTTGCAAACTGAGACTAGTTTTGGGGGAAATATTTTCTAACAGTGGGTGTTAAAAGGTTATTAATCTTTAAAGCACTAAATAGCTCTTGGTTTTCTGTTTGGTAAGGTGCACTTGAAGAATTTAGCTAGAGGTTTGCTGTAATGTTATATAAAATTATATGAACATACTTTTAAAACAGGAGAACAATTGATAGCTTAAACTGTGCATCAGTCCTGTATCCATTAATAAACCACAGTAAAGAAACTAACTTAGGCAATCCTGAGATTTGGTACAATATCCACATTTTAAACCTTACATTCTGTAATGGATAAATTAATATCTAACTTACACATGAATTAAATATTTTTAGTTTCAAAAGATTAGACGTTTTTTAAAACAACTCTTAGTTTTACAGTACCTTGTGGACAGGAATGCTTCCGAAGAAGCAAATATATGACAACAAGAAGCAACCACATGACAACAGGACGCAACCCCATGACAACAAGAGGCAACCCCATGACAACAAGAAGCAACCCCATGACAAAAAGTAGCAACCCCAGGACAACAAGAGGCAACCTCATGACAACAGGAAGCAACCCCATGACAACAAGAGGCAACCCCATTATAGCAAGAGGCAACCCAAGACAAAAGGTGCTCATTAGCACCTTTGTTGACAGTAATTACAGAGGGGCAACAGAATGAAACTGCCCTCTCCCCCAGTAGGAGGGTGTTTCCAGGATAGATTTGCGATTTATTTATTTATTTATTTGGTAGGGGATTGTGGATAATCTTAAATTGATTGCACATCTGTTATCCATGTAGTGCTTTTCTTAAACATACAAATCATCTTTGCATCAAAAAGGAGACGCTTTTTTCCCCCTTAGTTTACAATTGTGTTGTGTCTTTTTCAATTGCTATGGAGCTTGCAGATGCCATTTATAACCTCCTTCTGCTGTAGGTAGTGGCATGAGTATGCCTTTTTGTTTTATTCTGTTTTAACATTTTATTAGAAGCCTTTATCTATGTCAGTATATGTTAGTAAAATAATATTATTAGTTTTTGGAGGGAAATTTCTAGTTCACATAGTTTCAAGATTATAAACAAACAAGGCATCCAAACAAAACTATGGAATGATGTAGTAAACAATCACCTAGAATTCACAAAATATAAAACTATGGATTTAATTAAAGTTTTTATTTTTGTGTTTATTTTATTAAGGTTCAGCCATATACTGACATATTGTTGCTTATTGTTGGCAAAAATCTGCTTCTGAAACTAGTCCTAATTCCCCACTACAAAATTCACAGCCAGCCAGATACACTGTGTTGCTAACAGTGGTATGAGGGGTATAGCAAAACAGCAATTAGAGAAAAGCCCCAGATGCTTAGGGACAAGCTTGGTAAGGTGAAGCTTTGTCTATCAAAATCGTGGCCAGAAAGAATCATTTTGTAATCCAAAGTTCCATAATAGCCTATTTTGAATAAATGACAAAGCAACAAAAAAAATGTTAACAGATTGAGACAAATCTCACTGAAGAGAAGACAATCAGAGCCAAATTCAATAAGCATTTACAGCTTTGTTTTTTTGTTTTTTTAAGGACGGTAGTACAGTTACAGAACTAGACAAAAAAAATTAAAAAAAACGCACAACCTGCCAGATTAACAGTTATTGAATTAATGTTTGTAACAATAAAATGTATAGAAAAAAAAAACTATAGCACTAGGGCAAATGCTTAGAGAATGTTTTGTGTATTTATTTGTCAAGAATAATCTTCCACAGCTCACTTTCCTATGAGAATACAGCTTCTTCTTGATTTCATGGCTGTGTAGCACTGAGGTACAAGGGGGCAAAGTGACTGGCCCACGGTAAGCCAGTGTATGGTTTGGGACATGAAATCAGCATCTCCTGGCTTCAAGCCTTCAGCACTAATCACTTGGACACACTGCCTCCTCAGTTTTCCGTTCATTGTATGTTGAAAGGATAATATGGGTTTGGAGATTTGTAGGGAATTTAATTGAAGATTATCAGTCACCAATTCAAATTTGAAGAAAGTGCAGGTTTATTAGAAACCTTTCACAGTTTAAGGTAAAACAAAGCAGAATATCAGCATATAAAGGCACTGCCAGAGGATTTCAATAGCTTTCTTTGACCTTTTCAACTCTGTCTGTGTGACTGTGTCCATGCCAAAGACTTCCAGACATATATGCCATTACATCGCTTAGCTAAGGAAGAAGTACTCCCCACGGTCACTTATTTTATTTGCCACTTTAACCCTTTAAGCAATAATCGGTAAATGTCACACAAATATTCCTGTATCTGCTGCATTGTGTTTTGTAAAGATTATTCATGTTCCGTGTTGGTTATCATGGTTCTATAGGGACAAGTGTAAAGATTCAGAAACAGACAATTCCACTTTATCTCTGGGATAATACAGTAATTATGTCACAGATAAAGTGAGTTAAACCCCATAGGATAGTGTACATTTAGTTTGTTAAATTAGTGTGTTAATTATAAATACAAGTGTTTTTTTTTTTTTTTTTAACAACTTACCATTCTTTACACCAGAGGTGCACAGTAGCATGCCCAATGAAGTACTATTAGTAGAAAACAATGAATTACTGTTGTACACTATTGCTCGCTACAATACAATACATGCTATGACTACAATAAACACATTCTATTTTTTGTAGCTTATTTTGGGTCAATTTTTCACTGTTGTGCATGCAATACATTGTTAATTAATTTGTACTGTAATTCAGACAGAAGTAGTTTGTCCACCTTTCTTGATAAGAGAAAAATGCTTGTAAAATGCTGTGGTCGGACGTACTCAGACAAACTGACTTTTTCATTGACACTTGGATGGTATCAAAATATCTGTGATGTTTGAAGACTTATGTATACATGTATCTATGTTTATTTATCCTTATCAATACACTACAAGGGAAGCAATCTTCCTCTTTCAATGTTTCTGATATTTGTATGGTGTCGGACTTACAATTATTGGTGTTGGACGTACACATCTGAAATTGCTTGGTAGAAATTTTAAACAATAACTTTTAATATAATTAATTATAATATAATGATTAACAGAATAATGTGCAGGTTTTTATTAAACAATAAGAAACCTTTCAGTAAATCACAATAAGAAAATAATTACCATATATCCCTGGATACATATTTATTATCATATGGTTGCATTCAGTTTCATCTATGTGTCAAACCATTGGCTTATTCCATAAAAGAGTAATATTTTCTAAAAGAAATATAGATAATTACCTCCAAAATGACACCCCATGTGTATTATTAGGATGGTTTTGAAATGTTAACTGTGAGGTTGCCTAATTTGTGGAACTTCCCTTGACTAAAATAGATTTTTTTCTGCTGATATGGTCATTTAAATGTATTTAGTCAGAAAATAGGTTAACTTCAATTGTCTTTTTGCATTGATTTTGATGGCAGTAAGTTATATTTCCATTTAAAACTAGACTGCAGTATTTCTATGTAATGCATAACCAGTTACAATGGCACCAGTTTGTAGCCATTGAGTAATTAAGTAATGTGCCATGTTTTGCCCTGTTATGTGATATTTGACTTGTTTTTTTTGGTTAATCTTTATTAAATACCACCCAATAGCAAAGTCATTTATCTGAGAGTTACCTTTTGTGAGTCCAGAAACCAATAATTCAATACTATAAATTGCACCGTTTTCTAATGATAATGCTAAATGTTGGGCGCCCCTAAGTCTCTCCAAGCATTGCCAAAAAAACACAATTACACCATCCAATAAGGTCTATGAAAAAACTGCTATTAAATTGAAACTCTAAGCAATAACTAAACTCATGTCAGACATTTGGAGTCATTCATTATGGCTTCTATAACTATTTTGTGAAACATTTCAGTGTAAGTGTTTTCATTTGCACATACCAAACATCCATAGAACATGATATTTAGGGTCCTCTCTAGTGTGTTTATAGTGTGATTCACTTGAAAATAATAGCAGTTTGTTTTTTGTAACATTTAAATGTCATTAATAGCCCTGTGCTAATTACTTTCTAAAAACTCTAAACATGCATTGTAAAACCAGCAGCAAATGGGAAAACTTATCAATAATATTGAATGCTTCAATATGGATAGACTTTGGGCTACTGTGTTCAACCCAACTACAGTCTCCAAACACAAGTACTGTGGGTCTTGGACTTTAGTGTTTCAACTTCCTGATGAAAACAAAACCTTTAAAAAAAACATAATTTCTGTAACATTTTTAGGATAATTATGTTGTGTTTTTTCACCATTTCCTCCTACTTGTGCTTCTCTGGTGGCATATTTCTCTGAAGACATTGGCCATATGATGATATTCAAATGACCAGGCTTTTTGTGATTTTCAGTTCTGCCAACCAGCAAATCAACCTTTATAATTAAATGTGACAGCCTGACAAGGAAAATGAATGTACAATGTTATACTTATATTCATTTTTATGTCACATCGCTGTCTGTGCACTTGTTTTTCTCTTTGTCAATAGCCGAAGGCTCATTTCTGCACTAGAAGCACATTTTATATCCAGGCCTTCAGACAGATCCCCTTCGCCCTAGTGAATTTGCTGATTAATTTTGGATGCTCTTCTTAATTAACACCCCAAAGGAAGTGTAGATTGTCTAGCCTATATTCCATGTAAAACAAGTGAATCTAAAGAACGATGACCTAAGGAGACAGACGCACCCACTCTAAATGACTTTACAAGAGCATTGAATATCTCGCAAGTCATGGCCTGGTCAGACTAGGCTTTAGGAAAGTAGGTCTTTAATCAGGCAGGAATGAGCTTCGTATTAGTCTAATTTTATTTTCTTTACTGTTGACAAAGAAGAGGCCAAGCAAGATGCCACTCGACAGTTGAAACATGCTGCACTCGTGCCAGCCTTAATTGTTAATTGGTGCCACTTTTAGTTTCAGCAGGATAAGTCGATGATAGATGGGGGCAAAATAGAGATGTGGTTCATTTCAAAGTCTGAAAAAAATTGAACTAATTGGATTGAATCGCTGCTACCTCTTTATTGACAGCCACTAAGATGGGTGACAACCAGTTTCATACAGAGAGCACTGCACACTTTGGGTACAAATCCTGAGCAGGTTATTTACTGTACACTGTTAAAATAAAAACTGTGATAACTGTGATAATGTTTAATTTTCAAATAAAAGTGTTGCCAGGGCTGATACCTTTCTTCATGTTGTGATATAGGTGCATGTATACAAAAAAACAACTGTTGATTTTGTGTCAGGGATAACTGAAACAACATCTGGTTTAACACCCTGAGGATCACACAAACTGTAGCTCCCACAATGTTATGTTTTAGGGCTGTGCTATCTGAAGAGTTGCTGTAGCAGAGCAGGAATAACTCAGATGTGATCCTGCATTATCTTCCTTAGTTCAGTCTTTTTACTATAATGCGTGCTTTTGAATTCTGTCTCATGAACTGTGTTTAGTATATTTTAGCTAATGTAGCCTTTTTATTAGTACAGACTCCTATGCTGATATAAATGATTACCCCTCATAGTCTGCTTCTCTGTGTCATTTTATCAGGAGAGGTGGACAATGCTATACGGTATATGGAATATATATGTATATGTGCTACTGCCTGCTTGCCTGATTGTGCTGTATCTCAGTCTTTTGTTAGCAACACCTGTACCAATACAGTTTTTCTTGTGGTTTCATTCCAAAAAATCATTATTTCACATTAATGGCATTTGATTTCACATTAATGGTATGTTATATAGTTGCTTTTGTATTACACTGGCATTTTATAATATTTAGACTGATAAGAATTTAAATATTGTTAACATCAGGCGTCCGAGTATAAAAAGGCCCTGTTGCATTTAAATGCTGTGCCTTTCAATGAGAAATCAGGTGGGCTTCCTGATTTTATTTATTTATTTATTTTATTGTCTGTAACCTGCAATAACATTGTGTTATACTGTTTATGTATTTTGTTCTATAACTCTTGTTTCGATTTTTTTTTTTTAAATCTGCATTTTGTGTTTTTTCTTTATACCCAAGAAATGCTAGTTTTATCTGCACAGATAAATTGTGGCCCTGTTTTGCACAGAGCTGTACTGATAAAGAATGACTTATTTAATGTTACTCTTATTTTCATATTGTGTCTTCTTTAGACTGAGTTAGTTAACTTTTTATATAACTTAGTAATTTTTGTAATTTTTTTTTTTGATCTGAGCAAAATTCCCACTTTGGCGCAGTCAGGTAGTTTCTCTAACAATGCATTTAAAGTATTAGTAATAGATGGCAATTAGTGGCACTTACACTGGTACTAATCATCAGCATTTTTTAAGCAAATAACATTTCCAAAGCTGGTCTAATTTTCCTGCAGCTAACAATACTTTACAAGGTTGTTTTTTTTGGTAATGCAACGTTAGGCATAACGGAAATTCATTTGGGACCTAAGATGTTTACAATGCAACCCTAGAGACTCAGTAGAATAAATATGCATTATAATAACGAGCCTTCTCACGCTAAATAGTTGTATAATTGGTTCTAGAGTTTTTGAATGATTGTTTAATGCACTACATTTGTGCACATCATATCAGCTTTAGTAAGGACAATTGCATGCTTTGTCCTCCAGCAAACAAGTTACAAAGGAACATGAAGTCCTCGTGTAATTGGGATATTTTGGGGAATTTTGCTTCACCATGGTGCACTCTAGTGAAATTAAGACAGTAAATCTATAGGACCAGTTCATTCTGTAGCTTGCCCTATCGTTCTGAACCAGTGACACATTTTGAGCTCCCTTTGCTTGAGCTGTGATGATAACAGTTTGGTTTGGAGGTATAAGTAACAAATGAGATCAATTAAAATGTCCAAGTGGGGCACCTGTCTAAGTGTAGGGTTGCACTAAATGATTCCCACATCTTTGTTTCCTGTACAGGATTCCATTTGGAACCTCATCACAACCATGGCAACAATAGCGGAGTTGTTCCTTAATGGATAGCAACCAAGAAAGCAGACCTTATCTGCTGGCCCAGGTATATCATTATTATCGCGCACTGAAAACAACAGTACTTTTCAGCTCCATCTGCACAAATAATCCCTATGCCTTTTCAGCATACAAGATCTAGCTGTGTTTAATCTGTAACAAATTTGTAAACCCAGCCACTTTAGTGATTCAATGACAGCCCATTTAGAATACAGTTAAATAAAAAGGAAATAGTAGGGTTATACATTATTAATTATCTAATAATTGTATTACATTTCTACCCTGGCAACCAATTCAACAGCTGTCCTTTTTATAGTTAGCTTTGTGTGTTATGTATCAATATATTGCCTTTATATCGATCACAAAAGGGTGGTTTGAATATGAAACACTGTCGTTCCATTAAGTTGAAACACATTCACAATGTATTGAAATCTGCTTTCTTAGTATTATTTGCTATTTGGTTAAAATATGGTCAGCTGGGGAAACCACAGTCTAAACTAAAGCAGTTGCTGCAATTTGGCTTGCAAACAAATACATTATTCTGAAAAAAAAAAAAATAAAATAAAAATAGAACAGGAAAAAATAAAAGAATGAAGGCATTAACTTGCACGCAACTTATGTACTTTCAGTAAATCCTGTTATTTAAGATACTAGACAGACGGAATATTACAATATTCTTTAGACTGTGATTATGTGCTATGAAAAGCAGGCATTGTTGTAAAACTGTTTTAGTTTTAGTGATTTACTTGGGTATGTACCTGACAGTTTGGTTGTTATTTCCCAATGACCGGTCCCCTCTGTGTTTTTCCTGAATATTTAAACAGAGGATGAAAAATGTTTACAGTACTGGAATGATATAGGATCCCTTGTATATACTCTATTTGTTTTAAAATGTATGAACAGAAAAATGTTTATTAATTTGTACTTTATTATGTTGTTGTTAATCATTTCAACCATACAACAGCACAAAAAGTAGAATATACAATATAAAATACAGAGAGGTCTACTGTATAGAGGCGAACCATTCCCCTGTGAGGAGACTCTCTTATGTCCTGGTGAACGTGTGATACCAAAGAATATAAAATACAATGTCTTATAAGCATTACCAACACTATCACAGGTATCCATTTTCTTGAGTTTGGTCTTTGCCCTGTTTTTATGACAGTATTTCAATTTGAAATATGCAGATAGACTGTACAACTTTATAGAAAAGTTGCTTCTGGATCCCTCCCCATGCTGCAGGTCAATTTCACTCCAAGTGTATATCTGCAATAAAACAATATGACCTACACCGGGTTTGATTAGGAATCAGACAGAAGCAGTTTAATATAGCACTGTAGAACATATATATCCTGAATTAAAGGGGTACAAAGTTTCAAATGAATGGGTAATATGGATAATGTGTAAAAATAGGATTGGATAACGCCTTGGTTATCATACTATTATAGCTGATTTTAAGAGGAGAATTTTAAGATACGATAATACTTTAAAATATGTTTGTGTCCCAACAGCTTAATTATATTTTGGAGAATTTTACTCAGACGGATAATGTACATACAGTACAACTAACCTACAGAGTAAACAAGCAACAAGGATTTTCTTTATTGTAAAATGTACCATACAATTTAAGAAAGTGGAAAACAGCAGCTTAATGAAAAAAAATGTTAAGTAAACAACTGTATCCCTAAAAGAGAAATCAAAAATATTTTATAAGGGATTTGATACAGAAAATAATGTTGCAAATCATGTACAAATCACAGCTATACACTCGCCAATTACTGTTGGGATTTAAAGAAACGGGGGCAGGCCCAACATTTCTGTCAGCGTTTCTGTTTGAATTCAACTGATAAATATTGTGTGTGCGCGTCTATTCAGCCAGCACGTTTCAAAGGATTGTTTACCCTAACCTTGTAATCAACCTGCCTAGCAGCACCCTATTACCCATGATAACAAGGCCACTGCAATTTGGGCTGAAAGAAGGTTGTCTCAGATGGGTTTTCTGAAGCTTTAGTGATGGAGCACTGCTCTGTTATCTCCATTTGTAATTTGTTTTCAAGAACTGTGATTTACATTTCAGTTGGATTACACCTTTTAATGTATCACAAGCATTAAGTGGCTGCAGTGAAAATTCACATCTCTGCTAGATTTCAAACATGCATTTGAGGCTTCAAGTGAAGGGGATTACAATTGCAATTAAAATCAAAACCCTACATGTCTATCTACAGATACATAATAACCCTTTGTGTGACAGTAGATAATATATACAGGTGGTCAGATGCACGCGGCTCAAGTGGATAACCTAAAATATTACCTTGTGCCGGTTAATTTGAATATGATGTAATAACTGTTATTTTACTGCAGAGTACTGAATGAGATGCAAATATAATCAATTTGGCAGCAGGTGAATGAAAGGCCAGGTAGTCCTATCCTGAACAGTAGCTTGGATTCATTATAAAGTTTAATTAAGCTCTATTGTTGCTTTGCTGAATCTCGCTGCATAGGTAATACATGTATACAGCTTGTAACATAGGCAAGTTTCCACTGGCCATGGCAAATATAAATAAAATAAATACAATTAAAGTTAACAACTATGTTCTCTCTCTTTGTGATTTTGATTCGCCCCTTGCAATTTTATTGAACTGTTTTTCTTTAAAAAAAAAAAAAAAAAAAAAAAAAAAAGATCCCAGTCTTGAAAAGGAAATATAATTTTTAGTCTGCATCAACATTATTTTCCATACAATAGATGTTTATGATTTGGCTATGACAGTGCTTTAAAAAATGTAGTTGTACACAGGGGAGTTGGCATGTGAGCATATCTTCCACAGGTATTATTGATGCGTAGTGCATAATTAAATACATCTGTATCCACCACTTGGTTTGGAAATATTACACAATGTAAACACTCAGGGGTTAACGCTTCTACTTAAATAAAACACACAGGAGGAGATATTTTCAGATCTGTTAGTAATATTTCTTAACAATCCTTTATATACTTACATAGTATGATAAACGAATTACTTGAGCTGCCAGTTCGACAAACATAGAATTGGTCTCTGTACTGTAAAAATGCAAGCTTGAATTCCTGAATGTCCAGACAAGTTGATTGTTTGTGAAATGGTTTAATTTAAATGGCAGTTCAATTATGGTTCTGTTTTTATTTGTGTCAAAAGTATTTTTTAGCCTAATGAAAATGTACTGTCTGCCACGACTGGTGCGTAATTGCAGCTATTGAGTTGATGCATTTTATTTACAGATTTTAAAATGCAATGACAATGTAGGTCTTTGTTTTTAACAAATATAGTTGTATTTATTTGTCTGCAAAAATAGAAATATCATTGGTATAGCTAAAAAAAAAAATAGCTTTGTGTCTTAATAAACTAATTTTTCATCTGATAATGTTGCAATAAAACATGTCTTTGTTTTACAAAGAACACTTTAAAATACTTGATTTGTGGAGTATGTATGGACAACATCCCCACTCCAGTGTTGAACTGTGCGTTATAATTTATACATTTTGTTCTGAAACGTAAATGTACATATTTGCATAATACGCACATTGTTTATTCATAATGGAAAATGTTTTTAAAATTATGTAAAAGTATTTCTAAACTAAAGCTGTGTGTAATAAGAAGTGCCAACTTGGTCATGCAATTCTAATAAGAATTTCTATTCCTAAAAATAGAGAGACTTGAAAAGCAGAAACTACATATTCAATGTCATATGGGATTATTATACGTTGATATTGAATACATTTTTTATTTCAGAAAAATACAAAAGATTTTTCGATACATTTGTAAAGATGCCACTTATATGTGCTCTCAAATTAGAACAAAATATAAGAGTAACCTCCAGCAACCACACAAATGAATAATAGGGTGACACTGACTTTATACTTGAAGCAACCTAGTACAACATAATTTACTTTCATTGAAATGATTAAATCAATTATTACCAAAGGCTACAAAAAACCTAAAGGACAGTCAATAGATGCAATTTATCTTGTACAATGTCTACTGATAGACAGTCAACGTTGTATGTTTTCAAAGAGTTACCTTATTAGGAGATAATACAACAACGGTCATTTTGAGCTGGAGACTCCTGAAATTACATTTATATTTAAATACTATGTAAGTTACGAGGTACTACATCATTTTAATATAACAAGGGTAGTCTGATAAAAGCTGAGTTTTGTTTGCACAGCGGACATATTTTCCCATCATACACAGGAGTATTTAAAACACATCTTCACGTTATTATTGTTAGCATGTATCATCTTCAACATAGTGTTAAGTGAGCTGATTTTATGTACATTCATTTTAATTATCAGAATGCATTGTTGCAGAGGACAGTTTAAAGGTTTTTAACAGTATCCCAGTTACCGTCTTAAATTGTCCAAAATGAATTTCATATGTTGGTGACTGTTTATTACATTGTTTAGCTGGGAGATCAACTTATTCAGAAAAAAAACTTTATACATTCCTGTCTATTTATATTCATTAATGCAGTGTTTCTCTCCCTTATGAAATCAGCTTTGTTTCTTCCTAACACATGGCAGATCTCTTGTAAAGCAAGAACCACTGCATTGTAAACCTGGAGGTCTGTTTTTGTGCAGTATATCCCAGTGCAGTTACCAAAAACATAATTTCGAAAGTCCTGAAATAAACACCACAACAGCTTTCAGTGTGTGCGTGTTTATTTAAGTACTAC
The DNA here is from genome assembly GCF_017654505.1 of Polyodon spathula. NCBI lineage: Eukaryota > Metazoa > Chordata > Actinopteri > Acipenseriformes > Polyodontidae > Polyodon > Polyodon spathula. Next base: position 7,774,220 of record NC_054548.1, read on the forward strand.
TGTATCATTTTGTATATTTATGACATTAAAGTAAATCCAATGTCTGTTAAAAAAGAATCACCGCTTTCTTTGGTGTCAAAATTAAAATCAGAGCCCCAGCAAAGGTTGTGTACATGGTCTGGTGAAAGGATTGGTTTCAGTTAGCTTTAATCATGTGGGGTGCACCTTTCCTGGCTAGAGCAATCAGTAGTCTAATCTAACCTTGTAAATCACAACTGATAGCTGGCCATCAAACTGCAATTTTGCATAAAAAAAATCATTCAGTGCCGTTTCATTTCCAGTAAATGTTAATAAATGTATTTTATGGATGGTGTGTAGTGTAATATTTTTACAGTAAAATATGATTCTTTGGTGTCTGTTTGTTGCATTCTTCCAACACTTCCATGCATTATCCCAGTGTTTGGTTTTCTGCTAATTACATACCTTATTTACTATCATTATTAAACATATAATTTGAACACACTGCACTAAGCTGAAGAGTTCTCCAGTTTCAGCCAACCTTCTTTAAATGTATAAACATTATCTGTTCAGTTTCATTTCACAATTCATTAACAACCTGGCGTGTACAAATATAAAAGCAATTGATGAATGATTATAAAGATATGTAATGAGTTTTTTCTCAGAACTTAAGTGTGTTTGGCAACACCAATGCTCCTTTCAGACATAAACAATGACTTAAAAATATGTATTAATTGTACAGACGTCCCCTTAATTTATTTCCAGCTTTTCCCCAAATATATTATATTTGCACTGTGCACATATCCACGAACTACACACACACACACACACACACACACACACACACACACACACACACACACACACACACACACACACACACACACACACACACATATATATATATATATATATATATATATATATATATATATATATATATATATATATATATATATATATATATATATATATATATATATATATATATATATACTCTTTTTTAAATATAAAAACTTGATGGTTTTATACTGGGACTTACCCCTATATATGTATGTTAGGAAGATATATTTCAAGCAAGTTACTTCTCTAGCAATTCACAGAAATCTACAGTTGTGTTTGAGTAGTTTTAGTATTGCATTGTACTCGTTTATATCAACTACTATTAATTTTTTTTTCTTTAAAACAACACAACTTTATCTAAAAACGAAATGTAAAGATACAGTGAATACTCTTATGAGCATTATTCATTCAAATAAGCATTAACAAGACCTTAAAAATTGACATTGTTGCAATATTAACAAGTAATATAATGTTCTGCATGGGCCTATAATTGCACATAGACGATCCCCAAAATTCTATCATAATTTGAACTGCCAGTAGGGTTCTGAGTACGGTTGTCCTTTTACATGCCCGAGTAATGCTGAGTATATGTGTGTGTGTATGTTTGTGCTACAGTCTTCACAGTCGATGTTATCCAAGGACTACATTTGTTAAACAAACCCAGTTCACTGTTATAAAAAGATGAGTCAGTTACATGCAATAAAGCCAACATTAAAACTGTTCAGATCTGCATTTGTACTGAAGTGGAATTCCACACAATAAAGTTAAGCAAATATTGGATGGCTCCAGTGTGGAGTGAAATACTGGTTTGCGAAATATATCAGATTCATAAACTTGACTGTTTCAAAGAGCCTTTTATCCTCAATCTGCTTGGTTCGAAATGCATTTCTAATTAAAAGACTGAAGAGCTGGAAAATGAAACGCTTTCTACCACTCTGCTATAACCTCTTGTGGTTATTAGTTTCTGCATTATGGCACAGATTTAGAATGAAACCCCCTATTATTGTTCAAGATATTGCTGAGCCTAACCTTAAATGGTTCAGTTCTAGCTGTTTGTTTTTTAAATGCCTGAAGTGTGATCCATATGTATGCACATTATGTTATAATTATTTATTTGCATAGAAGACAGGCTACTGGCACATAGTCATTCAACAACAGGTTTCCCAAACAGTTTAATTATAGATGATTTCAGCAAATAAAGGAGTTTGCATTTACAGAACTTAACTTTTTGTGGTGCCAGTGCACTCAGTTAGATTATTTATGTAACATCTAAAGCTGCAGTTTATTCAAACCAAATACAGTAACTATAGAAGATAAATCCTGTTTATCTAGAACACAATCAAACCTAACTGTTATTAGTTATTACTGACATTTAAAAAAATATATATAAATAACAGTTGTAGAAAGATTTCCCTTGTAGCCCCTTTTAAGCAGACCCAGACACAAGAATTGAAGTTTTTATAGCACTTAGGTGCAATTTTATTATTTACAAAAATAAAAGTCTAAATAAAATCAGGCAGCTAAGCCTAAAAAAAAAAAAATTTACAAGCACACAAAAAGGTTTACACAGTACCTTTTTCTTTTGGCTTCCCACAGCGTGGCACACAGCCGTGACTGCAGGGTTTACAACCCTTTTAGGCAGGGCTTCATTACATTCAACAATGTAATGCCCCACTACCCCCTAATTTGCCACATAACCTCCCCCTTGTGCACAGTACACCAGCCATTCTGGGGCCACTTAACCCCCCCCCCCCCCCCCCCTCCTTTAAAACCCATCCTCCCTCCTTCAACATATTGTGGGAGGACTTGAGGGTGGGTCAATCCATTATTCGATGACCTCGGGACGGGACAGCGAACCTGCGACAGGGGACCCAAACTGGGTGACAGGGGCAACTGGCGCGCAGGCCAGTAACCTGGTAGGTGCAGCAGCAGGCGCAGTGACATCTGATCCTCCAGGGGGAACATAGCAGGAGGAAGGGGGGACATACGTGACGTTAGCCTACTGCACCGTGATATTTGATAGAGATCTTGAAGAAAAACTGTCCAAGTAATGCAACTGAAGCAAAATCAGAGTTTAAAAACCATTACATGCTCGCATATATATGCTCCAATTCAAATCAATCAATAACCTAATTTGCTTAATATTACAGAAAGAAATGTATCTTGAAAGCCTAAGAGGTTAGTATACTAATGTGTGTTACAAAATACTGTTAGTAAGTAATTTTTGTTATTTTCAGATAAAAAAGGGTTGTTCACTAATGCACTTCATAAAATAGTCTTTTGAGCAGCGACTCAGTCGAAGACGAGTCAAATCATTTCATGACCAATAATTGCAACTCGAGTCTGACTCGAATAGAGTCGCTGACTCGAGTCATTACAACAGTACCAGATTTCCCATGTATTGTAGGTCGCCATTCCAAATACCAACATGGCCAAACCTTGCTTTACTCCAGAGATGTATAGCTTACATCCTTTGGGTGACCTTGCAGCAGGATGTAGAAATCCATAGTAATTACAAGCATTTCATGGAAATTGGCCTTTATCCAGAAATGTCATGGGTTCAAATCTAGTGATCACTGCAGGAAATGTTGACTTATAACGTGATATTATAATGCCATAAATATAATATATATTTATAATGCCAAAGTAACAATGAACAACAAGAGCAATGCACTGTTAAAATCACAGCACGATGAATCATTATTAAGCTTTTTTGTCTGTCTTATAGCATTCTGGTCACTGCTATCAATCATTCAATCAATCATTCTTTATTTTATATAACGCCTTTCATAGTGGACCACTATCACAAAGCACTTAATGGAACAAGGTGCCAACCACCATCTTCCCCTTGGACTACTGTACATGCCAAACTTTATTACGTTCCTAAGAGCTTGTTTCAGTCGTGGTGTTAATACGAAATGTGCAATAACCAAAGCTTTCAAAAACACCTCTCGTCAAGAGTTGTATAAGCAATACAGATGTATGAGACATTGAAATATTATTACTATTTATGAAACACAAAGGTACATTTTATATAAAAGTTGGAAATATGTACAAACCAGATGAGGAAATGGCTGATGTCACACTGCTGTCTGATCTCTCTTAATTGAACCTTTGTAGCTTTGGCTGAAAAGACAAAGTTCAAAGATCTGAGATCCATATTACAACATTGTTTAATTAAATCAAAACAGTCTTTGATGTGCTGCACTTGGAAACCAACTGTAGCTTTGATATCTAAAGTCATATGAAAGCTTCAGTGGAATTGAAGAGAAGCAACACTGCTCTGATATGCCGACAGTAAAAAAAAAAAAAAAAAAAAGAACATGCATAAAAGCACTTTCATATTTTCACAGTCACGCTTACATTCATTTTCTTTTCATAGTAAATGTAATCAGGTCTTCTAAAGTTTCCCGTAAACTCTGTTGCTGCCATTTTAGAATCAATAGCCAAATCGTTTTCATTTATCAAACACAAACGCAAAAGATGAATAACATGTGCTTTCTACCCCTCTTGTTATATTTACTCTAGCTCTCCTTATACATACGTGATTGAAACAACTGTGATCTGCAAAATGCTAAATTAGATGAAGGGATACTGCATCTGTGACTGGGGTTAGTCGAATAACAACCTTGCGTGCAAATAGTGGAAGAGCTGAAGACTGATTTTGGGAAACACAATAGAGGCATTTTGAAGAAACACAGGTTAGATTTTACAATTTTGGGATCCCTCAAGATGTTTTTTTTTTTTTTTATGATTTTCAAGTGAATCATATTTAACCCAGACAGCATGAGTTTGACAGACTCGTCATTTGTAGTATGCCTTTTTAGACAAAGTGACCTAATTTAGCCTCTAAAGGGTGATGATCAAGTCTTTTTAAGGAAAAAAAAAATCAAAAATAAGTTCAGGCATTTCAGATTCCCTCATAAATATAAAATAAATGGAGACTAATCCATTTACTTATGATCCTTTTTTGTCAGTGGTGTATTGTGTGGTTACTTTATGGAGTACACAACCCTTGGGTAGTAATACATATTTAGACAATATGTGGAGATACTTTTCAAAACATTCATTTGTTATGAGCTAATTGACAGCTGCATGTTTATGTCATGCCACACTTCAGCACAACCAGCTACTGGTTTTAAATGGATTACCATCACACACACAAAGCAGGATACAAAACACTGTACTGTATAAACAGACTAAAGGAAAGTGTATACAGTATTTTTAATGACACAATAAAAACACAGACATATTTTAAGTGGAGCTTAATATACCCAAACTTTACTTGTTCATTGTATCATGTTGAAGTTAGGGATAATTTTCTCTCTTTATGTGGCTCTCGGGATGCATATGTACATACTGCGAGTTTTGAATATATCTGGAGAATCCCTTGTCCACTTCTGATGGAACTTGTGGAGGGCATTCTTCAGAGAATATTATTAAGCTTACCACAATCTTAGTGTGAAGGGAGGGTGTCTATATGTCTGACCTCCTGTCTGTAAGTCACAGTTACAGTACATTTTTATATATCCAAGTATGAAGAAACTTGAAAAGGATATTCTATAGCAGGTTTTTCAGAGAATCAGGTGTAAATGCAAGCATCTATCTATGCTTCAACTTACATTTTTATGTGTGCATACAGTGATGTTGGTCATTGGAATCTACTTTGCATGTTCTTGCTCTAATTTTCAAGAAGGGGATGAATATCACAGATATGCTTGTTAGTGTAACACCTGGAAGGTAGCCCTGACTATGCCATCGAGGGAAACTACACCCTCAGAATTTATGTTCTTTTTTTTGGAGGGCAAATCAGTGAACAGAGCAACCAGGACACAGTCATTATCAATTAAAATGATGTTTTATCGCACAGAATTAAAAGAGTTAGCAGCAGAACATTACAAAAGTACGTATGTGCTTTGTGCAAAAACAAACAAACAAGGGTTTAGTTTTAATAATAACATAATCACAATAAAAGTATCAGAAAATTTAAAAAATGGTTTAAAAACAAACACAAAACACAGAGCGCAACATGCCAGTGCGTGCAGAGGAGGGGACATCGATAAACATTATTCCCAACTACATTATCAGGAATTAGCAGCAGCAACAAGTACAAAGTTTACTATTTCTTTCCGTCTCAGGTCCCCTCTCTCCAACACACACAGATAAAACAAACAGTGGATGGCCATCCCAGAAAACTAAAATCAAGGGGTATTTATAGTCAGGGGAATATATTGTTTTCAATTGCCGGGTAATTAATTAATTAGCTTCGGGTGTTGAGTGGGAAAGCAACAATAAAGTGTACAAATCAATCATAAAGCACCCAATCAAAGAATGCACAAATCAAAATATATAGATAAATAAAACTGCAAAAATAAAAAGTTATCACTAGTCCTATGCAGAGTTTATTTTCCTTCTGTGCCTGTTTTTATTGTTCATGGTATACATATACTGTATATCAAGCAGATATACTTTAAATAAAAAGCACTAGTTCTTCCCTGTACTACTAATTTGCTGTTTAGTAGATCACATGAAACTGGAAGTGATTTTCCACCAGGAAACAGCAGCAACTTTTACTTCTACAGCATTGTATTTGAAATATCTGCATATTCCAAATTAGTATTGCTAGTGCTAATATTAGTTAAGACATTAATTTCAAAATATAGGTTGCAACCGGTTGCAACAGGTGGTTTTCATCTTTCGTAAAACAATTTGAAACCGTGCCATAATGTAGCTCAAATTGAGGTGTGAGTTCTGTGAAGAGAGCACTCAACATTAGCTTTACCTCTCTCTTCTCAGACGTGGAAAGGTAAATGTGGTTGACAGCTTCATGTCAAACCCAAGGATCTGCTGGGCTTCTAACCTCAGGATATAAAGGGCATGAATGACTGGCATGTCTTATTTCTTTACAAGTGTCCTCTGCCACTGCCACATGGTTCTTTTTTTACAAATAATTTGTATAACATATTTTATCATTCCATCATAGACACAGTTGAGAGGCTCTTGCCTAGGGCTTGGAACACTTTGAAATTGCACATATTTTACTTCTGCTTCAATGTACAATTAGGTGACTGTCTTTGCTATAGAAATTAGGTGTAGCAGCTAGGCTGATTACTGTGAAACAAGGTCAATTGCTAAAAAATACATGACAAAGGTCAAATAGAATAAAAATAAAAATTAAAAGCACTAATAGCTAAAATGTCATCAATATAAACTATATCCCTACACAAAACATGCAATAATGTGTCTTAAAGCATCCATGTTGCAGGGGGCGGAAGTGCTGGTGTGTAATCACATTATTTATTTATTTTTTTTGTAGCTTTCAATGCTGCCATGGCCTGTATGGTTTTTCATTTTGTTGTTTTTGTTCCTGCTCTCAAATGTTTGTTTTGTTTTTTGTTTTGTTTTTTGTCTGATGCTAATCATTTTTTTGCTGTTTTGAAGGGGGGATTGGGGAATGTAGTCAGGTTATTGGCTGATTAAAGTAGGGATTTGGGTACTGAGATAAAGCAGTGAGTGTTGCAAAGTGATTTGTGCAAATGCTCTCAGCATGTTATCATTTTGGGTGTTAATTGCAAAAGGATTTACATTTATAAACTAAGCCATTAGTTCTCATTTTTCTTTTTCTTGAAGATCGTAGTTTTAATATGTGTTTTAGATATATATATTTTTTCTCAGTATTTCCAAATGTTTAAAATGCCACCACGGAAATAGTTCTTTATAGTTCACCACTGATATTGCCTTCTTAATTCTTATAGCAACCCTTCCTTCCTATTAATTCCTAAATAACAAAATGATGACAAGGAGGTAAGACCAATCATCAACCGATCAAGTAGACTCTGCACAGGAAGATTTACAATGAAAGGTCTATTCATTGCTGAGGATTCTTAAACAATAGTCCTCAACAATGCTTGACAACTGAGGAGAAAGTGATACAGGCTTTTTAAAACACAGAAAACTTTCAGGGGCAACACTTGCACAATGGCTTGTAATAAAGCCATCGCTGTTACTGGCCTTTCAGTGTTACCTGCCATATCTTCAAAAATCTTCAGTTCCTTCTATGTTGTCCCATACATATAAATCTGATTCTGCAGGTTTTGTATGTCAAGAGCTCCCCCTACTGTAAGTGACAGTCACTGCACTATCTTACAATCTAGTCAGTGCCAGCTTCTGTTTCTCTTGGGCTCTGGGGAAATCAAATGTCAGTGTTTTTACAGGGTAAATATGATCTGCAATAGTTATTGCTGAGATGATTCACTATAAAGAAAAAAAATAAAGCTAAATAAGCTGTCATGCATTAAGATACAGCATGCAATTCTCTAAAGAATTTTCAAGCTTCATTTTTTTTTTCTGCTTATACACTGTAATCTATGCAAATCTTAACCTGTACAAAACTTGGTGGAAAATATGTTTCTAGAGGATTGCATTTTATTGATGTTGCTTGGTCCTGTGTTCAAAAATGCTTGTGAATTATTGGCGGTACTTGTAGATGTTGCAACTGATATTTGTCTTTCACACTCAAGAGTTTAAATGACTTCTCACTCTTTCAGTAATAGCTAGAAAATAAAAGATATCCTTTGTACTTGGAAAAATACTCAACCTATCCCACTATTGCTTTTATTTTTTTTGAGTTATGTTTTGTTTATTTACTTTTAACAACTAGCGTAATGTTAAGAAATGTTGTTCATTTTCTGGTAATATTCCGCATGTATGTACACAAATCTATAAAATAAAAAAAACTTGATCAAAGTTATACAGTAATATCTTTAAAATTCCCTTTAAACAAATGGCACTCCATATCAATGATATGATTGCCGTGATATGAAATGCATGTGTATGAAATGTATTTAAAAACCTACTTCTGCTGCAAGTAATAAGAAGGAACAACCTAGGCTGATTTAAAGGTGAGTCTTTTGTTTCTTCACTTTTGAGGAAATGTACACAGACTGACTTGTCAAGGTCTGATTGCACAGAAGATAAAACTACAGAACAATGGTGTATCTGTAAACGGACACAAAGGGATAATACTTATTGTAAAATTGAACACAATTGTTAATAGTAGACAAAAAAAAATAGCATAAGGCATTCGCTGAAGGAAAATATCCCATTAATCAAACAATAACACAGGGGGGTTAGAACAGAAGCAAGGGAAGATAAAAAAAAGAAATGATCGTTTTTTTGTGGTTACTCATGTGGTTGTTTTTTTTTTTTTTGCACAATGAACATGTGACTGAACATGTGACACTGGGAAAACCTGCTTTAAGCAAACAGAATCTAGCTTCTTGCCAATAAAGTTGTTGTTTAATGTCAGTCTGGACATAGGGTTACATTAGGCTCCACACTGAAACAAAGACAACTTCAATTATCAGCGAATTAATGTTGAGGTACAGTAAAGAGGAGCAGGAGTTGAGTAGCACTGCAGTCACAGAGAAGTGGGGTGGGGTGACTTGCTTTCAGTAGCAATTGCATTTCTTAGGGTCAACAGCACCACTGTACAGTTAGAACAGTAACGATCAATTTTGTGCACTGTATTTTCTGTTCCCAAATTAGAAGATAATACTGTGCTCAAATGTAATTTAATAAAAGGGTTGTTGTATTTGCTTGTGTGTTTCTTTGCACTGTTTGTGCTCTCTGTGACTCACAGTGCTTAGTCACCCCTGCTGTAGACTATGGGGATATGTGTTCTGATTCTTTTATTAAGAGCAGTGCTAACATGACCTGGACACTTCCCATCTAGCTGTGAAGATATAAGTGGAAGAACCTCTCCTTCAGCAAATCCCCACTCAAAATCTTCACAAAGAAATTGGGCAGACACAATACTCTTCCAAACCCTAACCAGTATCACCCCGCTAAACATTTTGAAAAACATCAGGGAACAGCCGGTATTAACTATCAAGTAGAAGTGGTCTTTATCAACAGTTTACAGGGTGAATCATAATTAGCATTTTTGGAACTGAAGGGTACGTGGAGGATGTTATGCAAAGGAAAAATGTACAGAGATACCATTTGGCTCTCAGAGGGGTTGTCCAATAATATCAACTTTTAAGTAGACTCGAAAACAATGCTAAACAATACTGTTGCACGGATTATGAATCATCCTGTATATTCACTATGAAAAATACAGAAACAGCTGCAGAATGTGGCCCGTGCCAAAACAATACACCACAAGGGCAGCTGAACAGGTAGGATAGCTTAATAGCTTTATAAACAAGACATGAGGTCTCTCTGCCCTGTGTTTTAATGTACCATCAACTGTCTGCCATTGCTCTGTGGTGTTCAATATAACAGATGAATTGCGTGTTGAATGCATGGTCACTGAACATATAGTCTATTATAAGACAGTGCCTAGATTCGCAATATTGCCACATTCACTAATGTTCAGTGTAGGTGCACCATTTATTCCATGTTACTGGGTGGTCTCTCGATCATTATCATTAAACAAAGTGGACAAATCAATCTTATGCAAAGAAGCAGAACCCTGCTCATGACGTTTTCATAATCAAATATACTGTTAGAAAAGATTCATCAGCATTTGAAAGGGGTCAGTATCTATGATTGAAATTGAAAGTCAAGGACCACTCTGTCACAAGAAGTGGTTAAATCTCAGACAGCTCCTGTTGGACTATATTGCTAGAACTCTACGTATTCATGGCTCGCAGTCCAATTCAATTGATCTAAACAGTGACACTAACTATCAGCACCGAGCTAATATAAATGAGTGTATAAGAGTTATGAAAATCAAACATCTAACAGTGCATGTCAGTGTCCATATTGAGAACATCAGCGAAGTTTAGTAATTTAACAGTCATCAGTATTTTGATCAGCCACTGTTTAGATCAACTGAATAGACCCCAATATCTTCTACAAAATATCTCCCATGTGTTCAACCTGTGTGCTAAACAGCTTTTAACAACACAAAATGGTGCTTGCCTCCCATTGACTCAATGATGTAAAACACTTTATTGTATTGTATTCAACATACCTGACATAAGCCATTAGGTTTAAAGGGTTGTACTTCAACCAAACGTACCCCTGTAGTTCATTGCCCTCCATGTTTGGTCATCGTCCCATTTTGGCATTGGGAGCAGGTGATTAACAGTTTTTTTTTTTTTTTTTTTTTATATAGCACCTTTCATAATGGACCACCATCACAAAGCGCTTTACAAGATACGAGACTAGGGTGTGTGAACTATGGATCAGCTGCAGAGTCACTTACAACAACCTCTCACTCAAAAGACAGAGCACAAGGAAGTTAAGTGACTTGCTCAGGGTCACACACTGAGACCTCCTGGTTATAAGCCCATTTCTTTAACCACTGGACCACACTGCTTCCTATAGATGACATGAGTTGACATGATTTCTCTAGACCCTGGAACCAAGAGACACTGCACAAAGGCCTGAGAGAAATATTAAAGCAACATAATATTCTGAATGATTGTAAACAACTTAAAAAGTAAGGGACTGGTACAAAAATTTAAAATCGAAATCTATGTGTTTTGATATGGTAATTGCCAAGATGGACAAGCTGGGTGTTTAAGGAGTTAATTTGGGTTTTTTTTGAAGATGGTGTACCATGATTGTGAAAAGGTGTATGGCATAATGAGATAAATATCTGGGCTGGTGCCTATTTTTACTTCCCCTTGATGAGGAGCTTTTACAGGAGAGACTGTTGTTTGTTAATTCTCCAACAGCAATCTGTGCAATCACAAACCCCAATTAGCTACCTCTGTCTTCAGCTATCCTACCTATTTCCTTGCTGCTTCACATCACTACTTTGTAATTAGCTTTCATGTACTGAGGCTTGACTGGAAGAGTGATTGTGCTGCCACTCAGTACCCAGCAAAATAATCGCTAGTGATTTTAATCAGATACATTTTATCGCTGATATTAGGAAAAAATACAGCCGGCTTCGCTCTTTTTGTCAGAGGGGATACTCTTCTGTACTTCCTGAGGTGTTGCTGAAACTCACAATATAAGTCAATTCTGCTTGCAAATATTATTCTTCAATAGGTTTTTGTAAATCTGGAATAGTAAAAAAGGACATTAGCAGGGTTCATTGAAGTACTGTTCAACACGATGGCAGCTTAAAAAGATACATTTAAACTGCCATGTGCAGTAGATGGTAGATAGATAGATATGTATTTAGTACTCACTGTGATGCTATCTAATGTTGTATTTATTATATGCTCAATAATTAGAGGCTTACTGTGATTCTAAGGACTAGGCTACCCCCTTATCTTTATTTGGTTGGCCCAAATGATTTAATGTTGTACCTCGCAAAAGAGCCATCAAACATTATTTTTAATTTCCCTGCTGTGTCTGGATGAATTGTTTACTGGCTACTCTACTCTTGTAGAATAAAACGTCTGGTGAATTCATAACAGATGACCCTTTATATAACAGATCGGTAAAAAGGTCCACATAAGAAACACACAACAATGGTGTTTTGTTTTCCCATCATATTTCAGGGAAATCAGTACACAAAGTGGTGATTGACTCTCATTTTCCCGTTAATGTTTTGTATTCAACATGCTTAAAATTACAAGCTACCAGGTGTCTATTATCTGTAGGTGGAGTCAACAGTGGCATTGAAAGGTCACAGTGTCACATGGTTTCACAAGATCCAGAAACCGAGAGATGTAAAACAACACAGACCTAAAAAGCGAGACAAATGAGAGAGTGTGACAGGGCCAGGAGCCCTGTACATTATTTGTTTGTTTATTTTTAGAACAGTGTCTCCCCCTCCGCCCCTGTGTTATTTTGTGTTTGTTTATTTATTATTTATTGTATTCTATGACGACAAGAGCCATGTGTGTGAGTTTTGGCAGAGGCGCATTTTGGCAACTTGTCCTCTGCCAGTGTAATTTAAAAAAAAAAGCTTGTGTAGAAGGTAGCCCTCTCCTTAATTAATTAGTTAATTCATTTGTTGCTAATCTGGAGATGGTCACCTGCATAAAACCCTGTAGTTCTCCCTGCTCGAGGTGGGAGTTCGGGGGATTGAATGAGCGGGAGCGAGGAGAAAAGAAAAACGAAACTAAACACTTGTAGGATCCGTGAAGGCTACTGCTCAGCTGGACCTTAAGGGTTGTTTGTGTTCGAGATTTCTTTTGTTTAATTATTTACATTTGCTCTGTGAGCAGTGTTTTCTGTTTGAACTTTTTATTGAGTTTCGGTATTTAAATAAAAATGGCGCACGCCGCATCTTTTTCACTGCAGTACTGCCTGTGTGTGTTTTGGTTCCTTTATCTGTCCTGACGTCACTACTCACAGCCAGCCTGTCACAGAGAGGAACATATTTTTACAAACATCTGAACTAAATATTAAAGCATCAGAACTCTGAACCATTGAGAATGATTGTAATAATCTTAAATTGAGATATACAGTGCCGTCAAAAATTATAGCAACAATAAATGCTTTTCATCAAGGGGTGGGGATTCTATACCCATTTGTCCTCACTCAGACCCCTTACTCACAAACTATACTGATATCCCTGAACAGTTCATTGTCTCCTCTTTAAAAATATGCTAAGGATTTTAAATAGTGTGTGTGTGGGAATGTAAGGTTGGCAGGGATGAGGTTACATTTGTCCCTGCCAACAATCACAGGTGTGGCTATTCCTCAGTTAGGTAATTGACACATAATTGGGAAGTGGCCACATGTATAAAAAGACCCAAATATCCTTTGTTTGTTCCTGTGTTTTGTGTTTATTTAATAAATGTGCACATGAGTGCATGAACTGCAGCTTCTCTGTCTGAGACTCCTGCCGGCAACATCTTGGGCCACAGCACTATCTTGTCACAGTGCACAATCTGTCTACAACGTTCAGTGGTATCCTAAATACAATATGGTTAATTTACTAACAATGCTGAACAATATTTTTAGATTGTTTCACAAATAAAATATACTATACATTTAAACCTTTATTATTCAAAATTATTTGGACTAGGGATTATTAATTGAAGTGCATTATTTGGAAAATCAACAAAAATATATAAAGCACAGAAATGTACTGTAAACAGACATTTCTATGACAACAGAGCAGAGCATTGCACATAACATAACAGGTTATAATGAGGCATTCAGAGAACAGTGTTTGTAAAACCAAATTTTGGCAAATCAAGGTTTTGTTCATAATACTGTAAAACAAGAAAAGAAAATCAGCAAGTAGAAAATATAACCAAAACCTTTCTGGACACAAAAATGTCTTTGCACAAAATGTAGCTTTAACAAAACAAAAAAAAAGTTTTACAGTATTTACAAAACCTTTCAATGTTTTTGTTTAATGAAGGTTAAGGATGTATCTGTGTTTAAAAAAAAAACCTAAAATGTACATAAAAAGTCAAGCCTGAGTTAAACAGGGCCCACTGTTTGTGGTAAAAAGGGTACTTTAAGTAGAAATAGCACACTTCTCAAATCCAAATCCAGTATTGCATGCAAATATTCAAATGTGCCCGTTTAGCTTTTAGGCAAGTTTAATGAAGACAAGTTGTCCTTATGGGTACTAGTTAGTTATGCGATTCTACCAGTCATAGATTTGAACATCTTCTAACAGAGATGCAAGTTAAACTGACAAGTGACAAAATTAAGTAATAATACAATTAATCACTTATTGTTCCAACCTTGTTTTAACATAGCTAATGCATTCAGTTATATGGTATTATGTGGTACTATTAGATAATTATAAGGCCATGCTTTATATTAAGGGCCTTTTTTTAGTTTATTAACTGTTAAAAAACATTGTTACTTTTTAGCTAAAGGTTACAGTAAGGGTTAGTGTTAATAAAAACCTGATTTAATTTACTAAACATCATTACAGTAATAATTTGAACCGATTTCAAGCATATGATCGATTGGGTATTGATCATCCATAGGGCTCTGGTGTTTGATTGATCATCCATAGGGCTCTGGTGTTTGATTGATCATCCACAGGGCTCTGATGTTTGATTGATCATCCACAGGGCTCTGGTGCTTGTAGTTTTAGCTGGCATATTATAGTATATATTATTAATTAACAGTTAACAGAAATACATTTGTTAACAGTTAAAAAAACAAAACAAACAGCCCTTAGAATAAAGCATGACCAATCCACAACATATTATAAATAGAAATTAGTTGAATATGATACTAATACTACTGAATAGTTTTTTAGATTGTTACTCGTGTTAATTTATCCTTTAAATTACTTTTTTTTTTGCATTAAAATGACAATCAATGATAATAATCCCTCGACAGATAACATGTCGCTACTTTCAGACATCAGAAGGAGATTATGGTACTGAACGGCAACCCTTAAGCTCATATACTATAGCTTGTTAGTGACACACTCATCAGTGATATACTTCTACAAATTCAGGGCTCTTCCTACAGAGGAATGAATGCACAGCAGAAGTTGATAATACACAGTTGAAGGGCAAGACGAAGAAGACCTCACATAGCCAATCTCAGGGTCACTTTGTTTGGGATGTCGGAGGATGCAGTGCTAAAGCTTTATCGTCTCACTCCGCATCCTAGACCTAATAGCTGAACTGAGGGATGAACTAGACCCTTGCGTCAATCTAGGGACCGCTATCCCTTCACATGTGAAAGTGTTGTGTTCTCTGCACTGCTTACCCTCTTGTTCCTTTCAGACCACAGCTGGAATGTCTGAAGGGATAGCCCAATCCACCTTTTCTCTGCAAATTTCTGGAGGCTTTTCCAAACAACTCAGTTTCATGCTGAATGACCTCAGCCGTAAGGACTCTCAGCGCTTTCTCAGAAAACTTTGCTGCCCTTCCTCTGACAGATTTTTTTTTTGGTTTGTATTTTTTGTGCACCA
Source organism: Polyodon spathula (assembly GCF_017654505.1). NCBI lineage: Eukaryota > Metazoa > Chordata > Actinopteri > Acipenseriformes > Polyodontidae > Polyodon > Polyodon spathula. The sequence continues at coordinate 7,789,833 of NC_054548.1, forward strand.
CAAATGTCATATAGGGACTACTGCTCTCTGTACTCCTAACTGTAAGTGCAGCCACTAAACAGACCGATGCGCTCATTGAGATCCTCATTATCATAATTGCAGATCATTATTTGTGCATGTTGAGTAATTTGCATTGCTCTTAAGCTTACATAGGGTGCAGTGCAAAATAATTGCCTGGCAGCAATGAAATTAGAATTTAGTATCCTCAATTATTTGCACTGCGCCTATACTTACATCAACTCATAAGTGTCTAACCAAATGCCCATCTGCTTTGTTCAAAAACAGTATGTCAAATTCTATAGGAGAGGTTATAGCTAAATGGCATTGGTGTCACTATGCATGCATGCATGCAGCAGGATTATATGGTATAATGCTAACCACAAAATAGCTTATTTCAAAAAATGAAATACAAAGAATAAAATAGTTAAAATATATAAAACATATTTAATTTTTTTTTTTTTTTTTTAAAACAGGATTTCATCATGGATACCATGTATAGTTATATTTCCTGTCCAATCTATAGTTTATTGTGGATATTGGTAAAGAAATACGAAGGATTCCTTTCACAACATACACCAACAATGAATTCCAAATTAGGTACCATTTGTCAAAAGTTAGCACTCCACCAGGAACTTTTTTTGTTCTGTGCTGTAATTCCCAGTTCGTTTTCCAGACATTGCTTCTAAACTGTGTAAAAATATAGGTTTCATATAGGCATATTCAATATTACAAGATACAACATCATTACTGGTTTCAATGGGTCTAAAATAAACCACAAATGAGTCTTGCTAAACCAATTAATTGGTTTAAGTGTTTGGTTCATTGGAGTTGGGTTTCATTTAGACAAATGTAATGGTTTAACAGGGGTTGAACCAAACCCAAATTCAGTATCTAGATAATGGTCTAACTAAGTGGTATGTTACAATTTACCTGGACAGTTAAGTAATATCGCTCCATTCAGATATCTGGCACTGTCCAGATAAACTATAAGTAACTCTGACAAGTAAAACATTATGGGTCAATTGCTTACCATTATCTTGGTACTACATTCTCCTTTGGTTCAACCCTCGTTAAACCATTAAATTGGTCTAAAGCTTGCCTGAAATCATACTAAATTACCCAAAATGGCCATCAAGCCAAAAATAAATTAACAAAATATTAACTTCAGGGATTTGCCATGATACAAGCGCCAAACAAGTCAAAAGGGTAGTCTGCAAAGGGTTAAGCTCAATCACCTAACTGCAAAAAAAAAACTATAAAGACTTGGGCGGAACAGAAAGAAATAAAGTCTAGCAACTACAGGGGCAGATAAAACTAAACCTTTGATTACACAGTCGGATAGGAGAGGTAAGGACAAGGTTATCTGAGTGTCCCAAATGCTGCTTATTCAGTTCTGAAGGCAAGTCTACAGTTCCCTTTCAATTCGAAGACAATCACCAACATTAGGTATGGGATATGCCTGCCTATTGGTAGGTATTTTCTGAGCTCTCTGTACCAGATCTGCCAATAGGCCCCTTCATGGAATGATGCCCTCGCTCCCGCCTATGGAAGGATTAAAACCATTATTCCATGGAAGCCGGTTCTCTTTTTGCCTCTCAAGCTCTTTTAAAAGAAAGTCTACTGCTGTTCCCTTGCCTTTCAGGCCGAAAGCTGGCTTGCCGCTTTCACAAAATCAGTGAATCCTGATCCAGCCTTTTTTCTCTCTATCTTTCACGCTCGCACGCGCTCGCTCTGCAGGCTGCTGCTTTCTATCTGTGGTACGTGAGTCGACTGCCTGTGCAGCATTGACATAAAGGAGTGAGTGTTGTTGTCTTTTCAAGCCTTCACTCGTGAAGCACGCCAACAGGACTAGGCTTTGCCTTACCCCCGCTGTTGAGCGACTCTGCTGGCTGCTCTTAGCAGCTAAAATATATATAAAATATATACCATTGTTAAACTGCATCCTGTGCCATCTCCATTTCTTCCTGCTGCAGACCAGATACGCCACCGCTGCAATATATAGCAGATTGTTAAGTTTCCGGAATGTGAATTGAATGCATGGATTGCTAAATTATTGTTTCTAGTAATCGGATAATGGTGATAAAAGACAATGAGTATCGGGTGCATTTCATAGATCTAATGAGTCCTGCTTTCAATACGCTTTTATGAAGACAACATGTTGAAACACGTCAGTGTACCTATTTTTACCTTATATGAATATAGTATGAATAATTGAGACACACATTTGGGGGGAGTTGCCGTCTTCTCTCTTCGGCGTCTTTTCTCTTCTAAGAAGTGTTTCCTATTTAACTTTTCCTGGGACAAGCATCTCGTGTCTGACTAAATGGACTGAAACATCTCGTGTAGTGCCATCATCTATATTTTCTACACTATATAATATATATATATATATATATATATATATAGAGAGAGAGAGAGAGAGAGAGAGAGAGAGAGAGAGAGAGAGAGAGAGAGAGAGAGAAAGAGAGTGCTCACCTGTTTTTCAGGCACAATAAATTCAGATCAAATGCATGAAAAACACAGGCCAAGTTAGTAGAAACAACTGGGGAAACCTTGACCCCTACCTCTTTTACAGTTGTGCCTATTTGCTTGGTGCTGTCCAATTTTGCTCTCTCGACTGCAGAGCTTGCCCTTTAGATGAATGGTAAGATGTTTATCTTTGAACTGTATGGTTTGCAGTTCACATCCATCCCTTGCTTTTCCATTCAGTTCAATTGGCTGGGATGCCACTTCACTACAACATTCCCATCTAGCCTCACAATACCTTGTTCAGTGGAAAGTGACTCTTACTGCCTAAAATAAATTCACACTATACAACTTCTCCACCTGACATGATCAGTAAAGGCCTAAAAAGATGGCTTTAATTGTCAGATTATCAGAACAAATAGTTCTGAGCTACAAAAGTGATTTGGCATGGAAATTTGCTTTCTTTTCCTCTTTTAATATGTGGGGTATATAAATAGAATGTATAACTGAGTAGGACTAATCCCTATTATTGGAACAGAGCTTTCAATTTAAACCTTGTTAGGCAAGGATTTTACAGCACCATGGTGTAGTTGCTAATAGAGTTATACAGCAAATCAAACCATTGCAACAAAATAACTTAGCGTGCAAGATCACAGATTAAATATAAAGTCCCTACTTACCTAGAAGTGATCTTCACTCACACCAGCAATGTTGTATAGAGCAAAACTTTTGACAGAGTCCTGAACTGGCAGGCCTTCTCTCACTTCTGTGCTGTGTTTGTTTAGGAATCTCCTAGAAATTGTATTTCACCAACCATATTCGCTATCAACACACAATTATCTGACTTAATCACCTGGAACAGTGACAAATTCACCTGGGGCTTAAGAACTAATGACATTCTCGTCTGAGCTGCTTTAGTGAAATGGCCTAGCACCTCAAGCAGGAACACTGAGATTGCTGAAGAAAATGTGGTTGTCTTTTTTTCTTTTTTTTTTTCATTTCACAGCATAGGAGCTCCGCTCGCATCAACAAACGATTCTGATTAAAAATCTGGTCAAGTTATTTTCGCTTGTGTGAATGGCTCGGAATATACAGTGAGAATTCACAAGCTCAGAAGGAGGAGGAATTGTCTAGGACTGGTGTACCTTTCTGATTTTAGAATTGTGGTCAACAAAATTTGCACTGAATAATTACAATCGTCACCACTATGCTATCACCATCCTGTTTTCCAGCCGTTGAATTATCTGATGTAATGTGACAGGAAAGCAATAATACATGTCCAGGCTCTGGCTTTTTACTATATATAAAACTATTTCTTTGATATACTTATTAAAGGGGAAATGTCATTTAAATAAGTTTGTGATGTGGTCCAGAGTTCACCTCTAAAATTATATATAATGCAATTTTTACCTCAAAACAGTACTGACAACCAGCTGAATTCGAGAAAGAGATGGTAAACAAGATCTCCGTTTCAGACCCCTCCAGAAAAGAAAGATGTGGCTTGCCCATAGGATATAATTGCTCAATTGAAAGCATTGCTTTCCCACATTGTTGCAAAAAAACATTTTAAAAAATCCGATTTGGGACGGAATTGGTTTGGTCACAGTTCAAGCATCCACACAGGTATTAGGAACGAAAGTAAAATCTTGCCGTTGTTTTTTCAAGGGACCGTTCTGGGTTTCTGTCACACTGCAACATCATTTTACTGCACCGAGAGCTCAATCAGCATAGCATGCTGAGTACCTGAAGCGCAGCAGCAGTATAATGTGCAGATTGGTACCCTATAGTATGTTAAGGCAAGGTTTACTTATAAAACTGCTACATGCCAACTGTCTCGGCTTGCTGAGATAGCAGGACAGCGTGAATGTTTCCTACCTAATCAGATAGCTGTATTTTTTTCTATGGGTGGTCAAGGCTCCTGAGATATCATTCTTTGACCTAAAAACCACACCCTCTATACATACATTTACTCCATGGTTCAATGCACATCATTTTTATGTAAACAAATAACATGCAAATCTAGAAACCAACTACAATACTAGTTTTGTAATCTTTTATTGTGGTCTTTAATGAGTGCATGCATCCTGAATACACCTTATATAAAAGTCGTAGTTTAGAAATCACTAAAGTGCTGCCACACTGGTGATCAGAAGCCCGTTTCCATGGTTATTTTTTGGAGCCTGCTCATGCTCACACAAACACTTTTTTTTTTAAAATAGCCTCCCCATTTTCTAAAACCTGAATAACACCGATCCTTTCAGTCTCTCCTTCAGAAGCTTTGTATGACTGCTGAAGGCCATCTTGTGAGTGCACTCAGTTTGCAAGATGCAGACCAGACAATAGTCTACTCAAGATGATATAGCCAAACCACCACCAGCGATCCCCTCTTTACATGAGCATTATGAAGAAGTGCAGTCCAAGAAGAGCTACAGACAAACCCTTTTAAAAAGAAAATACGTGAGAATGGTCTAGAAAAGGATTCAATGACAAAAGTTTTTTTGTTTTTTTTTGTATTTTTATTAATGGTAATTTAATGATTCCCTAAAGGGAATGGCAATTGAATATTTAAAATCTTGTTGTACGGCTAGCACCAATTGTGTCCAGTAAACTAACACTTAATAGTCATTGAGATAAGATAAAACTTGGTTTTAAGATAAAAAGGTGTAAATCCTCCTTTGGGCAGGTATAGTAAATGTATAGAGTTTTATAGTTTCTTGTACAATAAATTAGAGACAACGTAGTGTTTGCAGCTTAGTCACATTTATTAATCTAGAAGATACATTTCCAATTACAATTTTGTTGAATAAGCAATTGCTTGAGAACTTTGTGACACAGGAGCATTTCAAAGTCTAATTATAAAACACCTGTTTCGTGTTTGTAAAAATCAATACTAAATGGTCTACCTGTACACCTTTTTGTTGTTTTCCAATATGTTAATCAGGTAATTAAGCATTTCTGATTCCAGCTTATCAATACATTTGTACACGTGGCTTTGCAGAGATAAATTTAAAATGAGTAAGACAGGAAAAAGAAAAGTATTTACTTATTTTAACTTTTTAGAAAATCTGTAGTAGGGTTGTGTGCTAGCCTGTGTAATTATATGGGGGGGGGGGGGGGGGGGGGGGGGGGATTTATTTATATATTTATTTATAATGAATTCAGCAATGATTTAGTAATACATGAAATACTACAAAAATAGTTCAACCTAGTTGGTACATGTTGTTCATAATTTGTTTAGAGTTGCATTAAACTGAATACAAACTTAAACTATTCTTTGTATATGAAATCTGAAACACTATTGATGTCATATTTAAGTTACTTTTATGTTACATAATATGCAGTAAAAAAATTTAAAAAAAAAGTATTTTTAAACCTTCTCTTTGATTTCGGTGTTAAATCATTCTGTCACTCTGTTGCTGATGGGAACTCAAATATGCAATGCAGTGGTTCTGTTTGGGCCAATTGTAGCACATGGACAGTTTCATTGTATGAACTGTTGGTAGAATGGTTCCTCAGTAGTAATATTTTTATATTTTGACACTGGCCAATGGTACCATAATGGTAAAAACTAATAATCAATACACACTGGTTATCCTTTAACGTAGCATGGTATAGCATATGTTTATCTGTGTGTAATTATGCATTGGTATACTGACATGAGAATTATATTATTAAAACTGCAATGTACAATATTCTGGGAAGTATTTGTGAAATTGTGTTTGGAAGCTTGTTTGAACATTATACTTTTCAGTGACGTCCTCACATCATTTGACAAAACCCAACATTTGTAAATTGCATCTAGCCGAAGCAGCCTGCAATAAGAAATAGCTTAACTACTTTTATAAGCAATTCTAAGGATTTCTCATGCACTTACAAGAAACATCATATAAATGACTAACGTTTCTCAAAAGTCCTGTACATGGATTAATAGCATCATGATGTCTTAAATATGTCTTCTGTGAATCCAAAGATAATATAAAATACAGGCCTGAAGAATCAATAAGAAAGAATGACTTTAGTAAGATAATTAATGCCCATGATAGCAGTAGATTTCAGATGTGACATGACTATGCTACTAAGACTAGTCTGTGCCTATTAACACTCAACACTATTTTAGTGATCGATTTCACCATCATTAGTTTTATAAGTAGATTGGCTCAAACTCCATGGGTTCCTAATGATAAAGTTGAATAATCTTGTAAAGCGCTTTGTGGTGGTGTTCCACTATGAAAGGCGCTATATAAAAGAAAGATTGATTGATTGATTTAATTACACACAAAAGTGCTTTAAATTGACAGAAAAGCATTGTTACATCTGATTAATCAACAGTGTCTCATTATGAATATTTCAGTCTCTTGCTTTCTTTGGACATATGCCTTTCCAGTTGAGTCACATAGGATTTCAATGCAGATCCAGATCAAGTTTTATTGTGGCAAACTCTGGCAAAGATTTAAGGAGTCATTATTAGTAGTTGTAGTAGTCACATTAATATTAGATGAGAAGTGATTTTGTGGTTTGTTATATTTTATGTACATTATTAAGCGTGTAAATTTTTCAATAACGAGTTTTACCAGTTTATAATAGACTAGTTAGCCTATATTATTATTATTATTATTATTATTATTATTATTATTATTATTATTATTATTATTATTATTATCAATAATTGCTAGATCAGACAGAGTTTTGAAATTAGGCTTTAATAAGGTTTTATACCAAACTGAAAACCTGAATAACCAAAACAAAAATACAGTCTCAGTGCACTAGGTTTTGGACTTGAAAAACAGAACCAAATGACATTATGAGTTGCACACAGCAGGTACCTGATACATAATATATCCAATCACCAGCTCAAAAACTTCCAATATATTCTTATCCTTTTTTCACTCATACTGACTGCATCTTGTAGCTGGAGTGATAATTCCCTGTGTTTGAAAAAGAGATGAAAGCATTCATGGATGAAAGAAAGTTGGATTTAATCTCTGTCGCTCTCTCAACGAACACACTGTGTTGATCATTTTCTTAAAAACAAAAAAGGCTTAAGTATATTTTTGTCACAAAGGAAGAAAAAAATAGTTAAAAATAATCAGATGGCTATTCCTAATGTACTGTACATACTTTGTAATATAATCACAGCACCAGAGAGTAAAGAAAGTTGCCATTTGCAGATAAAGTCCTCACTTCTGTTTCCTCCTCTCTTTTCTACTAATGTCTTTGAATCTCTTATTTGTGCAAATAATCAGTCTTTCTGGTAGGCAAATGATAATTCATGTGGAAGGGTGACGAGGGTCTGCTTTAAAAAGATATGAGTTTCATTCTGTACACAGTAGGTCAGCAGGAATTAAAAAAAGCTCATCACACACTCGAGCTTGCAGAAAAGTGCTGGAGTTTCATTTGTGGCAGGAGCCACCTTAATGAAATGTTTAACAGCCACCTGTTGATCTCCCAAAAAAACCCCATTAGCATGCAGAGAAGAAAACAAGAAAGACCAGGAGCAGGGGCAATCAGACCTTCATTAATGAGGACAGAACAGGTCGCCCAGACAAGACAAAGGGACAGTGGGGGTGGTGAGGGAGTCTGACCAATAGCCAGGAGAGGAGTGACAGCTGTTTAACAGAACAGTTAATCAGAATGGATATAATGACTGGAGCTCCTCACTCTGCATGGCCACTTGTCTTCATTTACTGGCGAAATACACACAAAACACAAACACATAATGAAGCTATTACAAATTGAATTGATCTATTTTCAGACCTGCACCAAGCCTAATTAATATTTGTACATCGCCAGTTAGTAAATTATCTTTCATTTAGATTTTTTTTTTTCTTCAGTCATTTTATTAGGGGAGAGCAAGGCTTGTTGTTAATAGGGGTATGTTGATAGTGCTTTTTTAAAAAAAAATACATATCACATTAGCATATGATCATGCTCTGGGAAGATCTAATTATGTGGTAGTATGCAGAGCATCATATGTATTTAGTTTTTTTTTTTTTTTTTTTTTTTTTTTAAATATCAGCATAATATGAAAATGCCCCAGTAATAATTTACCCTGGTAACTAATACAATTATAAAATCAGGAACATTTATATGTAGGTGGTATATTTTCAACTCCTGGATTAGTATAATACATTATTTCTATAATTACATTTTCACAGTTAAATCATTAGCAGAAAAAACATAAAAGATAAAAATGAGGCCATTCAGCCAATGAGGATTGAATGAGTAAACCCCAGGTATACGTGGTTTCAGAAAATATTATCCTTTGAAGAACAGGATCCTGAGGACTTCTCCATCAATGCATCAGGCCAAGGGTGCCCCAGAAGCAGATCTTGCAAATCATTCCTTTGAGTCGTGGCAAGCTACTTTATTATTTAACAGTATTTGAGTTTGTTTATAAGGACTGCAAGGTCAAGTTGCTGAGTACAAATCTGTAGCAGTTTAAAACATTCTATTAACAACATTGAAATTAAACAATGTAAAGTGGAAAACTTTATTAAACATTTTATATACATTTCAAATAAATAAATAAATAAAAATACAACCTCTCATTGAGAATAAAAAGGCAGGCGTTTTTAAGATGTACTGTGTCCCGGTGTAATGAAAATTAGTGTCCCTGTGAAAGTGTCCTAAATTCACACTGATTGGTCGAACTGCATAGTGATGTCATGTCCCTAAACCTAACCCTAATCCTAGGACAGTACTTCACGAGGACATTATTTCACATGAAAACGGCGCACAGTCCACTGAACAGAAACCAGGGTCTCTCACTTCACTATAGAAACCCCTCAAAACTCCCCGCTGTCCATTTCCCACATATCCCGGGTCGAAGTCTTTGTACAGTTGGCGTTTTAGCTCTGAGGTCGCTGCATGGTGAGCCTGCAGTGTGTAAAGATGCAGGCGGCTAACGGCACACAGCGTGTGTTGTCTTCGCCGATCCCGAGTCAGCGCCGGGGTGGTAGCCGTGAGGTGAGTTTAAAAATAATTGCCTATTGCAAATTGAGGAGAAAATGATAAAAACAATTGGCGACTACTAAATTTAAAATAAATAGATAAAATAATATTGTAATAGTATTGTTTTTTTTTTTAACAAATATTGTCTGAAAAGCTCGTTTGTGACTTTTTTTTCAATCCAGAAGCTGTGCTTTGGTAAGTTCAATGACAAGCAATATTCTGTTTTTCACCACTTAATAAGTGCTGGTGTTTGAGTCAGACTTATCCAAAATCTCATCGAGCTCGGTTTCCCAAAAAATCAAAATTGATCTACCTCCTCAGTCATCTTTATTGCGAATTTAAATATGGCTACCGTTTTGTTTTGTTTTTTTTTTGTTTGTTTTTTCAAAATTATATATTAAATGTGGTTAGTCACTTTTATTAATATACATTTAAATATGGCAACTGTTTTTTTTTGTTGTTTGTTTCTTTTTCAAATTCCAGTGGGGTATGAGTATCTGCAAGTGATTCGGCGCATTTTGAAAAAAAAAACATTTCAACCGCTAGGAATATGCTGTAATTTTCACATCCCCATGTGACCTGTTTTGGCCAATCAGGATAGTATTTAAAAGACCCATTTTATAAACTATAACGCTGCGCACGCACAATCACAGGGCTGGAGCTGCCCGGATGGAGCCATCAGTCTGATGAGACACCGCTGTTGTCACGCTGTTCGGACCCCAACGTGGCGTTTACGTCACTCATTGGTGGGTTTGTTACATATAAATTATAACTTTATTCAACCTAGATGTAATCATTTCAGTCATAGGGCTATATTGTTCTTGCTTCTTAACATTCAGAATCAAACATCAACTTTAATGTAAAACTAATGTTTTTGAAATTCTGTAAAACTGATGTGTGGTGTACCTTATTTGCTGTTTTGAATCCTAAGCAATTAAGGAGCTAGGGATATATAACACAAAAATTCAACAAGGCTAGACTATGTATTCTAATGGTTTCATAGGGTTACAGGGCAGCAGGGCTGAAAGATTGAAGCCATGTTTCAGAACGGCAAATAATGTGGTACAGATTTAGTTATGCTTACTTTGTAAACTGTCAGGATTAGGGAAACTACTAAGTTTCATGCAGTCGCTTTATTTTAACAAGGTACATTCTGCTAAAGAAATATGTGTTGAAAATAAAATGTGTGAAGTACAGTGATCATGTTCAATTGAGCACTGCAGTATAATTCAGTTTTCTGCATTCTTCCATAGTATGTGGCCTTCTCTGTTCAATTTCACAAGCTTCAGCACTACATTTACAGCTGCTGCAGGTCTGGAAGTAATGAAGCATTTGTGTACCTGACTTAGTTCCCTGTATATTTTAGTTCGGAATCTACGATACAGTGTTTTTTACAAAACAGAAGGATTGCCTTTTTCTCTAAATATTTAGTAATGCTCACTTTTTTAAAGGCAGATTGAGTTGTAACTCATGGTGATTGAGAGACAGACACCATTGCAGAGGTAGAGGAGGGGAGGATGGCGGTAGCAAGAAGCACAGACAAAATGTGAATCCTCTGATTGGGTGTACATGCATCTCAAATTAATTATGTAGATTTTTCTTCCTGACCAAGGCAAAAATTGTATTGTATTGCATTGCATAACAAATAGTTTTTTGCACTAAAATTAGCTAGTTCCATTACCTACATCCCCTGTAGAGGGGGTCAGTCACACCTGGTGGACAATACCAGTGGGATTAATAGAGTTAAAGAGCAGTGGTATCTGGGTCCAGTGCTGTTTAGATCATGAAAACTGACTCCAGTTATACCTAATGGCTGAAGAGAAGTGTACAGTATCAGAGGTTTGTTACCCTTCCTAAGTGATCTTCATGGAAATGCAGTTGTTCTTGGGGCAATTGCAGAACAAGGCCCACTGCAGTGGTAGTTAATGATAGCGTGGTGCCAAGATGGTAGCATAGTGGCAGGAACGAATACACACCGGTAATCTGCTGCAATATTATGTTACAACATTGGTAACAGTGTGCTGAAGTATACTCGCTTCAAAGACATGATCTTGCTATATCAGGTAATGTTTTGGATTGTTATTGGTATTTTTGGATTGGTATTTTTCTGTAAGGGAAATTATTACATTTAAAAACACTCCAACAGTGGAAAACATATAATCTGTAAGTGAGCACACATATATTTAGAAATGTTAAGATACTAATTGTTTGGAAAGTGTTGTACAGGGTGATTAGATTGCACCACGTCAACACAATCACCCTGTATAACATCATTCAGATTTTCATTACAGGGCAGCACTGTTTTTGTATAGCTCACTTGGTAAGCCTTTGTGGATTCCTTATGTTACTATAAAAAAGGAGCGTTCTGTGATCTAAGTTCTTCATAGTGGAGACAAATTCACTGAACCTCAAACAGGAATAAAGCTTTCATACAACTTTTTGCTGTCTTCCTCCAAATGTGCAGGACTGGGTACCAAATCAGCATCAAATACACAGATACTGCATTTTCTTTTTCTGTTTAGAAGTAAGGTAAGTGAGCCCTCTAGTGGGAGAAAGGTGTAATTGCAACAATGTAACCGTTCACCACTAAGTAACTTCACAGGATAACCTTAGGATAACTAATTAAATAGTTGGTGTGTCTTATACTGCAAAATATAAATGGGCATGTAAACTGCATATGGAATGGACTGGAAGAACCAAGGTTTCCTAGTCCTGGGTTAGCGCAACAATGCAATATTGATGGAATTCAATAACACTGGTCTCGTCGTAGATTTAAAATGGTTTGTATAAAGCCTAGATAATGCATATGGCACAGTTTTAAATAGTCTGCACTGTACAGTGTGCAAAATGTGAATCAACCATTCATTACATGCACTACTGTATATCACTAATTAAACATTTAAAAAATACCCCTTTCACTGTTATGTTCCCATATGTACTGTAGATATAAAGTTGTAAATGACCCAAACTTGAAGATCAGTGAAGCATTTAAAGGTCAGTGGCTAATTGACTTTGCTTTGTCTGTACTTTTCGTAGTGGATTCAGTCAAAGCTCACAGCATTGATATGCCGGTATAGCCTGTGTTCTTCCCCTGCTCTACTGGAGCTCTTTTTTGTGTAGATATATTTAAATACAGACAGAGATTTGTGCAAGTTGAGTGCATGTTTGGAATACTGTTAACTTATAATTGATTTCAGCTGTTTTTCAGCCAATGCTAAACTGTGGGTCAGATTAAAAGAAGTGTTCTAATTCATGAAACAACAATATTTTTTTATGTATTATGTTGTGCCTAGTGTTGTAAACAATATTTCAATTGGTAGTTTCATAAATGGGCAAATATTTGATTTGCTACAAAATAAGTATTTTATTTAAATATTGTGTAGGTTTTTTTTTTTAATTACATATTTGCATTGGTGTTTTATAAACTGATGTATACAGTATTTATATATATATATATATATGGATAAGTACTACAAATTGCATATAAACCCAAAATGAAAAAAGTAGAATTAAGCAGCGTTATATCAAAAGGTCATAATGAGCTGGTGTGACGACACACTGCATATTACTTCCCAACTACTGTGCATTTCTTGGAATTCTCTACTTCTTTGAAACAGCCAGTTTGGAAATTCCCATACTAGTAGAAGACAGAGAAACATTCATTAGAGACCAAGAAAACACAACAAAGCAAAATGCCTTCGATATAACCCTTCTGCAAACATGCCTAGAACTTTTTACCTAGCTAACTTTGTATTTTGTATAATAAAAGCATGACAGGACTTAATGAGTCAGGAACTGTGAGAGGTATCACTGGGAGTGTAGACCTCTATTTAATTTCAACAGCATCACCTACTGGAAAGGAGAATAAACTGCCGCCTCCAGGAAAATACTGTACATGCAAGGCCTTCTTGGACTGCATTGGCAAGGGTGTCACGGTACAAGGCTTGAACCAGCCCCCACCACAGAAACGTTCAAATGCAAGAGTCAGATTAGACACTGACTCTGACAGCGAATCATTTGTC